>NC_058091.1:228136166-228441333 GCF_020171115.1 Neogale vison | reverse complement strand
AATAAAGAATTATAAAGACAAGTAAAAAGAGGCAGTAACCTACAAAAGAAACCCCATTAGGGTATCAGCATTTTCTCAGAAGAAATTGTTCAGGCCAGATAGAGTGGCATGACATTTCCAAAGTGTTGAAAGAAAAACTGCTAACCAAACATACTCCATACAGTAAAATTATCCTTTGGATAAGATGGTGAAATAAGGGGCACCTGGGTGGCTCAGTGGGTTAAAGCCTCTGCCTTCGGCTTAGGTCATGATCCCAGGGTCCTGGGATCGAGCCCCACATCTGGCTCTCTGCTCAGCAGGAAGCCTGCTTCCTCCTCTCTCTCTGCCTACTTGGCGATCTCTGTCAAATAAATGAATAAAATCTTTAAAAAAAAAAAAAAGATGGTGAAATAAAGGCTTTTCCCAGACACAAAAAGCTGAGGGAGTTTACCCACTCTAGAGCTGGCTGACAAACAAACAAACAAACAAAACCAACTAAAATCAGCTTTTCAAGATTTAAAAAAAAAAAAAAGCACAAAAAAGCTTTAAGGTGAAAAATAGCCAGAATGAAAAAACTGTAACTCTATTTTAGAAGAGAGTATTTAATCATTATGCTATAATTAAACATTTAAGGGAAAAAGCACTAAAATTGTAGCTACAACAATTCTGTAACCAATTCATAATATAGAAAGAAGTAAAATGTGACATCAAAAATATAAAAGTGTAGGAGTAAAGAGATGTTGTACATAAATCTCAAGGTAACCACAAAGCAAAAATCTAGAAGAGACCTAAAACATGAAAAAGAGGAGACTAAGCCAATTACCATGGAAAATCATCAAGTTACAAATGCAGACAGAACCAGAAGGTAATGGAAACACAAAATATGCAGAAAACCAACGATAAAATGGCAAGAGCAAGTCCTTTCACATCCACCATCTCCCTAAGTCCAAGTCGTTTCAATTCAGTAATCAAAAAGCATGGAGTGGCTGAATAGGTAAAGAATGAGACCCAACTATATGGTGCATAAAGGAGATTTCATTTTGCCCCTAAAGACACTCAGAGACTCAAAATGAAGTGGTGGAAGATATTCCAGGCACAGAGAAACCAAAATAAAGTGGGTATAGCTTAACTTAAACCAAATAGACTTCAAGCCAAAAATGGTAACAAAAGACAAAGTTTATTATGTTAAAAAACAGTGGTCAATACATCAAGAAGATGTAACTATCATAAATATGTATGCTCCCAACATCAAAGCACCAAAAATGTATTAAGCAAATACTACTAGATTTAAGGAAGAAAGAAACAACAATATGGTAAGAGTAGGAGATTTCAGTGTCCCACTATTAGCAATAGATGGATCATCCAGACAGAAAATTATCAAAGACATACTGGAAATGAACCACACTTTAGAATGAATGGGCTTAACAGACATATACAGAACATTCCTTCCATAAACAGCATAATATACATTCTTCTTGGGGGGATTAAGATTGCAGAGTAGGAAAACCCTGAGCTCTCTTCTACCCGAGGACAAAACAAATCTCTAACTACATATAAAACAACTACCTGAGGGGTTTGAAGTGGCGGGGGGGGGCGTGGGAGGTTGGGGTACCAGGTGGTGGGTATTATAGAGGGCACGGCTTGCATCGAGCACTGGGTGTGGTGAAAAAATAATGAATAATGTTTTTCTGAAAAATAAATAAATTGGAAAAAAAAAAAACAACTACTGCTGAAAACTAACTGAAGATTAGCTGAAGAAATTTTACTACAACAAAGGATTTAAAGAAAAAGCCACATCAAGAGGGGTAGGAGGAGCGGGCACACGGTCTAGTCAGGATCCATACCCTCAAGCAGGAGGGATATTCCCATAGAGCCCCTCCCCGAGGAACAAGGAGTACAGGCTCCTCACTCCCAGAGGATTTGTACCAGGCTCCCCAGCCCAGAGGACTGGTACCAGGAAGATGAACGCCCATATCTGGCTTTGAAAATCAGCAGGACTTGTGTCCAGTTTAGCCAGAGAGTATTAGAAAACCAACACTCTCATCTAAGTCCCAGCACAGTGACAGCAATTTGAAAAGTGCCTGGATTAACAAATGAATAAGACTCACCAACTTGTTTTAGAGTATATGCCGAGGGGCAAGGATCTCTTGGGAAAATTCTACAGTGGCAAAAGTGCTGATGAACAGTTTCTTTTTATCAATTCCGTTCTCCCAAGCTAGCCTGGTGCTGGCAGAAGCTATTTCTGACACTCTCCCATCTACTGTGCTAACACTGCTCACCCCCACCTTGGCATTTCTCTGACAACTCTCCCCTCTAAACCTGTCAACACAGCTGGTGCCCCTCCCAAGTGACCTTCCACTTTGCCACACCAAGTACTGCCCCAAGAAGCTTCACACTAAAATGTCTGCAACAGTCACATCCAGGCCACACAGCCAGCCATGCCAGAGTAGACCCTATAAACCCTCACACTGTACCAGTTGCCGATGGACAACCCATCCAGAAGATGGTTTGTAAAATGCTCCAAGAGCCCACACAGAGCCTACTCTTGCGGCACTGGGTTGACCAAAATTCACTGGTTTATCAATGAGCTTTGTACTTTTGGCACCCAGAGGACACCTCATAAAGTTACCCCTTCAAGACTAGGAGATATACATAATATACCCAATACACAGAAAGAAAAACAAAACAAAACAGGTAATTACAAAAATGTGAGGAGACAGTGGAACACCTTGCAAATGAATACAAGATAAAACCTCAGGAAAAGAAGAAAATGAAATGGAAATAAGAAGTCCATCACATAAAAACTTTAAATGAAGGTCAAAAAGATGTTCTTTGGGAGACCTCAGTAGAAAAAGAGATGAACATAGTGAGAACTCCAAAGATCTAGAAAATATAAAAAAGAAAATCAAAGCTGAAGAGAATAATAACTGAAATAAAAAATACACTAGAAGGAAACAAGAGCAAATTAGATGCTGCTGAAGGATGGATCAGTGACCAGGATGCAGGATAGTGGAGTTGCCCAACCAGAATAACAAAAGCAGTAAGAATCAAGAAAAATGAGTACAATGTGAGAAACCTTTGGGATAACATTAAGCATAATAGCAGTCACATTATAGAGGTTCAAGAAAAGGGAAAGAGAGAAAAAGAAAGAAACCCCATTAAAGGAAATAATGGCCAACAACTTTCTTAATCTGGTGAAGGAAACATACACTTAATTCCAGGAATCAAGGAGAGTCACAAAGAAAATGGAACCCACACCAAGATACATTATAATCAATGGGTGAACAGTTAAAGATTAAAAGAAAATCTTAAAAGCATCAAAAGATAAAGAACTAATTATGTACAGAAGAACCCTGTTAGGACTGTCAACTGATTTTTCAGCAGAAGCTTCCTATGCCAGAAGAGAATGGCATGATATATTCAAAATGTGCTATGGAAAAAAAAATGCAACCAGGAATGCTCCACCTGCAAGATTATCACTCAGCACTGAAGGAGAAATAATGAGTTGCCCAGACAAGCAAATGTAGAAAGTGTTCATCACCAGGAAACCGGCATTACAAGAAATATTAAAGAAACTTCATACAGAAAATAAAAGGCCATAACTGGAAACAAGAAAATCTTAGTGGTAAAGGTACTAGATAAACCATTATGTAGCTAATAAGAAGGTTAAAAGACAAATGTAGTAAAATCACATAGACCTACAATAATTAGTCAATAATACACAAAATAGAATGTAAAATGGGTTATCAAAAACATAAAAGTTAGGAGAGGGGAATAAATATGTAGTGCCTTCAAAATGTGCTTGAACTTAAGCAACAATCAACTTAAAATAGACTGTTACACACATAGAATGTTATGTATGATCCTTAAGGTAAACATAAACCAAAAACTTATAATAGATACCCAAAAAATAAAGGAAAAAGAAAAATAAGCCTAATACTAAACGAGATTCCCTAGTCACAAGGAAAAAGAATGAAAGAAAAAGGGGAAAGAAAACAAATGAAAAAGAACTAGAAAGAAAGAAGTCAGCAAACTAGAACTAAGTACATATGGATCATTACTTTATACCTAAGTGGACTAAGTGCTCCAATCAAAAGACATAGGATAGCTGCATGGATAAAAATGAGCAACATAAATGCTACCAGAAGAAACTGACTTCAGATCTAAAGACACAGAGACTGAAAGACGAGGAATGCAAAAAACTGTTCCCTATAAATGGAGGCAAAAACAAAATGAAACAAAACAAAACACAAAAAGACACTAGCATAGCAATATTTATATCAGCTAAAATAGACTTTAAAACAAAAACTATAACAAGGAACAAAGTAGGTCATCACATAATGGTAACGGAACCAATCCACCAAGAGTATGTAGCATTTGTAAGTATATATATACACCCAAAACAGTGGCACCTAAATACATAAAGCAAGTAAAAACAAATAAAGGAAGAATGTGGTAGAGGACTTTAACACCCCACCCATTGTATCAATGGCTAGATCATTCAGACAGACAATTGATGAGAAAATTTTGGTTTTAAAAAACACATTAGGGGGTGCCTGGGTGGCTCAGTGTTTAAGGTTAAAGCCTCTGCCTCCGGCTCAGGTCATGATCCCAGGCCCTGGCATCAGGCTCTCTGCTCAGCAGGGAAACTGCCTCATCCTCTCTCTTTCTGCCTGCCTCTCTGCCTACTTGTGATCTCTGTCAAAAAAACAAAATCTTAAAAAAAAAAAAAAAAAAGCAAACCAAATTAAAAAGTAGAGTAGAAGAATTATACACTAGGATCAAGTGGGATTTATTTCAGAAATACAAAGATAATGCAATATGCACAAAACAATCAACATGATACACATATAAACTAAAAGAAGGCTAAAAATCAATGATCTCAATACATGCAGAAAAAGCATTTGATGAAATTCAATGCTTCGATACAATTCAACATCCATTCATGATTTTAAAAAAATTTTTCAACAAACTGGGTATAGCAGTAACTATAATAAAGGCTATATGTAACAAACCCAAAACTAATGTTATACTCAATGGAGAAAAATTGAAAACATTTCCTCCAAGATGAAGAACAAGACAAGGATCCCCACTATTACTACCCCTATTTAAGAGAGTACTGAAATTTCAAGCTAGGAGCAATTAGATAAGACTATTAAAATTAAAAAGGTACAACTATAATTCTTGCTTTTTGCTGAGGATATGATTTAGTAATCATCCATATTACTATATCCATCCTATTACTATATCAATAATAATAGAAACTCCCAGAGTCAACCAAATCTGTTGAACTAATCAACAATTTCAGTGAAATTCCAGGATGCAAAATTAACATTCAGAAATCACTTGCATCCCTTTAAAATGATGAAATACTTGAAATAGAATTAAAACTAACTTATGGTAGCATCAAAATACTGAAGAATAAATTTAACCAAGAATGTGAAAAAGTTATACCAAAAAACAACAAGACTTTCCTAAAAGTAATCCATGAAGACACAAACAAAAACACATCTCATGTTCATAGAACAGAAGAATTGATATTGTTAAAATATCCTTACTTCCCAAAACCATTTACAGATTCAATGCAGTCCCCATTAAAATACTAAAGGCATTCTTCACAGGGAAGAGAAGAAACGATCTTAAAATTTGTGTGGAACCACATAAGAGCTGAATAGGCAAAGCATTCCTGGGTGGATGGGGGTGGGTGGGAAGCAAAGTTTTAAGTATCACCTTTTCTGATTTCAAACCATACTACAAAATCATAGTAATAGCAACAGAACAGTACTGCCACAAAAACAGAAATGGAACAGAATAGAAGACCCAGAACTGCTTTCTGGCATATATGATTAACTAGTGTTGTGCAAGGAAGCCAACACCACCCAATGGACAAAGGATGGTCTGTTTAAAAATGGGGCTGGGAAAAGTGGAGAAACATATGCAGAACAACGAAACTGAACCACTATTTCACACCACTCACAAAAAAATAACTCAAAATGGATCAAAGACTTAAATATAAGATCAGATAGTATAAAACCTCAAGAAGAAAACTGAGAAAAACTTCCTTGATACTGGTCCTAGCAATTACTTTCTTTGACCCGAT
The DNA here is from genome assembly GCF_020171115.1 of Neogale vison. Taxonomy (NCBI): domain Eukaryota; kingdom Metazoa; phylum Chordata; class Mammalia; order Carnivora; family Mustelidae; genus Neogale; species Neogale vison. Next base: position 228,435,254 of record NC_058091.1, on the reverse strand, counting down.
GCCAAAAGCATTAACTGCAAAAGCAAAAATCAACAAATGGGGCTACAAATGCAAAAGCTTCCGCACCAAAAAGGAAAGAAAATACAAAGAGAACCTACAGAATGGGAGAACACTGTGACATACCATATATTGTATAAGTGACTAATATCTAAAATATTATACAACTAAATATCACAACTAAAAATCCAGTTTAAAAATGGGAGGAACTAAATAGACCTTTTCCCAAAGAACACTTCAAAATGGCCAACAAGCACATGAAAAGATGCTGATCATCAGGGCAATGCAAACCAAAACAATGAGATACACCTTACATCTATAACAATGTCTATTATCAAGAAGAAGAGAGACAATAGATACTGGCAAGGATATGGTGAAAATGGAACCTTCACACACTGCTGATGAGAATGTGAATTGATCTAACTACTAAGAACACAGTATGGAGGTTTTTCAAAAAGGAGTGCCTGGGTGGATAAGTCACTCATTTGTCTGTCTTTGGCTCAGGTCATGGTACCAGGGTACGGGGACTGAGTCCCATGTCAGGCTCCCTGATCAGCAGGGAGTCTGCTTCTCTCTCTCTCCCTCTGCCCCTCCCCCCTATTCATTCATGTGCTTGAGTGCTCTCTCTCCAATAAATAAATTAAACTAAATCTAAAAAAGAACTACCAAATGCTCCAGCAATTCCACTTTTGGATATATACTGTGTAATATAATATATACTGTGTATATCTACATACAGATATATCTCACCTTGGTACCTGACACAGAGTTCCTAAAATGCTTTTAATTCCCTAAGTGATAAAAGTATTAGGAGGATATTTTGTTCTTTTAACGTAACTCTGATTTGGCTCCTAGATGGAGGCTGGTGATCAGAAAGACCAAGACATCATAAGGAGCTAGAATTTTCAGTTTTACACTTCATCTTCCAGAGAGAGAGAGAGAATCAGGGCTGGAAATGGAGTGAATATATGATCATGCCTAAATGGGGAAGGCTCCATAATATCCCAGAGGTATGGGATTGAGAAAGCTTCCAAGTTGGTGAACTTGTAGAGGTGCTGGGAGTGTGAATTGGGAGGGTATGGAAGCTCTGTGTTTTTCCCACATGCATCACTCTATCCATCTCTTCCATCTGGATGCTAAACTATACCCCGTTGGCATACCCTTTTACAACAAATCAGTAAAATAAATAAAACATTTCTCTGAGTTCTGTGAGCTGATGTAGCAAATTAATCAAAACTGAGGAAGAGATTGTTGGAATATCTCATCTAAAGCTGGTTGGTCAAAAGCCTATGTGAAAACCTGATCTTGAAACAGGTGTCTAAAGTCAAGAGTAGGTAGGATTGAGCCTGTAACCTGTAGGATCTGATCCTATTCAGGAAGACAGTGTCAGAATAAAGTTCAATTATAGGATACATAGCTGGCATCATAAAAACCTCTACACATTTGGTGATCAAACATGTCTGAGTGAAGAGTTTTGCCTAAGATATTAAGGAGACTTAGGGGAGCCTGGATAGCTCAAATGGTTAAGCATGTGCCTTCAGCTAAGGTCACAGTCTCAGGTCCTGGCATCGAGTTCCACATCAGACTTCCTGCTCAGGAGGGAGTCTGCTTCTCCTTTTCCCTCTGCCTCTCCCCCCTGCTTGTTCTCTCTCTCTCAAATGAATAAATAAAATCTTAAAAAGAAAAAAGATGTTAAGGGGACTCACAGGGAATAAAGTCATAATAGAGAAGAATTGGGTTTTTCATACAGAGAAAGGAAAAAGCTGAATTTTTCCTGTATCACTGCTGTTGTCAGTGAAGTGGAACTTTGCAAAAAGAGCTAGCTCATGTAAACGTGGTTTAAGTAAAGAAAGGATCTCTGAAGAGTGAAGAATGATGAACTTTTGATTCCTGGGTGGTCACATGATTACCCATGGTATAGAGCAGCAATTGGGATGTAATCAGTTACTAAAGATAAAAGTTAGCAGTGGAATTCAGAATTGGATTCAACTCCAGGGAACTGGTTTGCTCAATGTATAAGGAAATGCAAATAAGAAAAAGACAAAATGTGTAGCCCATTGATTATTGTATAATAATACAGGAACAGAATTCTAATAGCTAATCTGCAAGTAAAAAAGAATGCTGACTTGGACACTGATACTCTGTCAAACTCAGATTTCAATCACCCTGACCTTCAGCCAATAGCCTCAAAGCCAGATCACAAGGGAAATATTGTATAAGGACAACCTATAAGACTTCTGGTTATCAAGAATGTAATCAACAAATAGAAAGGACAAAACCAAGAAATCACTGAAACCAGAGGGTATTGTATGAAAGCATTGTTTCCTCTTACACACTGGTATTAGTTCCTGAAGAACTTTTACTGAAATGAATGGTGAGCCTGTCTAATTTAAGGGGTAGGTCTATGGCTTTGAATGTTGCAGAATAGTAGAGCATGTTGGGGTTTAAACAAGTCTCAGCTCATTTCAGAACAATCACAGATGTGATCTAGACACAGAGGAAGTTACCCCTGAGGGGACAGCCCACTTGGTGCACTGAATAAGAATTACAGTTAAGGTCTGTTTACACTGAGAAGCAGGATTGTCCACCTCCAACCCACAAATGCCAAAATGAAGACCCTAGAGGAAAGAGCAGACATGTTTCACATACAAATCATGTGGGACATGTTTTACAATGATCAGGATATTCACCCACTAAGCCCACTAGTTATTCATGGTAAATGCTGTGGTTAAGGGGGGCCCTTTCATATGGACACCTTATATAACATTGTAGCAAAAACCAAAAGCCATTTCAGAAAACTTATTGAATTTGCCTTCTCAGCTTCCCCTTATGGGTTTTAGAGATACCAAAAAATCCATTAGATTACCGGAGAGAGGAAGAGGGTAGATTGGGAGGATCCTGGGCTCACTTCCTCCCATGAACACACCTAGGCAACAACTACATGCAATACAACTCACTCTGAAAATAACCCGTGACTGGCAGACCTTCCATAGAAAAAGCAGACAGAGAAGTCTACACAAAGAAAGGTAAGAGGGAAAACCACTGGTTCAGCAGTGACCCACAAAGGGGAAGAATATCACAGACATGGAGGCATGCCTTGAGGACCAGGGAATAAAACTATACCTGACCGTGAAGACTTCTACTGGAAAGATGAGCCTTCATAATGTCTGTCCTTGAAAATCTACAGGATTTAACTTTGGGAGTTTTGGAAACTGGCAGGGCTTCCCTCAGAGAGAGGTGGAGGGCTTCAGGAAACCAAGTCTCTGGTCTCAAAGGGCCAGCATGCTAGAGCACTTTACAGAAGACCCAGCACAGAAGCAGGAGTTTGGGAAGTCCCTGACATATACGAGAAGGATATTTACTAATTTTAAGACACATGCCAAAGAGACAGGTATCTGCAGGAGCCCTCCCTGGGAACAGAGGTGCCAGTAGGCACCATTTTCTAAAATACCTGATTCCTGTGTATATTACTATGTATTTTGCTAGCCCATCACTTGTGGAACCATTTCTGATACTCTTCATCTACCTTTGTAGCACTGCCTGCCCCACCCAGGTGTTCCTGAGGGACCTGACCCCTCAAACCCACCAGCTTCAAAAAGTGTACCCTCAGAACAGCTCCCACATTGTAGGCAGCCTCAGTAGGAACCAGCACCCCTCTAGACTGACTCCTGCCCTGCCATACCAGCTAGCACAGTCCTGACTGTGACAAGTGCCTCTCCAGAGTGACTCCATGCTAGGGAACAGGGTAAACTGGCCCCACCTGCCAGCAGTGGCTGCAGCCAGGCCTCAGGCAGTATGTCCATTAGTGCCCTCCACAACACTCAAAGCCAGTCAGTGCATATAGCCAGGCTGAGGATTGGTACCATCCACAGGAGCACCTGTAACACTAAGGCCTCACCACAACAGGAAGATATACACAGCCCACACAGGGAACACATCTGGAGCAGCTGTTTCTGGTAATAGAGTTGGGGAGGGACTGCACTACTGGGTACCTTCTACAGAAGCCACTATTTTCAAGGCCAGATGACCAACCTAATACATAGTAATATACACAGGAATCAGATAAAACTAGATAGAGGAATATGATCCAAATGAAGAAATAAGACAAAACCCCAGAAAAAGAAAAACCTAAGGAAATGGAAATAAGCAATTTACCTGATAAGGAGTTTAAAGTAATGATAATAAAATACCTACAAGACTCTAAGGAAGAGACCATGAACTCATGAACTCATGGAGAACATCAACAAAGAGATAAGATTTATTTATACAAATATATATATATATATATATATATATATATATATATATAAATGATTGAGTCAGCTGAAGAATACACTAACTGAAATTAAAAATATACTACAGGGACTTCTAGTTCAAGATGACTATGGAGGAAGAACATGAAATCATACCCTCCAAGGACACACCAAATCTTCATCTATATATAAAGCAATTCCTCCTGAAGGCAAACTGAAGACTTACTTAATAGCTTCTTCCCAACAAAAAAAAGACCACATATGGAACAGCAAGACACAGTAACCAAGGAACACCCACCCCCAATGCTGTGAACTGCAGTGGGGAAAAATAGCACTGAGGGACTGTGAGCAGATCCAACTGCCCTGAGACATGGGAAAAAACCTGTGTTTACAAGAGCAACTAGGATATCAAAGATCCCATCCTAGAAAGTTGCCAAATGGTGGGAGAGCTACTAGAACATTCTGGATTGGGGGCCTGGTGAGCACCACTATTTTTATTCCTCTTCCACCTAGACAATGCACACAAGAGCAGGATCTGGACACCAGATGACTTATGACCTCAGTGAGCCCTGCCTGGACCTCTAGGCCACACCAGCCCAAGTGTTCCATCAAGGCAATCTCAGTGCAATGCCCATTGGGACACCACATGTGAGTGCTTGCTATAGCTCCAGACATCTCACCAAGGTGACACAAGCACAAAGCCCTCTGGCATATTCTAGGTCCAGACAACTTGCCATGGCATCCTTTGCATGGAATAGCCCAGATCTCCTAGTTTAGGAAAGAAGAACAGTTGAATTTTGTGAGTTCCTGCAACCAGCAGGGCTTAAAGCCTGGAGTTTTAAAGGTCAGTGGGCTTGGCTGGGATAGAGCCTTGAGGGTGCTGTGCTGTTCCTGAACAGAAGGTAGGCCAATAACTAAGGGATAGAGTAGTAACAACTCTCTGAAGATGACCTGGGGCACATAGTGGGGAGGTTATTCACTCTTCTTGGAGCCCCTCCATGAGAGGCAGCCTTCATGGAGTTACCTCTTTGGGAACAAAGGAGCTGGAAGGTCCATTTCCCTCCCTCACCTTTAAGCATAAACACAAAGCCACCTGCAAGAAGCAGCACAGAGCAGGCACTGGCTGCCTAACTTGCTTACACCAAGCCCCACCTGCTGTGTTCCGGCAGGACTGTCCTTCTCAGTTTGCCTCAGTCTCAGCAGGTTGGGTCCCTCCCTCCAGAAAAACAGCAAAACCCACTGCTCACACCACCTCTGCCTACCAGAGAGTTCTGCAGGGCCTTAGTTCACAAGAGATCAGAACACATCTAGTTAAAATTAGCTACATTCAGGCCAAGGATCAAACACTGCCCACAGTTGGCAAGGAGAGCCTCTGCAGGTGACTGGTCTGAGGGATAGAGCAACCAAAACATAACAGCAGAGTACACACAGCACAAACCAGAAACACTCCCCAAAGTGCCAGGCTCTGGGCACTACATGACCTTTTCTTCATGATGCAATTATTTTCAGAAAAAGGAAACATAACTGGCTTTTCTAACACAGAGAAGGCAGAGACTTAGACAAAATACCAAGGCAAAGGATTTTATCCCAAATGAAAGAACAAGATAAGGCCATGGCCAGAAATCTAAGCCAAACAGATAGAAGTAATAGGCCTGGTGGAGAATTTCATGCAACAATCATAAGGATATTCACCAGGCTTGAGAAAAGAAGACATCAGGGAGACCCTTGTCACAGACATAAACAAGTTAAAGAATGAGAGATTAAGAACACAATAAACAAGAAGTTTATAGCCTTAATGCAATATACAGGCTGAAAGAAACAGAGGAAACAGAAGAATGACTTAATGGCCTAGAAGACAAAGATAATTAATTTGAACAGAAGAGAAAAAGAGGAATTATGGAACATGAGAATAGACAGGGAACTCAGTGACTCCAAAAAATGTAGTAACTTTCATATCACAGGAGTCCCAGAAGAAGAAGAGAGAGAAAAGTAGGAAGAAAATTTATTTAAAGAAAAAATGGCTGAAAACTTCCCTAGTCTGGGGAAGGAAATAGACATCCAGATCCAGAAGGCATAGAGAACTCTAATCAAAATGAACAAAACAGGTCAATACCAAGACATATTTTAATCAAATTTTCAAAATGCAGTGATAAAGAAAAAACCCTAAAAGCAGCAAGACAAAAATAAGTCATGAATTTACAAGGGAAGACCCATAAGACTAGCTGGAGATTTTTCAACAGAAACTTGGCAAGCCAGAAGGGAGTGCCATGATATACTCTAAGTGCTGAATGGAAAAAATCTGCAGCCAAGAATACTCTATTCAGCAAGTTAACATTCAGAATAGAAGGAGAGAGCAAGAGTTTCTCAGACAAACAAAAACTAAAGGAGTTTGTGACCACTAAAGCAGCATTGCAAAAAATATTAAAGGGGACACTTTGAGTGCAAAGGAAAGACCAAAAATGACAATATGAGGATAGAAAACACAGAAGCAGTAAAAATTAAGAGTTCCATAAAAATCACTCAAGGAGCTCATGCACAAAAAATACTACCAAAAATGTGAAAAAAGGGAAGAATAGGTTGAAACTTGAAAGACACTTAACATAGACTATTTGCAGAAGAAATGACCTAAGAATGACCAGATGTCAAAAACCATTAATAAACATGCCAAGAATAAAAGAGAAAGAATACATATCAATAAAGAAAATCAGAATACTGTTTTTCTGAAAATAAATAAATTGGAAAAAAAAAAAAAGAAAATCAGCAAAACATCAAAAAGAAAGGATCAGCAAAAATCTCCAGAAACATTGACAAACAAGTAATGAAACGGCAATAAACATATCTATCAATAGTTACTCTGAATGTAAATGGATTAAACAGTCCAATCAAAAGACAAAGTGTCAAAATGGATTAAAAAACAAGACCCATCCAAATGCTGCCTACAAGGGACTCATTTTAGACCTAAAGGCAACTGTAGGTTACAAGTGAAGGGATGGAGAAACATTTATCATGCAAATAGATGTCAACAGAAAGCTAGACTAGCAAAACTTGTATTGGACAGATCAGACTTTAAAACAAAACAACAAATAAAAGGCACTCTGTAATAATAAAGAGGACAGTCTTACAAGAAGATGTAACAATTATAAATATTTAGCCCCCAACATCGAAGTACCCAAATATATAAAACAATGAACATACAGGAACTAAATGATAATAATACAGTAATAGTAGGGCACTTTAACACTCCACTTACATCAATGGAGAGATCGTCTAAACAGAAAATGAACAAAGAAACAATGGGTTTGAATGACATACTGGACTGCTTGGACTTTAACAGATATACTTCCAACATTCCATGCTAAAACAGCAGAACACATTCTTTTCAAGTGCACATGAAACATTCTCCCAAATAAGTCACATATTAGACCACAAAACAGGCCTCAACAAATACAAAAGGACTGTAGTCATACTATGCTTTTCAGACCACAATGCTACAAAACTAAAGTTAACCATAAGAAAAACTCTGGTAAGACAACAAATACATGGAGGTTAAAACATGTCTCTAAAGAATGTGTGGGTCAACCAGAAAATCAAAGAAATAAAAAAAGAAAAGAAAAGAAAAAAAATGGGGGCAACAAATGAAAACGAAAACACAATGGTCTAAAACCTTTGGGATGCAGCAAAAGCAGTCATAAGACTGACATATATAGCAATACAGGCCTACTTCAAAATTCAAGAAAATCTCTAAAACCTAACTGGACACCTAAAGGAGCTAGGAAGAAGACCAACAGATGAAGCCTAAAGATGAAGCCTAAAGCCAGCAGAAAGAAGGAATAAAGACTAGAGCAAAAATAAATGATATAGAAACAAAAAAAGAAAGAAAGAAAGAAAGAAAATGAAAGAGAAGAGATCAGTGAAACTAGGAGCTGATTCTTTGAAAAATTAGTAAAATTGATTTATCTATAGCCAGACTTACCAAGAAAAGAGAAAGCAAAATCACAAATGACAGAGAAATAACACTAGCGAAAAACAAATTATAAGAGAATATTATGAAAAACTATATGCCAACAAATCGGACAACCTAGAAGAAATTCCTAGAAACATATACACTACCAAAACTAAAATAAGAAGTAGTAGAAAACTTGAACAGACCAATAACTAGCAAGAAAACTGAATCAGTAATCAAAAACACCCAACAAACAAAAGTCCAGGACAAGATGGCTTCACAGGTAAATTCTACCAAACATATAAAGCAGAGTTAATGGGGTAACTGGGTGGAGCAGTTGGTGGAGTGTCCAATGCTTGATTTTCGCTCAGGTTAGGGTCTCAAGGTCATGAGACCAAGCCCCACATTGGACTCCATGCTCAGCGCTGAGTCTGCTAGGGATTCTCAGTCCTTCTCCCTCTGCCCCTCCTGCTCATACTCTCTCTCCAAAATAAATAAATCTTTTAAAATATATATATATACATATATATATTATACACACACACACACACACACACGCAATAAAAAAGAATTAATACCTATTCTTCTCAAACTATTTAAAAAAAAGAAAGGAAAACTTCCAAATTCATTGTAGGAGGCCACATTACCCTCATACCAAAACCAGGTGAAGACATCACTAAAAAAAAGAACTACAGACCAATATATCTGATGAATATAGATGTAAAAGTTTTCAACTAAATACAAGCAAACCAAATTCAACAAGACATTAAAAAAATTATTCTCTACAAACAAGTGGGATTTATTCCCAGTTGCAAGGGTGGTTCAATATTTGCAAATCAATAAATGTGATATATCACATTAATAAAAGATAAGAACCATATCATCATTTCAAAAGATGCAGAAATACCATCTGACAAAGTACATCATTCATGATAAAAACTCTCAACAAACTAGATTTACAGGGAACATACCTCAACATAATAAGGCCATCTATGAAAAATCCTCAGGTATTATCATCTTCAATGGGGAAAAACAGAACTTTTCCTGTTCAGGAACAAGATAGAGATATCCACTCTGACCATTTTTATTCTACATAATAACTGGAAGTCTTAGCCACAGCAATCAGACAACGAAAAGAAATAAAAGCCATTCAAATTGGCAAAGAAGTAAAACTTTCACTATTTCCACATGACATGATATTCTATATAGATAACCCAAAATCCCACTAAAAAACTTCTAGAACTGATCAATGCATTCTAGTAAAGTCAGAGGATACAAAAATCAAGGTACAGAAATATGTTGCATTTCTATATACCACTAAGGAAGCAGCAGCATGAGAAATCAAGGAATCCATCTCATTTACAATTATAAAAACAAATTAGGAATAAACCTAACCAGAGAAAGACAAATATCATGATTTCACTCATGTGGGGAATTTAAGAAACGAAACAGATGAACATAGGGGAAGGGAAGGAAAAATAAGATAGAAACAGAGAGGGAGACAAGCCATAAGAGAATCCTATCTACAGGAAACAAAGTGAGGTTTGATTGAGAGGAAGAGAGTGAGGGAATAGAGTAACAGGCTGATGGACATTAAGGAAGCATTTGATGTAATGAGAACTGGGTATTATATTCAAATGATGAATCACCAAACTCTTATCTGAAACTAATAATATACTATATGCTAAGTGATTTTAAATTTAAAAAAAATTACTCTTATGGTGAGCACTGAGTAATGAAGAGCTTTTGAATCACTATGTTGTACACCTGAAATTAATCTAACGGGGTATATTAATTATACCGAAATTTATATATTATAAATACAAACATATAAATATATATACATGAATTATTTTTAAGTGGGTTAAATAAAATGCATATTGATAGGGTTAAATCAAAGGTTTAAATACAGCATGGTCAAAGGTTGGGTAAGCCAAAGAAACCCCCTACTTATCTCTCAACAGAAGAAGGCCCCAAACAAGCATGCTCCATTTACCCCAGTTTGGAAAAATTCTGAAGAAGGAATGTAGAGATTACTCTAAGAAATCTGACTGGCAATCTCTTGACAATAGTTAGGGACACTGACCAAGTTAAAGATGGACAAAAGGGCCATGGTCCCTTGGTTGAACCCCTCACTGGGGATGCAAAGCCTTTTGTATGGGAGTGGGTAAAATAATCAGGAGGGTTGAAAACACACATTTCCAGGACTCCTTGATAAATGAGGCCCCCAAACTGTACACCAAACCCATTCATGAGGCCCTAAAGGGACTGTGATTAAATTGAAAGAAGATAAAAATGTGAGAGCTGCTAAGATTATGAAAGTTGCCATGTTCAAACAGGCTTTAGGTGAAGAAGTTATATCTACTTTACCTGAATGTTTCATGAGAATAAACAGTACATCTATCTGGCTAACAGTTCCCCTACCTGGTGCTATAAATCAAAATCTGTTGACAAAATCCTTAATAGAGGCTATCGTTAAGAGCAGAAGGGTTTATGGAATTAAGGTACAAGTGTGTAGGGGAAACGGTTTGTTTCAAGAGGACCCACAAGAAATGGCTGTGCCTCCATTAGCTGACTCTATTATGGGGATGAACACTGTATGTGACTTGACATTAAAGAACACCCATGTTGGGGACACAACCCCACTGAAACTTAGGGGTACAACAAAAGAGGAATTGTCAACATCCATCAAAAGAAGCTTTTTCAGGGTTCAAAAGGTGACTGGAATCAACAAACAAATATCCCCATGTGCTCCACTGAGATGGCCAGCTGGGTCGAGGAAATGAATACAGGGGTACTGCAACAATGTAGGTATTGGCTAAACCTAGACATCACCCTCTTGAGCCCTCCATAGCTATAAAATGCCAGTAAGAATGTAGTGTCTGTCAGTCAGAGACTACAGACAGCCATGTGGCAGATTCCCTGATGGGAAAGCCCTCATCACAGTTGCTAAGTCAGGCTGACACTGCTAGCCCTAAGGAGCTACAAAAGGGTACTTCCAGGAATAGACACTGACTCTGGACTGATACAAAGGCTTCAAATACTGTGAAAGAACCCAAACACAAGACATGTGAAGTTGGACAGCTAATCATTTCTTTATACCAAAGGAATACCCTTTACAGCCCCAAATGGCCAACAATTAGCCAAGAGTGATTCTCCTAAGTAGCACTGTGACAGAAAATAGAAGTGACACTTAAAACATTGGTTGCCAAAAATGGAGGGAAATAAAGACATGTAGGGCTTGTGTACACATCTTCATTGAGTGTGCTAACACTCCACACGGGTGGGATTAAAGAAGTGTCCTCACTGGATGGATTCCTTTATTTTTCCAGTGGATCTGGAGAAGAGAGAGTAGAGAAGGATGTTGGTATGGTCTTTCTTAAATAACCTCATTTTTCCCCCTTTCCTTACCTAATGCAGGGGTCATATTCTAACTACAAAGGCTGGAAGCAGGGATGATTTCAAAGCAACTAACTGTATTTTAAATCCCTGGGTCAGAATTCCTTCGGACCTGATGGGGAAAGACATGCCTTTACCTTAACTGACAAAATTGGGACTAACAGTAGGGACTAACAGTAAATGAAGCTGTATTGCCTGATGGTCAAAAGAGTTCATTCATTCTCTATGTAATTTTACCCTATGTGAAGAGAGTAAGGGGGAGGCACTTGCTAGACCAGTATTGCTGCCTGTAACCCAGATCAGTATGGTAGCCAAAACCAATGTCCCTTCCAAAGGATATTCTGGATATAAACAGATAGGAGGAGGACCAATACCTTGATGGTAGAGTAATGAATAAGTGAGGTACATAAGGAAATCCAGTATTACTTTAAAACCTCAAAATAGCATCAGGACAAGAGAATGTTGTGTCTTAGCTCAGCTTTATATACATATGTATATGAGTCAAAGGGTGAAACCGAATGTTGGTGGTTACCACTCCTGCTTTTGGTACTCGAAATACTGAAGAGAAGCTTACTAACCTGAGTGGCCTTGCCTTGAGAGATTTTTAGTTAATTTTAGTTATGTTTCACCCATTCATATGATGGACATAATTTTAATTTTTAGGTTTTATTTTTTAAATTCTAATATAATATTTTCAGGTTTCAGATGTACAATGTAGTCATTTAATCATTCTATACATTACTCAGTGCTCATCAAGAGTAGTCTTACTCGCCCTCATCTATTTCACCCATCCTCCCACCCCTATTTCCCCCTAGTAACCACCAATTTGTTCTAAGTCTTTTTAAAAATCTATTTCTTTGTTCACTTTTCATATGGTAATGATGGGCTGGAAAGATTATTCATCGCTGCATGGGATTCCACTAACATGCCAGTAGTCTAGGCATTTGACTTGTCTATTGTTGCGCTTTAAGAAGCACATGGGCAGAGATCAAGGGGTGGACAGTCACTTAAATATAAAAAAAGAGAGAGAGAGAGAGAGAGAGAGAGAGACTGACTCTGTCCATTTCGTGGCACCAAACTCCTAAAACTCTTCTAAGTCTCTAAGTGTTAAGAGCAGAAGTTCCATCTTTTGCTCTATTGAAGTCAATGAGTGGGTTCTTGGATGGCTCCTGGCTGGGGGCTGGTAAACAGAAAGACCAAGCCATGATTAGAAACTTGGAATTTTCAGCACTCTCCTTCATCCTTCAGAGAGGAGAGAAACTGGAAAGGAATTAATTGGTCATGTCTGGGTAAGGGAGCCTCTATGAAAATCTTACAAGAAGAGGTTTGGAGAGCCTCCAGGTTGGTAAACACATTGAGATCCAAGGAGTACAACACTTCTAGAGAACACGGAAACTCTAGATTTCTTCCTTGCCTTACTAATTTCTTCCATGTGCATGTCCAACTGTATCCTTTAGCATGGTTTGGTTTTTTTTTGTTGTTGTTTTGTTTTTTTAATAACTGACCAATAGAAGTAAATAAAATGTTGAAGTTCTGTCAGTCACTCTAGCCAATTAATAGAATCCAAGGAAGGGATTACTGGAATCTCTGATCTATACCTTGCAAATGGTGTGGTGCTATAGGAGTTTTATGGGACTGAGTCCTTAACCTGGGGGATCTAACACTGTGCAAGAAGACAATGTTAGAATGGTGTTGAATTACAGGATCAACTATAGTCATAGCAAAGTGTTTAGTATGGGAAAAATCCTCCACACATTTGGTAACTAGAAGTCTTGATTGTGCACAGTAAGGGACTCAGGCAAGGAACTCAGAAAATGCGTTTTCTCCCACAAAGGCAAGAGGAAATGAAAACAGGATTTCCCAGAGAGATAACCATGCACATGTTTATTGCAGCATTTTTCACGATTGTCAAATTAGGGGCACTGAAGTGTCCATCAACAAATGAATGGAGAAAAAAAAAGATGTGGCATTTATACACAATGAATTCTTCTTTAGCCAGGATAAAGCTCACAGCCCCCTCTTTTTTTGACAAAATGGATGGACCTTGAGCACATTATACTAAGTGAGACAAGTCAGAAAGACAAAGTCAAGTACTGCTAAATATCCCTTGTATGTGAAATCTCAAAGAATCCAACTCATGAAAACAAAACAAACAAACAAAAAAACAACAACAGAAAAAGCCCACGAGTAAAATGGTAGTTACTAGGGAATGAGTGAGTTGGAGCAATACAATTCATGTTCTTTAGAGGTACAAGTGTGCAGCAGGTAGTGAATAAGTCACAAAGAACTAACATACAGTGTACTATCATCAATATTGTACTGCAGTTAGGTAAGGTGATAAATATTGCTACCACCGTAGCAATATTTATATTACAGTACATCAATGGATCAAAGCCAAGTGGTACACATCTGAAATTCATACACTGTATTTTTATTGAATGTATTTGACCTAAAACAAAGGCTCATCAAAACTCTGGGAATGGAGGAAACAAAAGTCTTCTAGACGAACCAGGAGTGAATGGGAACTAGGATGCAGCACATCTACAGACAACTGAGGAAGGCAGGCTCACGAAGGAGACTTGAAAAGGGGTGGCCGAAGAGATGGACAGAGAATGGAGCAAGAGTGAGGTATTAAGAACCAAGAATGGAGCAAGTTATTACTAGTGCAGCACACACTGTCGAATGACGTGAAGAAAAAAAGATTTACAATCACTTTGACAAGAGCAGTTTGAGTAACAGTGGACAGACAGGCAGCCTGAATGGAATGTGAATGATAGCGGTGAACACAGATTCCATGCTGGTGGGTACTTTGAAAGAAAACTCGAGAGAGAGTAATTGAATGAGGACAGTCCAAGGAGGGCTTCCCACCCTAAAATTAGAGGCTTATTTATCATCAGTATTAAGGAGAACACCCATAGAGTTTGAAGATAAGAGCAAAAGTGGATATCTTCTCCATCTAAGGAATATTTTCCCGCTTCTGTTCATGTTCCTATATCCTCTACTCCTGCCCTACACACTTTGCTTTCAATATGACCATCTCAAATTAATTCATTTTGTCCTTTCCTAAATGTTACTCATTTCTAGGACACAGAGCTTCTGACAAGTATTTGTGATGAAATCAACGATGCTATTTCTGATGTCCACACTACACCAGACATTTCAATCTTAAAATTTTAAAATCTTAAAGTTTTCCATCTAACCAAGAAATGTACTACCTCATTATAACAATGTTGAATACACAGTTAATGTGATTGAGGTCAGAAGTCAGCCAACAAGTGGGTGACAAGCCTAACTGAGCAAGGGTTTTAAAGTATTGTTTTCACCAAATCCCAAAACTATTCCACAGACAAGTAAAGGCTATCATGTTTCTGAAAAGTTGGCAGCTGCTCCTTTACCTTTTTTCCCCCATTGGTATGCACCTGGTGTAATCCATTTCCTGTGGTCAACATCACTCCAGAGCAACTGTAAATTAGCATATCTCTAGTCATCTTTCTGCCCTTGCCTCTATTCATAGAACAGAGAAATCAAAAGACAGGGGTCAGCTAATGGGGATCAAGCCAAAATTCAAAGGACATTTAAAAATAGAACCTTAGAGGGAGGAGTGGTATTGCTAATGGAAATCCTGGAAACTGACACATAACCACAGGCTTAGCAAGGAAGAAAATGGCTTTCACAAAAGAGCATGTGTTGACACTTGAGCTAAAGGGGAAGTCAGGTTTGGGGAGGGGACGTGTATGTGTGTGTGGGGAGTATTTCTTAGAGATCTGATGGCATGAGCAAGCAATCAATATCTGGTTTAAAAAGGGGTCTTAAAACAGATTCTCAGGTGCCAAGAATTCCAATCCTTGAGCTGAAAACAATATTTTAATCAACAACAAGATTTTTGTATGGATTATCAAACACTGAATGAAACCTGAAGACCTCTAGGAAATCTGTCTTTTGCCTTGTCAGTCACTCTCAAAGCATACTGCACATTGGCTGGTGCTTAGGTCTCCGAAGATCATTCAAACGCTTAAAACAAACAAACAAACAAACAAACAGAAAATCACACACACACACACACACACACACACATTTCATTATTTCCCTTACATGCCCGTCTCCCTTTAGATGGTAAGATCTACAACATTTTCTTTGTATTATCAGTAGAAAAGAGCAAACTCTTCAAAGTGCATTATAATGTTTAAAAAAAAAAGTTACTTTCTGGAATCTTTAAAATAATCATTTGATCCCCAAGCCTTTCCAGTCAATGCAATGATTTTGGTCTCAAAGAACCAATCCCTGAATTTTAAATGTCATTTGGTATTAAGACCACCTTAAAAAACAATAATAATAATTCACTCCATGATCTCATCATTAAAACCAAGCACAGGGGGCACCTGGGTGGCTCAGCCAGTTGAACATCTGCCTTCGGCTCTGGTCATGATCCCAGGTCCTGGGATCCAGCCCCATGTCAGGCTCCCTCCTTAGCAGGGAGTCTGCTTCTCCCTCTCCCTCTGCCCCTGCCCCTTCCCCTGCTCGTGCTTGTGCTCTCACTCTGTTTCAAATACATAAAATCTTTAAAAACAAAAACAAATAAGTACAGGTTTATGGTATCCCCAGTCTTTTATTCTGGGGCCTCAAGCTGCATTACTTTATTCATCTACTCATTCTTTTATTTTACAGCCTTTATCTGTCAGGCACATAAGTTGAGTTCCTTATGACACTCTGAGGTTCTTTTCTATGAAAACAGCCAGTTAGCCAGCTGTCAGTCTGACCCCATAGTGACAAAAATGACCCAGCCAAAACAAATTCTGGAGGAAAGATTCCAGAGAGACCGGTCTCCCAAGTTCACTATCTCCACCTTGACTAATCAGAGCGTATGGTGATGAAGCCCAGGATAATTTTTTTTTTTTTTAAGTTTCTCAAGTGCTTTTCATGTGATCCTGTTTTCTGAAGCGTGGGTGGGTGGGTAGGAGGTTGACAATAGCACAATTTGGTACAGCTTTCCCCAATACACAGCAAATTAGACTTTTCTTTGCCCTCAAAAGTTCCATATCTAGTCAAGAGTCATTACACTTGCTCTTCCACCTGTTCCCTATTCTTCACCAAACAGGACTTATCAAGTCAAAGACTAACAGCTGCCTTACTTCCATTCGATTCAACAACTGAGCAGGCAAATTCAGCTCTGGACAGAACTAAGCCATGGCAACACTGTGGAATAAACAAACCCCCAAACAAATACAAAAACAGTGAATGATACCTTCAAGACTTCCCCCCCCCTTGTCTCCTTTTAAGGCAATTTCTAATTTCTGTTGGTGGCCCAGGAAAATGAATTTGCCCATTCCACTTGGAACAGTACAGGGACGTTACATTAACTCTCCCATTCATGGTACCGGCAGAGACACCTTTTCATTTACAGGCAAACCCAAGAGCAGCGGAAGGCGCTCTATGCTCTAGGAAACACTCATTCGCTCGGCACAGACTCAGTGTTGTCAAGAGCCCCCCAAGGATCCCATATGCTGGGATGTATTAGCCTCGGATTCAAGGAGACTGGTCCATGTAAATAGGGGGAGAAAACACGGAGTATACAATAAGATTGGCCACAACACGGAAAAGAAGTGTTGGCCTTCTCTTTGGTAGCTGGAGCAGTGTTTCCCCAAGTGTGGTCCACAGACCACTTATACTGGAATCCCATATGATGGTTGATTGATTAAATCGCAGTTTTCTGGGCCATCTAAATTAGAATCTCTGGGGAGTAAATGTGCCATCCTAATAAACTTCTGAAATAGTGCTTATTCTCATAACAGTTCAAGTTAACTACCACTGATATGGTAGTTAAGAAGGCAGACTTTGAACAATCTGTTTAAACCTCAACTCTTTTGAAAGTTTAAACTGTTTCGTTCCTTTGGGATCCCCAACACCTCAACAGCACCTGGCATGTAGTTGCTGATCAAAAATTTTTTTATTTTTTATTTTCAGCATAACAGTATTCATTATTTTTGCACCACACCCAGTGCTCCATGCAATCCGTGCCCTCTATAATACCCACCACCTGGTACCCCTACTTCCTACCCCCCGCCCCTTCAAAACCCTCAGATTGTTTTTCAGAGTCCATAGTCTCTCATGGTTCACTTCCCCTCCCAATTTCCCCCAACTCCCTTCTCCTCTCTATTTCCCCATGTCCTCCATGCTATTTGTTATGCTCCACAAATAAGTGAAACCATATGATAATTGACTCTCTCTGCTTGACTTATTTCACTCAGCACAATCTCTTCCAAAATGTTTCTTGAAAACAGGGTTGATGGAAGGGATGGGCTAGATTGGTGAAGGGTACTAAGGAAGGCACTTGTGATGAGCACTGGGTGTTTGTTGTATGTAAGTGATGAATCACTGAATTCTACTCCAGAAACCAATATGCACTGTATGTTAACTACCCAAAATTTAAAAAAAAAAAAAGAAACTAAAAAAATTAAAAGATACCTATGATCTTTAAAAAAAAAATGTTTGTTGAGTGAACAAATGACTGACTAGATGACCAAGAACTATTGTCTTAATTTCACTGATTTTCTTATTAGGAAAAAAATGAAAACAAGGATGGTAACCCTTATTTTATAGGGCTATTGTGAGAA
Source organism: Neogale vison (assembly GCF_020171115.1). Lineage (NCBI taxonomy): Eukaryota > Metazoa > Chordata > Mammalia > Carnivora > Mustelidae > Neogale > Neogale vison. Next base: position 228,417,051 of record NC_058091.1, on the reverse strand, counting down.
TTAAATGAGCTAATATGTGTGCAACAGTGTGCATGGGGCCTGGTAGCCATGCAAAGCCTCCACTGCATCAAGGCGGTAATGGCGCTTGTGTTTCTATTGTCCTCACAGAAGCGTTTGTGACAGCAACAATGACAGAGAAAACCCTTTGCTCTCAGAAGAACTCAAGGGCTAGAAAATGTGTTCTCTGTGCTTGTTGAAGAGATGCTAGGTGAGCATGCTAAGTGTAAGGACACATTTTCCGTGTTGATTAGAAAAAAACATTCTTTAGAAGGTCCAAGTAATCTTTTCCAGTGATGCTGGGGCGGGGGGGGGGGGTGCGGCGGGAGCGTCAAAGTTTGACATAAAGAAATACAAATTAGGGGCGCCTGGGTGGCTCAGTGGGTTAAAGCCTCTGCTTTCAGCTCAGGTCATGATCCCAAGGTCCTGGGATCAAGCCCCACATCGGGCTCTCTGCTCAGCAGGGAGCCTGCTTCCTCCTCTCTGCCTGCCTCTCTGCCTACTTGTGATCTCGGTCTGTCAAATAAATAAATAAAATCTTTAAAAAAAAAAAAAGAAATACAAATTATGTACACATTCTTATTTATCCTCCACTGGATCCTTTCTCCTTTTTTTCCCCCTAATAGGAATTTTTATATTTCTGGTCTAATATCACTAGATGTTCATTTGCCTCAGGCATAAAAGCTGTGCCAATTGCTCTTGTTTTGAAAACACTTTAAAAATAATTCTATGAGGTGCTCTATGAGTACAAGGTAGCAGTGGAATTTGGAAAAATACTTGGTGTGATGTAATCACTTCACCAGAATTGAAATATTACAGACAGAGACATTTAATTTGGCTTAGAATTTTATTAATATGGGATATATTCTTGATCTTGATCTTGATCATGTTGCTGATTTTGTGGCTGCAGGGATTTTCGGATGTGCTCACAGTTTCTCTGACACTCTTCCTTTTAAAGAATGGAACCTAATTCCCTTTCCCCGGAGTGTGAGCTGCGCTTAGAGATCTGCTTCTAACAAACAGGAACAAGAGGAAGTGATGACAGACTTCAGGGTCTAGGTCATAACACACTGCAGTTTCCTCTTGCTTGCTCTCTCTTGGATCATATACTCATTTGGAAGTCATTTGCTATTGCAAGGACACTGAAGTAACATAAGGCATCCTGTCAACAGCCATGACAGCCAGCCATCTTGGAAACGTGTGCTGGCCTCAGTCAAACTGTCAGGTGTCTGCAGTTCTCTCAGCATCCTGCCTGGGTCCTAAACCTCAGCCACCCAGATAAGCTTCTCCCCAATTTCTGATCCACAGAAACTGTACAGTGATGAATGCTTGCTGTTTTAAGCCACTAATTTGGGGGTAATGTGTTACATGACAATAGATAACTAATGCAACAGGTATACACATATGTCAAGTTTATCACATCATACACTTTAAATATGTGCAGTTTATTATTTCTCAGTTATAGCTCAGTAAAACCAAAACCAAAAAAATAAAAGATGCAAAATAGAACTAAAATGCTATGATTTATTATTAAATGGGAAATCTGGCTCTTTTGAAATGATCAATACACAGAGTAAAGCCAGTGTAGAACTGGATTTAGGGTCAAACAGACTCACAACCCCAAAAAGAATTCCAAGAAATGATGGTATTACTATATCAACTCCATATTCAAAATAAAGAGCCAGCCATGGGTCCTGGACTCCTATCCCTATCAGTTGTCAAGCTCTTTTATTCAGCCTAAGTCTCCTGATATACTAAAAAGAAAATATGAACAAAACAATTTCTTTCTAACAGGCACAGAAATTGTTTAATTAACAACAATCCAGTCCAGATTAAAACAACAACTGGAAGGAAGAAAGAGTTCTGGAGTGACACAGAACATTCTGGTAGATCTTGAAGAAGGAAACCGACATTGGAAGGAAATTATGTATTTATAATGCAATGCTTATGTACATAGTTTTGAGATAGATGAATGAAAGTTTATAAAACTGTATTCTCCCAGGTTATCTCTCATACAATATTTTTAATGCCTATTTATAGCTCATTTTCATATTAAAACTATAATTTTTATAAGCAATTCTCTGTTATTGATACTTTGCTCATTTCGAACTTTTTGTCTCACCATATTTTTTTTAAAGATTTTATTTATTTATTTGACAGAGAGAGAGCACAAGTAAGCAGAGAGGCAGGCAGAGAGAGAGAGAGTTGGAAGCAGGCTCCCTGCTGAGCAGTGAGCCCGATGCGGGGCTCTATCCCAGGACCCTGGGATCATGACCTGAGCCAAAGGCAGAGGCTTTAACCCACTGGGCCACCCAGGTGTCCCCTGTCTCACCACATTCTTATAAGCATTGTGGAATTTATTTAAGTTGTGCCATATATCTTTCATGAGTTTCTGAGGAATTTTAAGAGTTCCATCCCCACAACTGGTCCATACCATTTTGTTTCCTTCACTGAAAACATGTTCATTTGATGATAACTCCATTTTTCAAGCATGGTAAGGTCTTTTGGTTGGCAAGTTTCAGCACCAAATAGAATGTAGTGATCAAATCTCCAATAAACCACTGAATTTGCAAATGCATAATTTTTTTTTATTAAGAGCTAAATTTCTAAATGACTTAGAATAGAACAATATAAAAGCAATTAAAGTCCAAAGGGCAGGTTCTTATTTGAGGCTAAGTATCTGCCCTTTGCTATTTAATAAAAACAAAGGCAACTCTCTCGTAAACTAGAACCACTGAGGAAAAAATTCAATGTACCTTTCTACTGGGCAAATTGCATTTAAAATTTATGGGGAAGTTATATAAAAGACAAGCGCAACAAAAACAAAAAAGTGTTCCTAATAAACTTGAGTTTGAGGCATGTACAATATTTTTCAACAGATTATGGTCATTAGGCTTACCACACAATGGTTGTTTATCTTGTATTTTCATGAATTATCTCATTCAGTTCTTACCGAAGATTTCTGAAGCATGGCCACTACTATCCTCACAGATAGTAGATGAGAAGCTTTGAGACCTTAATGAACTTGTCCAGGGGGACAGAGACCACAAGTGGCAGAGATAGGCTTTACAGCCACATCTTTCCGACACTAAATCCTGTACTCTTCCCTGTACAGATGTCCAACACGTAGTTTTGTTCAACTGCTTTTTGTCCAAGATTTTGGATTAGAGGCAGCATGACATAATAGAATGAGCAGAGGGTTTGCATTTGGACATTGTTAGATTTGAATCTTGCCTCTGGATACTAGGTTCTGACTTCTATGGCCTTCAGTTTCCTTAAAATAACTGCTCCAATTGTTGTAGGACTTAAATGATATAACATCTATCACAGGGCTCTTTGATGCTCAGTATGTGTTACAGATTATTATGTATATGCTACAAAGTAGACAAGAGTAGAAAGGAAACTGTCGCACTCAATTACCTCCACCAGGGGGCAGAGTAAGAATTACTATGTCTTCCTGAGTCATTTTTCTTTTCTTTTTTTTTAAATTACTTAATTAATTTATTTATTTGACAGATCACAAGTAGGCAGAGAGGCAGGTGGCAGTGGGCAGGAGTGGGGGAGCAGGCTCCCCGCTGAGCAGAGAGCCCAATGCAGGGCTGGATCCCAGGACCCTGAGATCATGACCTGAATCGAAGGCAGAGGCTTTAAACCACTGAGCCACCCAGGTGCCTCATGACTGCATAATTTAAATACCATTTACAAAACTTTAAATCTTGAAAGCCTATAACACGCTTAAAATGAGAAAAAATAACATAAAAATGAAATACATGGATGAAAATAAACAGTATTATTTTACATTCTCTAAATTATTGAAGAAGGAAAGCTGGATAGTGAGGAAAAATATAAAGTCATTATAAGGATTTTTAAAGCTCAAAGACTAAAAGTGATATCCTTAAACTTATTCTAGAATATGATATAGGGATAAATAGAAGAAACAGAAATTTTTTTAAAAAAATTGTACAATTGATATAGTTCTTTATGTTAAACAGGACAAGTGGCAAAATGCTTCCCAGGGAAAAAAAAAGTTAAGATTTTTTAAGTCACAGAAGTAAGACTATACTCAAGGAAGATAGGGAGGCAAAACTACGTCAGAGTGAAGACAACTCCTTAAATATAACCATTCCTGAGTTATCCAACACTGCCCAGGGAATACGCCTGGCAAAGAAAATAAATCACTCCCTACTTGTTGGTGTCTCGCTCAGTGGCAACCACTTGACGTTCTGTGTACATTTCCTCTAGAAAGGCGGCGAGGACTTTGGTGTACATGTATCAGAAGCCAGCCTACTGCCGCAGCTCTAGTTCAGAAATACAAAACCCATCACTAAAGAGGCTCATTCTAATGATGCTTGACATGTAAATTGGTCCTACATAAAGTATGTTTTGTTCCTTAATTACTTGATCTTTCAAAAAAAAACTAAGTCCTGGTAATCCTTCTACAGTATTGGCTGAGAAAGACCTTCCGTTGTTAATACCTTAGACAAGTCCTCATATTTTCTCAGCTAAGGGCACTGATAGAGTCTAAGAGGTGGCCATGAAGACGGACCCTCCATTAGTGGTCTCGATCTTGCTAAGACCTCTCCCAAGTGTGCCAACATTCCGACACCCTCTGGTGCCTGCAGACTTTGCAGAGGGAACTACCCTAATGGCTGGTTATGAAGCAGAACTACATTTCACGGACCTTACTGCCTAAGGGGTCAGATCCTTTAGGGATCTTTTCAGTGGATCCCAAATGCCCACTTGTGACTATGTCCAGAATCATGGGTAGGGATATTACAATTATACATTCCCAGACCCAATCTCAGACCTACTGACTAGAATCTCCTAAACTGGAATCAAGAATCTATATTTTTAACTATTTTATTAGAATCTCCATGAACACTAGATTTTAGAACTGCTGAACTAGGGGAGAGCTAGCCAACTGGCTATAACAATAACAACAGGGACGCCTGGGTGGCTCAGTTGGTTGGACGACTGCCTTCGGCTCAGGGCGTGATCCTGGAGTCCCAGGATCGAGTCCCACATCAGGCTCCCAGCTCCATGGGGAGTCTGCTTTGCTCTCTGACCTTCTCCTCGCTCATGCTCTCTCTCACTGTCTCTCTCTCTCAAATAAATAAATAAAATCTTTAAAAAAAAAAAAAAAACAATAACAACAATACCACATTCTCCACCGAGTTTACAGGGTACAAAATGACCTAACCTGCATTTTCCCATTGACCACCACAACTGGCCTCGTAACTTCTACTAGGAACCTCCTTGCATCACTTGCTTATAGTCATGCTCTTGTATCCTCTAGGAGATAGGTTCTGTTACCTAGGATTCTTATTCTAAACTCTGGTGAGGAACAAAGGCTTTATGAAATAATGTGGTTTTAAAAAATGATGTGGTTGTTCAAGATCAGATTCAGAAGTGAGTAAAGGCCTGATTCCAGATTCTTTAACTCCCAATCTTTCTACTACATAACACTATCTTCATAACTTCTCAGGTAGACAGGGGCAGGCCTTACCCTTCAGGTGAGGAAATTTAGACCCAGAAGGTCAGGGACAACATCAGCATCTAGCTCATTTCCAAATACCTAATGGTTAATTGCCTTGACAATAATATTTTTGGAGGCAGATTTAATGTATTTTTTAAAATTATTTTTGAAGATGTTACTGGAACACCAGCAGGTGGAATTCCTTTTCAAGCACTGGAAATAAGTTTAGACTGACCCATCCATATTCTTCCAAGGTTTTTGTTAAGACCTTTCATCTGAATGAGACAGAGTCTACTGAGGGATGATGTCTTGGTAGACACAGCACACTCGGGGCAGGGGGGAAAGATGAGCTCTCTTTTACCATAGGAAGCTAACTGCAGCAGACTTTATTTTCTGAAAATGACCACAGTAGTATTTCCAGTCCTGCTTGCTTCTCTGGGACTTGACATTTACCCAAGAGGTGGCTTCAATGTCTCCTCTCCTTGATCTCAGGCAGGCTTTTCACTGTTCCACTCAATAGAATATGGCAGAAGTGATGCTAACTGACTTCCAAGGCTGGGTCATCCAAAAAGAATACAGCTTCTGATGGGTCCATCTTCCAGGGACACTTGTGTGGACACAGGAAGCCCAGGTTAGCCCATGAAGAGATGAACTGAGGCTCCCAGCATGAAATCGGATTTTCTCCTATACCGTTTTCTTTTTCTTTTTTTTACAACATGTTAAGTCTGTTCTCTAGGAAGTTATGCCATGTTTTTCCTTAGGAGATTACTCAGGGGTACAATTACCTCACTATAAGAAGCATGGACTTGCATACTACCTCCTCCAGAGCTATTCGAGTTTTAATAACAAACCGAGCCTTAGAATAAATCTAACTGAAGGGTACAATATCAGTGATGGAAAGACATCCTGAAAGGCAGGGGAATTTCTGTAAAATCATAGGAAGGATGCTGACCTCCACTTTGCTCCAGGGGGAAGCACATGTTCAGCCAAGCCCTGGTAGCTTCTAATATGAACCAAAAGGAATTTGGGCAGCTTATCTCATTTCTCTTGATTGGAAAATCTGAATTATTCAGAATGAAGTCCTTCAGATACAGCAAGACCCAATAGTAGCTTAAAAACTCAAATACTGTATTTTAGGCTGAGTTTGGTAAGAAACATTCTTGGTACACTGTGTATACTAGAGACATGGCATCACTGTACACATGGAAGGAAGATAGAAAAGAACCTGCTATATATTAAAAATATGGCCCTTTGTAATTGAGTTGTATTAGATTACACCTCTTGGGTTCTCTGCACATAGCCATGTCACCAATTTGCTGTGTGATCTGAGGAAGGTCCTATTACTTCTCTGGTTCTTACCTACTCATCAACAATAGGGAGTTTGTAGACCTACTTCAGTCATCATTTCACTAATATATACAAAATATCAAATCAGTATGTTGGACATAGGAAATTAATACAATGTTGTATGTCAATTATACCTCACTAAAAGAATAATAGGGAGTTTGAATCACATGGCTCTCTAGTAAGCTTTTCTATGAACTCTGTGATTCCAGGCTCCAGACTTGGCCCTCGCCAAAGCCACAAGAAGACTCTGGCATTGTCCCAGAGAAGACCACATTAGAAAACTTTCCTTTGACTTTATGCCAGGAATGAAATATGTCCCACTAATATTATCTAGGGTATTTTTGGCTGAAAATAAAAATTTAACTCAAAATGGCTTTAAATATCCATTTTGTAAAATTCCCACATAAAAATCTCAGAGTTAGGAGTGCTTCAGAGCAGGTTACTATATAGTGGCTTAACAATGTCATTAACACCCAAGACTTTCTGAGCTTTGATGTTTATTGCCACCACAGTCAGGAAGCCAGATAGCCCCATGCCAAATATCACGAAAAAGAAAACACAAAGAAAAAAACAATATCTCCTTCTGACACCTCCTCTCAGGTAAGAGAGACCCTTCCCAGAATGACACCTCAACCTCCAACCAGCAGCAGCAGACTCCTTATGCTCCTTATGCTCTACCCTGAACCCATGATGGCCAGGAGCAAGAGGTCTCATGGTCAGTTTAGACTAAACATCTAGAAGGAAAGAGATGTTGAGAGTCAATTGTAATGTCCCTTACCTTCCCCCTCTGACTCTGCCTCAATCTCTCCCATCATAAGCACTGGCTTCCCCACCTTCCTCTTCCATGAAGCAGCAGTGGATAGGTGATACCAAACTGGTGTTCTGTGCAATGGATCTCAACACTGGTGTTCAGTAGAACCATCTGGGTGGTTCTACTGGCTACCTATCGAGTCTAAACCCCAGATCAATAATAAGGGCATCTTTGATGGTGAGAGCAGATGATCCTAGTTTGACCAGGATTACACAAAGTTAGGAAAGGAACCAAGTCTCCTGACTCCAGGTTCAGTGTTCTTTTAGCTACTGGCTTCTACTCTCTTGTCTTATGCAATTCAATATATGTCAAAATGATTTGGCTAATAACGGACATCCTATAAACCTTCATTCCCATGAGAACAATAACACAGATCAAGCTTCGTATTAGTACTTTTCTCTAACTTTTCTTTTTAGAAGTCTTCAGAAATAATTGGGGAGAAAAAGACTCCTACCTGAATCTGACTTGAATTTGATAGCCCCCTATGCAGTTTTACAGTAAATGCATCTGTTGGACGTACTTCAACAAAAAGTACATGTTTTACAATACTCTGACATACGATGACACACGTAGATTACCCTGTTTGCAGTCAATCATTTAAAAAGATACTCATTCCATGAATATGGAGTGAGTGGATCTTGTGAGGACTCAACTTGGAACCACTATAAGACAAAGAAAGAAGATTAGTCCCTCCCCTCATGTCTCCTTATGGGGACAAAAGAAATAAGCATATAAAATCTTAATTTCGCTTTGAAATGAAAGGTGGATTTTTTAAAAAATCAAGTCAGTTACAGTCTGTGCATAACAAACTACATTTTAAAACCATTTATTTCAACTCCTTTTGGTATCTCCTCTCATAACAGGTACAGAGTGCATAAACTAAAGATGTTGAAAAAAAATATTATCTTTAAATTGAAACAAAAGGTGCTGGGTCAAGTTAGGAAGAATAATGTAAATAATAAGGACATACACTGAGGCAAAAGAAGGCTAGTTCGTCCTTCTGGAAACCACAGCAAGCCAAGAACCCCAACCGGGAGCGGATGGAGCTGTAAAAGTCAAGGGCAGTCTACCTTCCTCAGGCGCGCCCAAACCAAGGTGGGAGGAAAGAGCATACTTAAGTAAAAAGCCTACTAAATAGTTAATGAACCAAGATTATAAAACCCTTTCTATCTTTACAGTTCTGATTGCTTCCTGCCTTTTGCTGTTCTCTCTTCCTTTCCTCCATAAAGTGAACAGCTGATGGCTCACTCCCATGGCTCCAACTCCCCCACTGGAAGGCAGTCAATGCCGAGTTGACAAGGGCCTGTTCACCTTTTCTCAGCTCCTCAAGCCAGCTTTTCTTAGCCAGCTCCTCCCGCCAGCAATTCCGGCTGATTTACGAAATTTCTCCCCGTGGTAACACTATCTTCTGGTCGCCCAGGCTTGAAGCCATTCATTGCCTGCGGCCCACTTCTGCCTTACCCCTCATGCTTGGTTCTCACCATTTCCTCTGCTGCTATCAGCCTCGGACCAGAAGGGAAGAATATGAGGGGAAAGCCAGCTGCAGCGAGCCTGGCTGCCCGCCCGTCTGGAGACCCCGGCTCCCAGATTTACAACCATATGGAAGTTATTTAACTGTTTGGTGGCTCATTTTCCTCATCTACAAAAGAAAATTGGTAATAATCATCCTCACCCCAGCCGCTCGTTGCAACAGGATTAAATGAGATAACACAGAGCACTAGAAGAGTGGACAGTGCTGCCTTTTAAGTGTAGAGCTCTATTGGTACACACCTGTACCTCTGCACCTTCCTCCTCGCTGAGGTGAATCCTGAATCCTCCAGCGCCCCATACACTTGCAGAGAGCCCAAAGATTAAGCCCATTAATCCCACTCCACTGCTCCAACAGCGATTGTATGGTCTGGCCATCTCACTTCTGGCAATATATCCAAAGGAAATGAAATCAGTATCTCTAAGAGATATCTGCCTTCCTGCGTTCATTGCAGCATTATTCCTAGCCGCCAAGATATGGAAACAATGGAAATGCCCTTCAACAGATGAATGGAAACACACAATGAAATATTATTTGGTCATTAAAAAAAAAAAAAAAAAAGAAGGGCAGTATGCTAAGTGAAATAAGCCACATAGAGAAAGACAAATACTGAATGGTATCACTTATATGTAGAATTTTTAAAAAATTAGAAGTCAAACTCATAGAAATAGAGTACAGAGAATAGGATGGTTGCCAGGGGCTAGGAGATAGGGAAATGGGAAGATGTGGGTCAAAGGGTACAAACTTTCCGTTATAAGATGAGTAAGTTCTGAGGGTCTTAGGTACAAGATGGCAGTGACTATAATTAATGATAAGACAATATTGTATTCTTGACAGCTGCAGAGAGTCGATCTTAAATGTTCTTATCACCCGCCCCCCCCACATACACACAGTTAACTCTGTGAGGTGACAGGTGTGTTTATTATCTTGATCTTGGCCATCATTCTACAATGTTATGTGTTTATCAAATCACTGGATTGGGACGCTGTAAATATATACAATGATATTTCTCAATCATTCCTCAATAAACTTGGAAAAGGAAAAAAATGTCAGTCAGAGCCCAGATTCACTTACTGTTCTCCCCTTTGTCCCAGCCCTCCACGGCTGTGCGATTCCACCTTCTCCAAGTATCTCTTAGTGCTGTCCTGTATTCAGGGCTTTATTCATGTTTTTATCCGGAAGACTCTCCTTTGCCCCTGTTGAAATTTCCCTTTTCTTACGATCTTTGCAAACATCACTTGTAAAAAAAGAAGAAATCCCTTCCTTTTCCTTTCCTATGTTCACCACTTTCCCTGTAGCCATCGCCACCATGTCGGGCTATCTTCTCACCGATTGTAATTTGTGATTCCCAACATGGCACTCAGGTTATTGGTCCTAGCCTTGTGCCAACTGTAGACCTCCATAAATCCTCATTAGTTTATAAAGGACAAAGACCATGTTTTAATGATTATCCAAACCAACTCCTATTATATTCTGCCTCTCTCTTCCTTAACTGCTTCAATGGCTCCCCGTTCTCTAAGAATACCATCAAATTCTCAATATAACCTAAGACCTGCCTCCTCCCTGGCATCATGCTGGGCCACACTGTACCCTCCCTGTCCCACTCTACCCTTGCCTCTCTTGCCTCAGAACTTTCATCATGCTGCTTGTTCCTTCCCTACTGTTCTCCTTGCTGCTTTGCTAAACAGCTCATTATCCATCCCTCAGGTCTCAGCCCACATTTCACTGCATTCACTTGTTCCTTCCACAGTATTTGTTACATGCCTACTATGTGCCAGGAAGTCTCCTAGGCCCTGGGGATAGAGCAGGAAACAAAGCACACCAAGACCCCTGTCTCCATGGGGCTCATGTACTTCCTCCAGAAAGTCTTTCTTGATTTCCCCACAACATACACAAGGTCTGTTTCCCCCTCTCATGCGCTGTCACAGCAGAATGACTTCTTAGCAGTATGTACCACTACTAAGCATGCTTACAGATTTAATCATATCATGATGTCTATCTTCCTCAGTAAGCTGAAAGATTCTTAAAGCCTGGGTCATTGAGTCCTGTCTTTATCTTGCATCACCAACACGAAGCATTTTGTGAGGCACAAGAGTGGGTCCTCAGGAAATCTCCTAATTAACTGAATAAAGAAATTCAGTGAAGGCCCTTGCTAGACAAAAGAGGAAACAGTAGTCCAGAGGGCAGAGAGGAGAAGCCATTATCCTCTTTCCATAACATGAGGTAGCATAGGGAGGCTGGGCCAGGATGAGAACATGGGACACATGATTCCCTTTCATTTTAATAAAATTGAAATGGAGAAGAGAATGTGAGTGAATTGGGGAAAGTACACAGGGCAAATGTATAAGAGGGAAAAAAATTACTAAGACAAGAACAGGCAAAACTGTTAAAACAATTTTTGTGAACCCAGTATAAAAGAAGAAAAGGAAGTGCCAGCAGAAGAGACAACTTGTCTGGGAACCTCCAGGAGGAGATGGCCCACAGCAGCACTGTGTGTGTTTCTGTTTGTGTCCCTTTCCCACCACTGGGCTCCTTTCCTCTCCTCTCCTCCGCCTCCTCCCCTCCCCTCTCTTTCTTTTCCTCTCCTTTTCCTTCCTTTCCTTTCTTCTCCTATTCTTTTCTTTTTCCTTCCCTTTCCTCCTTTCTATTCTTTTCTTTCCTTTCTTTTTCTTTGTTTTCCTTTTCCTTTCCTTTTCTCTTCTTTTCTTTTCTCTCTTCCTTTTCTCTTCTCTTCTCTTCTTTCCTTTCCTTCCTTTTCCTTTTCTTTCCTCTTCTCTTTTTTCTTTTCTTTTGTTGGTTAGACAGTCTTCACCTTTGATCACCCTTCCCAAATGTTGGATGGTCTCCATCTGCCCCCCGTGTCCAATCTCTACCTTTCCTTACCTTGCTTTGTACTTGAAAGCCTGACTCCCAGGGACTGCCTTATGGGCTCCCTGGACCACTGGCTTCTGACAGTGCTCAGTCAATGGGAGGCTCCAGCAGGAGACTGAGAAGTGGAAAGAGGAAGGAACCAGGGAGGGTATTTATTTATCCAGCTTCCCCAGCATTGAGATACGTGCTGCTAGTGGCTGCCTTCCTCTGCCTGAGACCACAACTCTTACCGGTCTCACCACATTTCATATATACTTCCAATCTTTTCAGGTCAGAGGGTGGTCATGGCCTCCCACTTCTGTTGGCCCTGGAGAACTTGCTGGTTTCCCCTTTTGCTGTCCACACCTTTATAATTAGTTTCTCATTAAACTCCTGAATCAGTTGAGATGACCAAGAACTTAACTACTACATTTGAGAGAATTGCCCACCGCCACCCCTTAGGAGGCAGAGACAGCTTTCTTTACAGAAACCCAGTGCTCAATTTCCCAGCTTCCCTTGCAACTAGGGTAGGGACATTCTACCTGGACTCCAATGGTGGGGTGCACCCACATGAGAAACTGATTCTGAAAATGGGAAAGCAGGAGGAGTAATCCAGGCTGGTAGGCAGGCATGGCCAACTCCTAGCAGCAATGACACAAAGCCTGTTTTTTCAAACCCTTAAAACAATTCTGAGAATCCTCTGCTTAATCAAGCCCAAGTTGAATTCTATTGTTGGTCAATGTTAACTCCCTCTTCTGGACCCATTTATACTAGATGCCTGGAGGATTTTCTTATTTTCCCATCTTCCAGCCACAGGTTTGGTTATAATGCCTCCTGTTTGATTATTATACCTCCTATTCCTCCAGTGGGAGAAAAAAGATATATTCTTGGCTTCCAGTCACCAAAGTTGAGCAGACTTTTTAAATTTTTTTTTATTTTTTTATTTTTAAAAAAGATTTTATTTATTTATTTGACAGAGAGATCACAAGTAGGCAGAGAGGCAGGCAGAGGGAGAGGGGGAAGCAGGCTCCCTGCCAGACAGAGAGCCCGATGCAGGGCTCGATCCCAGGACCATGAGATCATGACCTGAGCCAAAGGCAGAGGTTTAACCCACTGAGCCACGTAGGCACCCAGACTTGATTTTTAAAAATAATCCTTGTAGAGAGAGAGGCAAGATGGTGGAAGAGTAGCAGACTGCAAGTACATCAGGTCCAAGGAGTTCAGCAAAATAGTTATCACACCATTCAAAACACCTACAAACTCAACTGGAGATAGAAGAGAAGAAGAGCAGCAATTCTAGGACAGAAAACTGACCACTTTCTGGAAGGTAGGACCTGTGGAGAAGTGAATCCAAAGCAATGGGAAGATAAACCACAGGAGAAGGGGCCGGCTCCTGGCAAGTAGTGGAGCACAAAATCAGAAATTTTAGAAGTCTGCTTCACTGAGGGACATCACTCCAGAGGTTAAGCAGGGGTGGAGTCCTCACAGGGACAGTGTAGTCTCAACTCCCGTGAAGTCACAGAAAGATCGGGGTGGGGGGGGTGTGAGTGTGGCAGAGCTCCCAAGTATCAGAGCAGAGAAGCTGGCTACAGAGACAGAGACGAGGAGTGAGCTTTCAGCTCAGGGTTACCTTAAACCATGATCCAAGGCACAATTGGACCACTGCTCTTTGAGCAGGGACCCCACAAGTGGCAGATCCAGGGAGGTTCACCTTCCTCCTCTGGAGGCAGGAATCTGCTGGGTTTGGAGACTCCAAATGGGGCTGTGTGCCAGAAACAGAAACGCTTGATCAAGGGCCAGGTGAGCTTAGAGTGCAGCTGGAGACCAGGGTGACGGGAAGAATTGACTGCTTTTCTCTGAGGGCACACTGAGGAGTGGGGCCCTGGCTCCTCCAGGATGGAACTGGGAGGCCGCCATTTTCATTCCCATCCTCCAAAGCTGTACAGAAAGCGTTCAGGGAACAAAAGCTCCTGAAAGTGAACCCAAGCAGATTTCTTGGCCTGGCCCCGGGCAGAGGCAGTACAATTCAGCCTTGGGCAAAGACATTTGAGACTCACTGCAACATGCCCCTCCCCAAAAAGATCAGCAAGAATACCCACTAAGACCAAGCTCACCAATCAAGGAGAAAGCAGAACTCCAGAGCTAGGCGAAAGCAATGCATGGAATTCATTGCTTTTCCCCCATGATCCTTTAGTCTTGCAAAGTTAATTTTTTTTTATTTTTTTCTTATTCTATTTCTTTAACCTTTCGTCTTTCCTCTTTCAACATTTTTTAACTAGTTTATCTTAACAATGTCTTTCTAAAAAAAAAAAAGAAAAAAGATCGTTTTAAACCTTTATTGTTATAGTCATATTTTATCCCTTCATTTTATTTAACCTTATTTTTTGTATACATATAGGTTTCTTTTTCCCTAAAACTTCTGGGATACAATTCTTTCTAATAGATCAAAATATACCCTAAATCTAGCACATGGATTTGTTCTAATCTCCAGCCTGAGCACATTCTCACCTCTTTTTTTTTTTCTTTTCCAACCAACTTATTAATTGCTTTTTAGATTTTTTTTTAATTTTCATTGTTACAGTCATATTCCATCCCTTCATCGTATTTACCTTTATTTTTATATATATAAATTTTTTCTTTCTTTAAAATTTTGGGAGGTAGTTTCTTCTAAGAGACCAAAATACACCTCAAATCAGTGGGTCACTCTGTTCTATTCTCCAGTCTAATATATATTTATTTTTTAAAATTTTTATGCCTTTTTTCTCCCTTTCTCCCCCCCGCCCAATTTGGGGTCTCTTCTGATTTGGTCAGCGTACATTTTTCTGGGGTCTTTACCACCTTTTTAGTATTTTATTCTCTCGTTCATATATTCTTATTGGGATAAAATGACAAGGCCGAAAAATTCACCACAAACAACAACAACAACAACAAACCAAGAGGCAGTACCAAAAGCTAGGGACCTAATCGATATGGACATTGGTAATATGTCAGAATTGGAGTTCTGACATTGGAGCCGAATGATGATTCACAAGGTGCGAGTGGGGCTCAAAAAAGGTATGGAAGATTTGAGAGAAACCCTTTCTGGAGAAATAAAAGAACTAAAATCTAACCAAGTTGAAATTTTTAAAAAGCTATGAATGAGGTGCAATAAAAAATGGAGGCACTTACTGCTAGGATAAATGAGGCAGACAAGAGAATTAATGATACAGAAGACCAAATGACAGAGAATAAAGAAGCTGAGCAAAAGAGAGACAAACAACTACTGGACCACGAGAGGAGAATTCAAGAGATAAATGATATCATACGATGAAACAATATTAGAATAATTGGGATTCCAGAAGAAGAAAGAGAGACAGGGGCAAAAGGTATACTGGAGCAAATTACGGTAGGGAGTTTACCTAATATGGCAAAGGGAACAAGTATCAAAATCCGGATGTCACAGAGAATCCTAGCTCAAATTCAGTAAAAATAGGTCCGCACCCCGTCATCTAAAGGTAAAACTTAAAAGTCTTAGTGACAAAGAGAAAGTCCTAAAAGCAGTTTGGGATGAGAAGTCTGTAACATACAATGGTATAAATATTAGATTGGCAGCAGACTTATCCATAGAGACCTGGCAGGCCAGAAAGAACTGGCATGATATATTCAGAACACTAAATGAGAAAAATATGCAGCCAAGAATACTATATCCAGCAAGGCTATCATTGAAAATAGAAGGAGAGATAAAAAGCTTCCAGGACCAAACAAAAATTAAAAGAATTTGCAAACACCAAACCAGCTCTACAGGAAATATTGAAAGGAATCCTCTAAGCAAAAAGAGAGCCTAAAAGTATACCAGAAGGGGACAGGGACAATATACAGTAACAGTCACCTTATAGGCAATACAATGGCACTAAATTCATATCTCTCAATAGTTACCCTGAATGTAAGTGGGCTAAATGCCCCAATCAAAAGACAAAGGGTATCAGAATGGATAAAAAAACCAAAACCCATCAATATGCTACCTACAACAAACTCATTTTAGACCCAAAGACACCTCCAGATTTAAAGTGAGAGGGTGGAAAACAATTTACCACGTTAAAGGACATCAAAAGAAAGCTGGGCCGGCAATCCTTATATCAGATTAATTAGATTTTAAGCCAAAGACTAAAATGAGAGATGAGGAAGGACACTATATCATAATGAAAGGGTATGTCCAACAAGAAGATCTAATAATTTTAAACATCTATGCCCCGAACATGGGAGCAGCCAACTATATAAGCCAATTAATAACAAAATCAAAGAACCACATCAACAATAATACAATAATAGTAAGAGACTTTAACACCCCCCCTCACTGAAATAGACAGATCATCCAATCAAAAGATCAAGAAGGAAATAAAGGTCTTAAATGATACACTGGACCAGATGGACATCACAGATATATTCAGAACATTCTATTCCAAAGCAAGAGAATCCACATTCTTCTCTAGCACATACCAAACATTCTCTAGAATAGATCACAGCCTGGGTCACGAATCAGGTCTCAACCAGTACCAAAAGATTGGGATCATTCCCTGCATATTTTCAGATCACAATGCTCTGAAGCTAGAACTCAATCACAAGAGGAAATTTGGAAAGAACTCAAATACATGGAGGCTAAAGAGCATCCTACTAAAGAATGAATGGGTCAACCAGGAAATTAAAGAAGAATTGATCATGGTAACAAATGAAAATGAAAACACAATGGTTCAAAATCTGTGGGACACAACAAAGGCAGCCCTGAGAAGAAAGTATATAGCAAAACAGCCTTCCTCAAGAAAAAAGAAAGGTCTCAAAAACACAACTTAACCCTATACCTAAAAGAGCTGGGAATATTACAGCAAATAAAGCCTAAACCTAGCAGAAGAAGAGAAATCATAAAGATCAGAGCAGAAATCAATGAAATAGAAACCAAAAGAACAGTAGAACAAATCAATGAAACTAGGAGCTGGTTCTTTGAAAGAATTAAAAAGATTGATAAACCCCTGTCCAGATGTCGCCCTCGGCCCGCAAGAACGACAACCAGCCTGGTATGGTGTTAATGCTTCGTCTCTTTTTTTCAACAACTTTCTTAGCTTATATGTGTCAGGGTGACCAATAAGGGGCCAAACAATGGGGAGAGCCAATGAGAGTCCTGTTACTATGCTGATTAAATTTGAAACAGCCAATGACTATGTCCTCCTTTAGGCAGGCTTCACCAGAAAGTTCGTTGTTCACTTGCAGCGTATTTTGCTGGCAGTGAGCCAAGCGCCATCGTGTAATGGTGGGGACTTTCCCGGCCGGAGGTGGTCCCCGACATCCAGACTTATCAAAAAGGAAAGAGAAAGGACACAAATAAATAAAATCATGAATTAAAGAGGAGAGATCACAACCAATACCAAAAAAATACAAACAACTATAAGAACATATTAGGAGCAACTATATACCAGTAAATCTGACAATCTGGAAGAAAAGGATGCATTCCCAGAGATGTATAAACTATCAAAACTGAACCAGGAAGAAATAGAAAACGTGAACAGACCCATAACTGGTAAGGAGATTGAAGCAGTCATCAAAAATCTTTCAAAAAACAAGAGCCCAGGGCCAGATGGCTTCTCAGGGAAAATCTACAAAACATTTAAAGAATAACACTTATTCTCCTGAAACTGTGCCAAAAAATAGAAATGGAAGGAAAACTTCCAGTATCATTTTATGAGACCAGCATTACCTTCATTCCAAAACCAGACAAAGACCCCATCAAAAAAGAGAATTACAGACCAATATCCCTGATGAACATGAATGTAAAAATTCTCACCAAAATACTATCAGTAGGTTCCAAAAGTACATTAAAAGGATTATTCACCACAACCAAGTGGGATTTATTCCTGGCCAGCAAAGTTGGTTCAACATCAGCATATCAATCCATGTGATACAAAACAGTAATGAAAGAAAGAACAAAAATTGTATGACACTCAATAGACATGGAAAAAGCCTTTGACAAAGTACAGCATCATGTCTTGATCAAAACTCTTCACAGTGTAGGGATACAGGGTTCATACCTCAATATCATCAAAGTCATCTATGAAAAACCCACAGCAAATATCATTCTCTTTTTTTTTTAAGATTTTATTTATTTATTTGACAGAGAGAAATCACAAGTAGATGGAGAGGCAGGTAGAGAGAGAGAGAGGGAAGCAGGCTCCCTGCTGAGCAGAGACCCCCCAATGCAGGGCTCGATCCCAGGACCCTGAGATCATGACCTGAGCCGAAGGCAGTGGCTTAACCCACTGAGCCACCCAGGCGCCCTGCAAATATCATTCTCAATGGGGAAAAATTGAGAGCTTTTCCCCCTAAGGTCAGGAACACAGCAGTTCCTGTCCACTATCCCCACTGGTATTCAACTTAGTACTAGAAGTCCTAGCCTCAGCAATCAGACAACAAAAAGAAATTAAAGACATCTGAATTGGCAAAGAAGAAGTTAAACTCTTACTCTTTGTAGGTAATGATACTTCATGTGGAAAATCCTAAAGACTCTACTCAAGTACTGATAGAACTCATACAGAATTCAGTAAAGTGTCAGGATAAAAAAAATCAATACACAGAAATTAGTTGCATTCCTATACACCAACAACAACACAAAAGAAAGAGAAATTAAGGAGTCAGTCCCATTTACAATTACACCCCAAATCATATGATACCTAGAAATAAATCTAACCAAAGAGGCAAAGAATCTGTACTCAGAAAACTATAAAGTACTCATGAAAGAAATTGAAGAAGACACGAAGAAATGGAAAAACGTTCCATGCTCATGGATTGGAAGAATAAAGATTGTGAAAATGTCTATGCTACCTAAAGCAATGTACAAATTTAATGCAATCCCTATCAAAAACCATCCAGTTTTTTCAAAGAAATGGAATAAATAATCCCAAAATTTACATGGAACCAGAAAAGACCCCAAATAGCCAGAGGAATGTTGAAAAGGAAAACCACAGCTGGCGGCATCACAATTCCAGACCTCAAGTTCTATTGCAAAGCCGTGATCATCAAGACAGTATGGTACTGGCACAAAAACAGACACCTAGATCAATGTAACAGAATGGAGAGCCCAGAAATAGACCCTCAACTCTATGTGCAACCAATCTTTGACCAAGCAAGAAAGAATGTCCAATGGAAAAAAGACAATCTCTTCAACAAATGGTGCTGGGAAAATTGGACAGCCACATGCTGAAAAATGAAACTGGACCATTTCCTTACATCACCCACACACAAAAAGAGACTCAAAATGGATGAAAGACCTCAATGTGAGAAAGGAATCTATCAAAATCCTTGAGGAGAACAGAGGCAGCAACCTCTGTGACCTCAGTCACAGCAACTTCTTCCTAGAAACATTGCAAAAGGCAAGAGAAGCAAGGGCAAAAATGAACTACTGGGACTTCATCAAGAACAAAACCTTTTGCACACATAATGTTTTTCTGAAAATAAATAAATTGAGAAAAAAAATTAAAAACAAAAAACAAAAAACCTTTTGCACAGCAAACAGTCATCAAAACCAAAAGGAAACTGACAGAATGGGAGAAGATATTCGCAAATGACATACCAGATAAAGGGCTAGTATCCAAAATCTAGAAAGAACTTATCAAACTCAACACCCAAAAGAACAAATAATCCAATCAAGAAATGGGCAGAGGACATGAATAGACATATCTGCAAAGAAGACATCCAGATGGCCAACAGACACATGAAAAAGTGCTCCATATCACTCGGCATCAGGGAAATACAAATCAAAACCACAGTGAGATACCATCTCACACCAGTCAGAATGCCTAAAATTAACAAGTCAGGAAATGACAGGTGTTGGAGAGGATGCAGAGAAAGGGGAACCCTCCTTCACTATTGGTGGTAATCTAAGCTGGTGCAGCCACTCTGGAAAACAGCACAGAGGTTCCTCAAAAAGTTGAAAACAGAGCTACCATACAACCCAGCAATTGTACTACTGGGTATTTTAAGATACAAAAGTAGTGATCTGAAGGGGCATGCGCACCCGAATGTTTATAGCAGCAATGTCTGCAATAGCCAAAGTATGGAAAGAACCTAGATGTCCATCAACAGATGAATGGATAAAGAAGATGTGGTATATATACACAATGGAATACTATGCAGCCATCAAAAGAAATGAAATCTTGCCATTTGCAATGACATGGATGGAACTAGAGGGCATCATGCTAAGCAAAATAAGTGAATCAGAACAAGACAATGATCATATGATCTCCTTGATATGAGGAATTTGAGAGGCAAAGTGGAGGGTTTGGGGGGCAGGGAAGGAAATAATGAAACAAGATGGGATCGGGGGGAGACAAACCATAAGAGACTTTTAATCTCACAAAACAAACTGAGGGTTGCTGGGGGGACAGGAAGTAGGGATAGGGTGGCTGGGTGATGCACATTGGGCAGGGTATGTGCTATGGTGAGTGTTGTGAAATGTGTAAGACTGATGATTCACAGACCTGTACCCCTGGGGCAAATACTACATTATATGTTAATAAAAATAATTTTTAAAAAATCCTTATAAAAGCTAGTCACATGAGAATCAGGAAAACAGAGTTGTTTAGTACGTGACTGCAGGAGGCCCAAATATCCTCCTGTTCTTCGCTTCAACCTGGCCTGACCCTGTTCATCAGTGGTTGTGGGAAAAACGGGTCCTGACTTCTCACGTTAGCATTCTATGAACATTAACCATGAATAGCCACATGTTTCTGACCTTGGGTTCTGCTGCTTTTCAAGTGACTCAATTAGGAAAAAGGAGAAAACTCCTTTGAAAGTAACATGTGTCACCTGTATTATCCACTGTAGGTTTCTACTGTGTACAATAGAAGAGCACATGTGGCCATATGTGCCTCAGTGTTTCAGTCCAAGGAACTGGAAAATGTGTCCCAATTTCATTGGGTTCATATGAACTGCTCAGAGACTAGGGAGAGAGGATTTAACTCTTACCCTGAGACCCCTTACTAGGGATCCCAAGCCACCAATCTATTTCACATAGGCATGTAGATAATGAGCTTAATTTGTCCAATCTAAAAGGTAGAACATGTGGTACAGAAGCACATGACTGATATTAATGACCTCATCCCATTATTATGCTATTTTTTATGTCTGCTCTCACAACCCTCCAACACCTAATAATCCAGCTAGCAGGGGTCTTAAAATTCATCTGGCTAAATTCCTTTGTTTTATAGATAAGGGAACTGGAATCCAGAAGTGTTAAGTGTCTGGCCAGGTCAGACAGCTGCTAAGAGCCAGAGTCAGACACAAGTCTGATTCTTTCTGGCTTCCAAACTCGTGTAATTTCAAACCTCAGGAATCTAACTTCCCAACGAATGGGGGGAGGGAGTAGCTTTGGGTTTTTATTGAATAGAAGGTATTTCCATAACCCAAAGATTCATTAAATTTTTCTGTACAGAACTTATTATGTATGGGGGAAAAATTAGAAATAATGTGCTATGCACATTTTCAATATGAGAAAATTAAAGAAAAAGAATACTTTAAAATGTCTTCTTCTTGGGGCGCCTGGGTGGCTTAGTGGGCTGGGCCGCTGCCTTCGGCTCAGGTCATGATCTCGGGGTCCTGGGATCGAGTCCCGCATCGGGCTCTCTGCTCAGCGGGGAGCCTGCTTCCCTCTCTCTCTCTCTGCCTGCCTCTCCATCTGCTTGTGATTTCTCTCTGTCAAATAAATAAATGAAATCTTAAAAAAAAAAATGTCTTTTTCTATAGGAGCAAACCTGGTGCAGGGAGCTGATCTTGTAAAGTGGGCTACCGCTCATGGCTGTAAGCGTGGCTGCAAGCTAGTCTAAAGTAGTGACTCACAAAGAAATGCAAGCACTAATTATGGAATCTGACGGTCCCTCTGTTGAAGGCCTTGTGACTGAGGTGGCGACACTGGCATCCAGACTCTGTACATGGCTTGGTGGGGGGAAAGGCCAATGCTGGGGCCTGGGCTCTAGAATATGGCTGTTCAGAGTCGCACTGCTCCCAGACTCATGTGATCTCCACACACTTCTCTGCCTGCGTTTCCTCATTTGCCAAATGGGACACAACTGGCAGGGTAAATTCATCTAGGATCCTGTAGGCATTAAGTGTTCAAAAAAGTTTGCGATTATCTTTATCAACAAAAGGATGTAAAAGGGATCTATGAGCTCACAGAGGGGTTGTCTCTGGAATTACATCTTCCTGCATCTTGGTGGGCTGGAAATTTAAGGAGCGTACTCGGAACAGCCACTAGAGGGAGTCGTCTGGTCGGCCTGGAGAGGCGGAGGCTGGCGGCCCAGGCATCTGCAAAACCTCAAAACACCGGGCCTTAGAGAAAACCCACATTAGGCTAAGGCCCGCGGGATTTGTAAATCGGATGTCCACCTTGAGCTGAGGGTTCTGTGGGAAGGTTTTTGGACTATGTCCCTGAATTCCCTGCTTTCAAGTTCCTAAAACTGCAGTTCCTCACTGTTGTCAGGACTCAGTCATGAAGAGTGTAATTGAAGATCGGGTGAGACACACGACCTGAGGGGGGCTGTGTGTGTATGTGCAGTCTCTCAGAGAGAGAGAGGGAGAGCGAGAGATTGAGAGTCACAGTCACTTCATCAGTGCCGCCACAATTCTGCATTCCTGAGTGGCAAAGAGGAAGGTGTTGCTAGGAGTGTGCAAACTCATGGGAACTTGACCCATGTGTGTTTTGGAAGACAAATCTGGAAGTTTAGGACCAGGGTCTAGGCAGGGAGAGCAACACTTATCTCCCAACCACAAAACACCTCAGAAAGGCACTGTCTACGGCCTGTTCAGGCTCCATTCAGGCACAAGGGGTAGGTTCTCAGGTGAGGCAATGAAGGTGCCTGTGGCCAAGACTCAAAGCAGTGCTCACCCTTGTGTTGGCCCTGTGTTCTCTGTCCCACTCTGCCACCACCCACCCCCAAGCCCTTTCTTTTCTTTTTTTTTTTTTTTAAGATTTTATTTATTTATTCGACAGAGAGAGATCACAGTAGGCAGAGAGGCAGGCAGAGAGAGGGGAAGGGAAGCAGGCCCCCTGCTGAGCAGAGAGCCTGACGCGGGACTCGATCCCAGGACCCTGAGATCATGACCTGAGCCGAAGGCAGCGGCTTAACCCACTGAGCCACCCAGGCGCCCCTGCCCAAACCCTTTCCAGACACAGCTTCTGGTGTGATAATCCTTCCCTTCCCTTTCCCCAATCCAAAATGTTGGCAAAGAGTCTTTCCTCAGCTTAATTTCAGGACATCATTAGCATTTTCAGAAGCATCTCTGTGATAACTTAGTTGTAGTGTTTGACTTAAAGGTTTTCTGGATCCTGTCCTTTGACTTCCAAATTTTAGAATCTTACAGTGATTTCAAGCCTCACCCCAAGCCCAGAACAGCCCTGGCCATCAGACTGAAGCTGTTTCCCAGAAAGAGTCTTGCTCTTTGTTTCTCTGGATTTCCGAGGGCAAAAATAGGGAAATTTTCTTTACTGAAGACTAACTAACCCCCTCCCACCCGCCCCACACTTGTTCTCTAGCATATCCCATCACTGAGCTCTTGTCCTGAGCTGGTTTAATCCTGGTGGTGGTATTTACACTTGTGGGGTACGGGGATTCTGGTGGGGGTGGATGGAGAAACCAAGCCCACTCCCGGGTCTGCATTCAGAGCCTTAAGCAGCTGAGGGCAGATGCTGTGTGTGGTCATTTCTCTCTGTGACTGTAATACGGGTCTTGCCAGGGGCTGAACAGTCACCCAACAGGTCAACTCTGGTTTTCCATCCCGTCAGGGCAGAACATCATTCCCTGGAGTAGGGGAACCATTTCTCTGCTGGCCTCACATCCAAGTTCTCTGACTTTTGGGTACAAATGCTGTCAGAGCAGCCACTGGCTTTTTCAACTTGGCAGCTGTCCTCTGCCTTTGCTAGGGTGTGTCCTTGCTGTTGTCCCCCTAACCTCTGACACTGCGTGGTCCCTGCTCCTCTTGCTGGACCCATAAATCCATTCAGCCTCTCCCTGCCTAAGAAAAATCCGTTTTTTAAATGTGCCATTGACACCCTGTCAAGATTGCCTCCCAAGTCACTAGTTTCCCTGATTAGGGTGCTCATACCGCTTCCCCCTCACATCCCTCTGGGGGAATTTGTAGTAAAAATATGGAAATGTATGTAGGCAGATATGCATATGAAAGGCAGCCATCCTCTTCCCCTCGGAAGTCCTGATGATCTCTCCTTAATGCTTTAAAAACACTGAAACCTACAGTTGCTTCTGGAGGTGGGACACCACTGGCTGTTTGTTTTCCACCACACAAACTTTTCCCTCCTTCAAAAATCTTATGTGAGGAGAAACTAGTACCACTTAGGCCCCACTGTCTTGGTTTTTTTATTTTTTTTTTTTGTGCCATGGCTTCATCACCCACCCTAAATTCTGACCTCATTCTTGGCTACTCTGGGATACACACACCAAGGCCAGGAGACCCAGGGTGTTAGGATAGAAGAAAAACAGTCTTCTTTTAAAAGCATGTTTAGCTCTGAAAAAAAGAAAAACAAACATTGGGCAGTCTGGACCTTATTGTTTGCGTCTCAAGTAGTTATCTCTTGTCATCTATTTCAGGGCACCCAGAATAGATAATTTTGTTAGCCCTTTATTCACAGTTTTAATAAATGAGGTAAAATAAGTGAAACAATTAAAAAAAAATAGTGTGCTAGATTTCTCCTTGGCAGCCCCCAAACCTAGTGTTCTCGCCTTCCCTCTCAGAAGAGCTCCGACGACCCACTTCTAGCCACTGACAGAAGGGGACAGAGGCTGAGATTATGGGGAATTATAAGAAATTAGGGAGAATGTCTCTGCTCCCACATTCAGCGTGCCCAGATATAGCATGGACCCTGGCATGTAGAGTAAACCCCGGGATCTCCCTAACCCTACGCTACCGCATGGCAGAGGCAGCCAACCTTGGGCATGGAAGCAATCTCAGAGAATCTCTGGCCAAGTACCTTCACTTTCCAGACAAAATGACAAGCCTGTGATTCTGGAAGCAGAGAGGAGGGTGGGAGTTTGGACTCCGGTGCTGGGCTGCCTGGGTTCGAATTCAAACTCTCCAATTACTAGCTGCTGTGGGTGACCTTGCCGTAGTACATAATGAGTCTGTGCTCGGCTTCTCCGCTTGTTAAATGGAGCTAATGAGACTGCTGAGCTCTGAGGGCTGTGGAAGGGAGTTGTATGTAAAGTGCGGGATGCTAGGTGAGCTCTGGATACAGGGCAGGGGGGATTCATTTCGTAGTCCAGGCATGGATCAGAGTGCCTAGCGTGTGGCTGTGGTGCAATAAACGGATGAGGAGTGCGTGAATAATTAAACAAGGACTAGGATACCCACCTTGCAGAGAAAGAAAGGAGGACCTATATAGACCTCTACAGGGTTATAAACCTAATGCAAGGCGAAGCAGTCCCCAAACCACACCACAGTCTCCCACTGATTCCGCCCATGGCAAAGCTCAGCAAGCGCCCAGCTCAGGTCACCTCGACCCTGTCCTGCCTCCCACCCACACTAAGCACAGCCAGGGACCCTCCTTCCCCGGTCATACTGCCGGCTCTGTTGCAAATTTAACCCAGATCCCTCAGCCACTCCCATAGGGCATGTCTGGGAAGTCTTCCCCGGGACACTCCGGGGAGGGCACACCCAACCGCTGCTCATCCCCAGCTTACATCCCTAGCTCCTTCTCATTTTTTACACCGAATTTCCAACCCGCTGCCTCTGCTTTCCTACAGACTCCCAAGGGGCTGTCACCGAAGGATGAGGATTCGGGGAGCTTTGTTCTCCCTTTGTTCTGAAGGTGGCTATTTCTGCAGGGCCCTCCTTCCAGCCCTCCCCACCCCTACTTACTATTCTGATGAAATTCTCAGAGAACCGGAACTCCCGCTGTGTGGTTCCCCACACACACACCCCTTTTCTTTCTCTCCTCTTACCCCATTCCCCGCCACCATCTCTCAGACATCACTTCCCTTTCCCTGCCTGCTTTTCTTTGCCCCTACCTCTTGACTTATTTTATCCTGCTGGGTTTTAAAGGGCAGGGGGAGAAGGCTAGTGACAGCGATCAGCTCTTCCCCTGTTCCTCAGGGGAACCGGATCAACTAGGGACAGTCCTGACACTTTATCCTCGGACTATTAAAATATCTTCTTTGCTGTTTCACGCTGCAGCGGGCAGATTAAGGACGCATGCATCTGTGGGGAGGCATAATTGTCATTGCTCGGTTCCATTCTCCCAAGGAGCAGTGAGGGACCTTGAGCTCCAGAAAAATGCTGCATCTGTACTGACAGTCACCACCAGAACTCCCCCAGGAGCAGTTGGTCAAGGATGAATAGGAGGGAGAGCAGCAAGAAGCAGAAGCGTGCCAGTCATCTGAGAAAGAAGATTTCAGGCTCTGTGCTCTCTGGTCAGGGACCAAGTTTTAGTTTTTGAAAGTTCATTTCTTTCTCAGGGAGGGCAAGTTTAGCCTCAAGGAATCATTGTTCTGTGACAACACCTGGCTTCAGGGAGAGAAAAGAGCACTCAGCACACCCTCCATCCTGGCCTTCTGGTGTTTGGTGATGAACGTGGACACTGTGGAACCCAGGGGTCACGATCCCTTTTGCTCTAGGTTCCCCCAACTTAGTTGCAGTGGCCCTTTAAGCACAGATTGTTAATATAATCCCCCTGTTTCCACCTGTGTTACGCCCCTGTTGTCTCACCTGTGCTTCTCTGCCTCCTCCACACCTTTGTTTCCTTTGGCCCAACAGATTTCACTCTCTCTTTCAGTCACTGCGGCACAGGACCTTAGTTTTGTCTCCCCAGAAACTCACCCTCAGCCTGGAGGGGAGACCACCCCCCCACAGGAGGCGGAGGCTTATGGGGAGAATAACGAGCTCAAAGCTGCAGGTTGAAAGAATCACCACCAGATGGCACTCTACAGAGCTCTCTGCTTATCGAACTGCTGAGAAATGTCTGACTAGTTCAGAAAAAAAATCACTGGAAAGCACCATGAGATGTCACTAAGCCCAGTGGCCTCCAGATATTTTTTTAAATTTCTCACCTATATATGTAATAACTTTCTAATCATGCAGACCCACATAGATGTATTCCTCAGTATCTATGTACTATCAAGCTGTATTAAATACCAGTACTACTTCATAAAAATTACATTCAGATGAAAATTAGAGTGTCTACTTATCTAAACTTTGTAATGTGTTCTTCCTGCACTACAACTGATCACTTTATATACCTTCCAGAGGGATCAATGGTCTGCCTCCTATTTCCTTTCTCCAAAAGGACATTTCAATTAAACAAGTACTTTTGAGCTCCTGCCGTGTACTCGGCACTGTGGAAGGGACAAAAAGTGATTCAAAACAAGAATAAAATGTTTTCTCTTTCTGCAAATTTCTTATGTCACAGCTGCAGAGGTAAGCTTTAGCAGTAGTTACAAAAGCCTTAAAGACTGTGTAAAACACAGTGCATGTGACACTCAGAACATTTTACCTACAAACAGTATTGACCACTCTTACTATTTTAAACAAAAAGAAATTAATCAGGTGGCTTACAGAATCTCGTAGAGGACCACTAAGTAAGCCAGGACTGGATGCTAAGCAATAGCCAGGCAAAATAACCAACCATTCCAGGATGGTTATGGTGGGAATCAGTGGTACAATTAATTGCCTGTCGCTCGGCACCAGGGACACCAGGGACCAGAGCCTGCTAACGGCTAGTGAGACCTGGGAAACTTACCTGGGCCCCCATGCTTGCAAGGACAGCTGAGCTCACTGCAGGCAGCATGTCTTCCTTCCCAGCAGCATGGGGCGGCATCCGCTCAGCTGAACTCGGGCGGTATCCGGAACCAGCTTCAAGGATGTCTTGGCCTCTCCTGAAACTAATGTGGAGAAAGCAACGAGAAGCTGGAATAAATATTGACTGAGCACAGGATATTGAGGAAAGAGGCCGACGCGTGTCTTGAGCTCTTGCATGAGCAACGCCGGGGGGCTAGTCAAGACCTGTGGAGATTTAAGGCAGCCTCTAGGTGGATCTCAGCCTCAGACTGCCATAAGTTCCTGCCCCAATGAGCAAACTCTAAGACACTTCCTATCTGAGACACTTTTACCTGAGCGCCAAAGCTTCCTTGAATATGTTTGGGTGTGTCTATTTTAACTCTCCCAGGTCTACAGTTGACTTTTACCCACTGCTTCATTTTAATTTCCAATGTCTCCATTCTCCTCTGTTCTTACTAAACTGCCGGACCTCTGAGCTCAGTTCTGTACTGACTTCCATTTCTTCACGTTCCCTGGCTCCTTCCTCCAAACAGATATTTGATTCACTGCTTCACCTGGCATTTGGCTTTTATCTTGCCCTTGTCTTGCGATTAGCTTCATCTCCAGACTGCCCGAATCCCAGCTTATGACTCATCTCTCAGGTGTTGGCTCAGTCTCAGCTAGAGGTCCCGAGGGAGTGGGGCTCTGAGAACTGAGTAACATGGAGAACTGGAAGAAGGACATTCTCTGTGGGGACAACTGAGGGTAGAGGTGCTCTGTGGCTGGCCTGGAGGGAAGGAAAAGCAACAAATAAGGGGAGCGTGGAAGGGCCCAAGCAGGCAGAAAAGAAGATTTTTATAAAGGAAGTGGGATCAATGCTGTGATTTACCAAAACCTGAACATCCCTTAGAGCCTTAGTTACACTGAGGTGATACAACATAGCGACCAAAACAAAAGTGGTTTAAATAGCTCCAAGTTTATTTTTCTTCCTCATAAAAATCGAAGCTCCTCCAAAGGGCCAGGGGTTCAGGCTTCAGTTCCTTGTTTCCACTACCAGCGGCCATCATTTTGTCTAAACAGAAAGAAAAGATAAGAGAGGGCACGCTCTTTCCTTTAGAGAGATGACCCAGATATCACACGCTTCACTTCCTCTCATATCCAGTTGACCAGAAAGTATCACTTGGTCACACCAAGCTGCAAGGGAAGTTGGGAAGTATGGATTTCACCAGCCCTGTGTTATGCCCGAGTTTTTGTGTCTGAGAGACCACCAAGGAGCCAACACCGATGTAATCACATGAGGTTTTATTTGACAAGCTTAAGCTTGGGTCCAAGTATACCGGACACAGCGGAGTAGGGACTTGGACCCCGAACCAGATTACAGTCAGAGTGTTTAAAGGCAGAGCAGGGGTGGACTCGGCAGTGGGTGAGGACAAAGGGGATTAGGGATGATGTAAATCTCTAAGGATTTTTGGAAGCAAGGTCTCCAGGACCTTGAGGGGCTAGCTATTGTTGGGAGAAAGGTTATTTATTACCAGTAGTAAAATTCTTCTCGTGAGACCCTTTAGATGTATATCAATGGGTCATATGCTTGGGAATGATTGCTGACACTATCTTGGAGGTTTAGAGATAAAGTTCCACACTTCTCCTATCAAGTGTCCCTGTTAGTGAGATTTGGGTTTAGAAGAAATTTAACTTTATTTCCATTTCCTTCTGCCTTAGCCTTCTTCAGTTTTATGGTGGGGAGGGCGAAACTAGGGCTCAGGGAACTGAGTTATTTGCCTCTGGAAATTGTGCTATTGTTAAATCTCTAAGACATTTGTAAACCAAGGGAGACTCCTATCTTGCAGGATTGTGATCTCTGCAAGTTAACTATTTGGATTTTTTTAGGGCAGCCAGGGGTGGCTGAAGAATGTCACACATATTACCGAGGGGAGGGGAGCAGGTAGAGAGGGGGTGCAAGGTGCCAGCTTTTGCTTTGTCAAGATGGCTGTACTTATGTCAGGGCTAGACTCGAGGTGGGTACAGCCTTGTTTTTCTTGGCCTCCACATTGTGCATAGCTAGGACTTCTGTTTCTATTTAAGAAGGAAAGAATGAATACTGGGACAGAGCCAGCACTCTGCAGACTTTGCTATGACTATGCTGGAGCAGTTCTCACAGAAAGATTGCTACTGTCTTGCTTACTAAGGTTAATCAAGGTGGTCTTCCTTGGAGGGAACGTGAGCCTTCCAGAAGCCAATGCCTTACCAGAAAACATACTTACATTGCATTCTCTTGCTTACCTTTACCTAACATACTTACTGTTGGGGTTAGGTAAAGGTAAGCAAGAAAATGCAACGTAACCCTAATCAACGTAACCCATAGTCCACCCACTGGCTCTCTGCCCCAAACCACCATCTGGGGTGAGATCCTCGTGGAGCCCTTCAGACCACTGTCATCTAGCAAAGGTCCAGGTTCAAATCCCGGTTCTACCATCGACCACCTGTGTGATCTTGAACAATTTACTTTTCCTCCCTATGACTCCATTTTCTCATCTATAAAAGAGATAGTGATGGTACCTGCCTCACAGGGTTGTTTGGAGGATTAAATGAACTGATGCATATCCATAATACCTGATAGATACTCAAGACTCAAAGATTCTTCCCTATTATTATAATACAGACTATAAATACAAAGATGAACCCTCACCCCCAATCTATAAACATATACATAGCTCTTCCTGATTCTGATGTGACAAAGGACAAAGAACAGATTGATGCCTGGTTCCTTCCATCACCTTCCATATCCCAGGCTCCACTGTGGGAAGCACAGTGCCAACAAGAAGGACGACAGCAAGATGCAAAGGTACAGAAGAGTGAGCTTAGCTTTGGAAAACGATGAAAAGCCCAGACCCACTAAAATGGAAGTAGAAAATATTGGATAGTTCAGTTCAGTGCACTCACTAATACACACTGATAAAATATGAAACCATCTAACAGGGAAACTCTCCAGTTGTTCAAAATTCATTTGAGAAGCCCATTCTCAGCACTAGCAATGGCAGCAGGACCAGGATCAACACACCCATGCTCTAACACCCAAGGTGCTCGTAATACCCAATGTGCTTCCAGTGTCATGTCTGGACCCAAACTGTCTGGACAAAACTTTGAAAAATTACCCTCATGTTCCTGATAATATTCCCCCTTGACCCCAAATGCCAGGAGCATGCTCCATTTGTTAATTATCTACAAAGGTAATAACCAATGGTAAGGAATGAGGGTTGCCTCAGGTTCCCTTAGAGGAACTTCCCAGAATCATCTGAGGAGCTTTTCATCTCCACTACATAAGTCCTCCAGAGATGGTAATACCCATTTACCTACTTGCGAATGATGTGCTGAGGTATGAGAGCTAGCTCTTACAAGCTCACAAGACCAGATGTGCATTTCTTTTTCCAACTCTGTGCCCGGTGGCATCCCATGGTAGCTTGAAAGCAACATGGTGGGAATATTTAAATGGAAAATGGCTACCACTATAAACCAGGGCCTCAGACAGCGGCTTTTTCAACATTTATCAACACACTGCTGCCACACATTTTTAAAGAATCACGGCAGTAAATATTCCTGTTAGTAAGGATAATAAATTATATCTGCCTCCTGTTGTTTGGGAATGGAAAGAGAAAAATTCAGTGCTCTATAGTATGTGGGTGCTGGAAGGCCTCTGTTCTCTAGAAGGATCAGATGTCTGATGACTCCAAGCAGAGTGATGAACTCAGCTCTAACTCTGAGGAATTACTGGGGTAAGTTCCGCTGGGTAAAGACTTGAGTATCTGCCCTTGTCATACTCGAGACTTGGGTGACAGGCAAGGTACAGAGCACAAAAATACAATAGACGAGAAGATATGGAGAGATACCAAGTAACCAGTGTAGGTACTAAATACTCAAAAAAAGAGGAGAGCTGATTGAGTGGTACTCAGTGTGTGCCATGCACAATACTAGATAGATTCTGGGGACTCTAGGGAGCAAGAAAGGCCTGATTATTGATCTCAGAGTGCTCATGCTGAGCACGGTCCCTCTCAAGGTGTGCTGTGATGACTGAATCAGAATCATGATGAGTAAAGAAAGCTACCAAGTTTCAAGGGCATGCTACGTGCCAGTCACTGAACTAAGTACTTTACGTGCATTATAATTTCATTCTCAGACCAACACTATATTTGACCTATTCTTATATTTCCATTTTACAGACTAGAAAAAAAACTGAGACCAATAAAGCTAAATACCTTGCCCAAGGTCATACCATTTGGAAACAGCAAAGCCATGAGTGAAACCTGGAAGTCTGGCCTCAGTAGCCATGTCCTAAACCTACATTAAAATGATGGATTCACCCCCTGCCAAAACAAACAAACAAACAAACAAAAAATGATGGATTCCTTGGGCCCAGAGTAACTGAAGCAGAATCTTTGGGACTGAATCCCTTAAATTTTACATTTTCAATCAGATCCCTAAGTAGTAGTGAGGCCTGTAAGTACTGATAATCAGTGGCCTGGAGATGAACTCTGATGACAATTCCAAAAGCAATCATTATGAAAATAACATGTGAGAAGCATATCATAAGGGCAAGTACAGGATATTAAGGGAGCACTTAGCTTAGGTGTGGTAAGGGAAGGTTTCCTCGGGGGATTGCTCACCCTTGCCTTAGAGGTAGGTGCCAGCTAAGCAATCAAGAGGGTAAGAAAGCTTCCAGAATGAGCAGAGCTGGATCAGAAGGCCAAAGGGCAGAGAACTGTTAGGTCTTTGAAGAAGTGGAAGAAATCCACTATGGCCAGAAAACAGTATGATTGGGTCCTTCCCTAAGGGGGAGGCCAAAGTGCCAGGTGGAGGTGACTGAGGGCTTCCCAAAAAAGAATGTGGTGTTTGTGCACTGCATACATCCACTCAGGCAAGGACAGTTTTGTAATGCAACCCCTCTCCCACATACCTCTCAGCAATTTACCTGGAAAGACCATTTGTCTCTCGGGGCTGTCAGGGATCTATCAGTGGCTCTGGGTCAGATCTGGAGGAGCTGTACTTCTAAGTTAGGAAGCTCGGACAATGGGTAGCTGGTGGAGTAACACGGTTGGATTTAGGGGTCTGAAGGATCACACTGGCTGAGAAGGTCAGAAATTTCTACAGAGCACACTTACTATGAGAACAGAAGTCGTAAAGAGGATTCCGCGGTGAGGTCGCCCCTGTGGCTCCTCCTGTCTGATGAGGCGGCAGATTCTTTTCCACCATTGGGACACAGAGTTTCCTCTCACGCACTCAGAATGAGAATGTCACCCTGACCCCACCATCCCTTGTCCACAGGCTAACGTTCACCCGGCATGGCACTTAGTCCTTACAACTATATCTACACACAAAGAAACTAATGGTCAGAGAGGGTAAGTTATGTGCCCAAGGCCACACAGGTGCAAAAACAGAAGCTGAAGCTAAGGAGTTTTTGTTCCAAAGCTCTTGCTCCCTACCACTATACTCAATGGCCTCCAGGTCTAGGTGAACATGGTAAAGCCAGACTCTCCTAGGGTCCCCCTATGATAAAATCAGCATGGGAAATTCAGAAAAACTCCATTTCCTCTTCAACCTTCTATACTGCACAAAGCTGAGAATGAATCCAAGCTCTTCGAATCGGACAGGACTAGCGTAGCTCACAGTGACAGAACACAACCCAACGGCCTAAACCAGGTATTTAAATAGTTTTCAGAACTAAAAAACCTGATTCTGAGCTCAGCGGATCCTAAGACCTCAGTCACCCTCACTGCATCTCAGCTTTGCTTCTTTCTGGGTGGCTTCATCCGGAGGAGGCTCTCCCTTGGTGACAACAAAAACAGACAAGACCCACTCCAGCTTATGTCTCACCTGCTTAGACACCTCAGCTGGAAAAATGCCTTTTACACTGGATCCAGAAAAAGTGCTGACCAGGGACCTCACTGGTCAGGTCTGGGCCATTTGCCAGCCTCAAGAGAGCAGATGTGGTCAGCCCAACTTGACCACATGGTCTAAAGGTGGGAGTAGAGCACCCCTAAAGGAAAATGAAATGATCTTATCAAAGGAAGAACTTGATAGAACTGATGGGGAAACAAACACATTTCGAGAACCCCAAAGAATTTTCTAATCCCTGTGATTTAGACCCAGCAGAATCACAGTGGCTTCACTTTCTCCACAAACTTCTAGGCCTCTCCTCACTATCTAGGCAGTGATAATTTGAAATAACTCCTTAATAAGAATGACCAGCAAAGGGGCGCCTGGGTGGCTCAGTGGGTTAAGCCTCTGCCTTCGGCTTGGGTCATGATCTCAGGATCCTGGGATTGAGCCTTGCATCACTTCTCTGCTTCACAGGGAGCTTGCTTCCCCATCTCTCTCTGCCTGCCTCTCTGCCTTTTGTGATTTCTGTCAAATAAAAAATAAATAAATAAAAATCTTAAAAAAGAAAAAGAAAAAAAAAAACCAACTCCCTTTGATTTCGTGTACTTTAACGTAAAAAACACACTGAGAAAAGTCAAAAGTGAAGTGGAGTCCTTGATTTCATGGAAATACCAAAAGCCATACTTAAGTAGTTGGAAATTTAGTAAGAAAATAAAAAACAGGAAAGATGAGAAAATGAGTTAGTTTCATAAAGTTTGAGGCCAGAGAGAATGAGCAAAGCTGGAAGACAGGAAGAAAAAGAAAATTATTTTGCAAATTGAAGTATCAGAGAAGGAAGAACTAGTCAAGATTGGTTGGCTGTTTCAAGAAAGCAGAAATCTATCAACTTAATCAAGATGTCTACGTGAAAAGTGCTGAGCTGTCAAGTATGCTGCTATTCTCAAGATGACAGGTTAAAGAACAAGCCAAGCAAGCAAGGAGATTTTGCAAAGCAAACTGTTTCCTCCATTACCATGACAACACTGCAAGTAGAAAAGAGTGATGCTGATAATGTCATAATCTAATTATTTTTCTCTTCCACCTCTGGTTTTCAGTGTTTAAGATGATGTCCATAAAATGCCTTTGTTCACTTTATTCCATGCAGATTTTCCTTACTTTGGTGGAAACTGGAGGTGCTATTCTATATTAGCAGTCAATTCAAAGGTATTAAGTTATTTCGAGAAATTTGTAGATGGTAAAAGAAAAAAATACTTTGTCCATAATGGAGCTAATCACACTTTATCATTTGGGGATAATACTATCCACCTGCATGTGCAAAGAATCTCAGTGGGCTCAGCCCTCCAGGGAGCACTCAGTGGGCTGGAGCACTCCACAGAGCACTCAGTGGCCTTGGTCCTCCATGGAAAAACTGAATGCTACAGGTACACACATCCTCTTAAGATCTGGTGGGTTACCTTTCTTTTTTTTAAGATGCTACAACAAACAATGATCCTATTAGTTCAATCATAAGTATCATCATCTTCAAAATCCTGAAAACAGTTACTGTTTATTAAGAGCTTGCTGTGTGCCAGGCACCATGCCAAACACTTCTTGTGTCCCACTTATTATATGAAACACTGAGGTGTAGAGGAAAACTGAGGTTCAAATTCCTTGAGCCAGGGGACAAATCTAGGGAGGAACAGAATCAACATTCACACGAGGCCAGTCATCCCAGTTAGCACCCCATGTTAATGGAGACAAGCCAGAGATTAAATGTACACTGGGACCAGTGAGCCTTACAATGTTCTAAGACCAGAGAGTTCGTTCTTGTCCTTTGTCACTGAAATGATTCCTCCAAGAGGGAGCTGAGCAAAAGAATGTTCTTTAGCTACTAAAAGTCCAACGCATGATATGTATGGATGATAACCCTTATCAACTACCTTAAATGTGGAGCCTAGCATATGCTTATATTATATTCACCAAAGTCTATGGATGGATAATTTAACACACTGACTGCATACTCTGTGCAAGATAGTGAGCCCATAACTTCATAACTTCAAGAACCATAACTTCAGTGGGCAAACCCTTAAGAGTTAAAGGGCAGCCATTGTTTCTGAGAGCTTACAATACAGAGCAGGGAGAGAGAGGATGAGGAAGCTCAGAAGAATGGTCTACAAGATAACAAGCCATCATTAGAACACCATAAAGGAGCTATAGACCAAGTGTTAACAAGGGCTCAAAGACAGAGAGGAATGCCTTCCATTCGTAGAAAGGCTTCACTAAGGATATACCATTTGATGGGGTCCTTGTGTTAGAGGAGATGGTTAGTTAGCCTTTAACAGGATGCCTGGAGTCCAGCAAGAGGGAAATCAAGGCCCCTTACCAGGAAGGTTAGCGACCTGCCCTGGCAGCATGCCATAAACAGGGCCACAAAGAGGACACAAGAAACCAGATCAAACCAGACAGACCCGAGACAAAGAAGGTCAGAGACCCTGACCAAATAAGGAAGAAAAGGCATAAAACCGTGCTCCCAAAGAAATCCCATCCAAATAATAAATCTCCCACCCCTCAACTTTCAGTAGAAGACAGAGACCCCAACTGTGGGCACAGCTCTCCCTTGAGTTCACCAGCTCTCACAGCTGCAGACTATACTCTCACTCACTTTAATCAACCCTTCACTTGAGCCACTCAAACACGGTCTGGTCCATCCTTGAATTCTTTTCTTGAGACAAAGACCATTCCATGACGTTCCCCCAACTCCCCAACCTGGGTACAAGGTGGTCCGAGACCTCAGGGCCCCGAGATCTCCCCAGTCTACTCAGGACCCCACGCAGATCTGACAAGAAGTCACCATGCACAGAGGAAAGGAAAAGAGGGTGCATCCGACAGAAAGAACAACTTCAAAAAACGCCAGCAACAGCGTGAGTGTGCAGTCAGGCACACACACCCACATGGTGAACTGAACAGTCTTGTCTGAGGGGAGATAAATGTGTGCTTGGGGACGAATGGCAGGCAAAGCTAAAGCAGGGATTGCAGAGTCTGGTTTGGTCTCTTGGCCAAGCCAAAACACTGGACTGGGTGTGCCAGGCACTGGGGAAGACCTACAGACCGGTGAGCAGGGAGCAGTCAGGACAGATACCGTAAACAATTCAATCAGAATGGATGGGATCAGGTTATGGCAACACCAACATTTAGACCAGTGCTCCTCAAACTTTAAAGTGCCTGAGAATCACCAGGGGCCTTGTTAAAACACAGATTTGCATTCAGTCTCCTGGACAGTGAACCTGAGGTTGTGCATTTGTACCAGGCTCCCCCATGAGGCCCACGTGTCTTCCTTTGAAACCAGCACTCAGAAACCTCAGTCTCTACAAAATGACATGGAAGACATCCATGGGCATTTGCCTTCACTGTTACTCCCACTCGGTTCTCTGCCCAAGTACTTCCTCATTGTTTCGCATTTTCATCTGACTAGCTGAAATTTCCACATGCATCTTCTGTCCCTGCATTTTTTTTTAACTCTTTAAATACCGCCTTGAAGAAAAGGAAAAAACAAGCAGAAGAAATGAGGTCACTTAAGCAATTTATGGTTTCAGCTAAAGCTTTGTGTTATCGTAAAAGGGAAGCAGAAAACATGTGGATGTATAAATAGAGGTGTAGAACACAAGTTCACAGAAATTTATTCTCTCACTGTATAAGGATGAGCTCACATTTAGAACGCAGGCTCGAAGCTGGTTGCCTTCGTGAGAAGTGGGATACTGGTTACACCGAGGACAACTGGAGGAATTTAGGTCTTTCTGGCACTTGCTGTGGACCAGATGCTGGGGCGTTGGCCTCTGGAGCAAATTAAACTGAAGACATTTAATAGCAACCTAAATCTTAATGGCTGAAAGAGGAAATGCAGCAGAGGATTTGAAACTAGGTCAAGGAGGAACCTCTGGTAAACCTCTCAAGATGGCTGACGTTTCCAATATTATATTTCTTCCTATCAGTTATTTTCAAAAGGAAAACGTGCTTTCCCAGATGGTATTCTTCCTGAGCCCAAAACAAGATAAATAAGCACACCTGCAGAGATAGAGGACCAAAAATCCAAGCCAGCCATGCATCGCCAAACTTCTGTCCCCACCTTGTGGGTGTTACACTGCCTCCTGGCCACAGGGAGCAAGGAAGGAAAAACCTGACCTTGGGATGAGAAATACCCATAAGGACACAGATCAATTGACAGTCTGAGGTCACTATAATTTAATGCGTTTTGATGGTTATTTGACGGAACAGATGGGGGCAGTGTCCATGCATAAGTCAGTTTCTTGACCCACTTCCACTCACACCACAGGAGAGATGAGCTCCCTGCAGCCGGCAATCTAAAGCAAGATTAGAGCAGGTGTCGCCAAGGCTTCCTAAAATCCTACAGGCGTTCTCTTGTGATGGCATTCCCTCATGAGTAAAGAAAGAAAACTCTGCCTATCCCACTTGACTATTTCCTTCAAGGGAACTTAATGGTTGTCACAAAAAGGAAATATCACCAAGAGAAAGAGCAATCATTGCCTTGTCAGATGCAAACATGCAGGACAAGATACTTTTGAAGCCATGGGCATTTTTACTGAAACTGTTTTGTGTCAGATGGTGTGTGAGACTCCCAGTCCTTCTGAGAAACACTGCCCCACCAAGGAAAGGAGCCCTGAGTAGTAATTCCAGTAGGATCAGCGAGGTTCATGCCAAGAGACCTACTTTGGGGTGAAAACTACCAATCCCAGATTTTTCTGGGACCTGTCTCACACAAAAAGTTCCATGGAAAAAGAAAAGATAATTAGGAAGTCAGTCAGACCTTCCTCACAAGTGAAGCTGGAGAAAGTGTGGAGAGTGTGGAAGAAAGCAAGAAGACACAAAGATAAGGAGAAGCCTGGAGGGGCACACCCACAGTAAAGGCAGAACTCGGAAGGAAGAGACACTGTATCCTGCTGCTGGGGTGCTTAGAGACTGGAGGGATGGTGGTCCCAAACAGCCATCTGATCTCTCCCAGGCTTTGTAAGACCCACCTCACAAGCCTCTCTCCTCTCTTTATGGAGCTTAATGATTCAACTCTTTATAAGTTTCCATAAGACACAGCTATCAGGGGCGCCTGGGTGGCTCAGTTGGTTAATCGACTGCTTTTGGCTCAGGTCATGATCCCGGAGTCCTGGGATCGAGTCCTGCATCAGGCTCCCAGCTCCATGGGGGGTCTGCTTGTCCCTTTGACCTTCTCCCCTCTCGTGCTCACTCTCTCTCTCACTCTCTCTCTCAAATAAATAAATGAATATCTTAAAAAAAAAAAAAGACACAGCTATCAGCTGACATTCCCAGTGGCAACACTTGAGTCTCCAACCCTCCAATCTCCATTACTGAAAGAGACCAAATGCTAATGTCACCAGCTAGACCCCAAGACTGAGAAAGTTCATTCTTTTTTTCTCTTTCTTTCTCCCCTTTTTTCTTTCCTTCTTTTTTTTTCCATGCCCCAACAACTCCCCCTGCTATTCAGAACCTCTACTTCCATCATTTGAATGCAGGCTGCATCACGGGTGAGCACTGTCAGTGAAACCTCTTTAGTAGGTTGTCGAGGGCAGAAAATTCTCCAGAGCCTCAGCACAATTGTCTCTGGCTGTGAGTACAGAGATCACCATGGCAACACAAGCAGGTAAAGAGCAGTGTTGTTTTTTCCTGATGGGGTGAGGTTACAGAAAGGTCCTTGAGTTCCCAAAACTCATCGTCTCAACATCCGTTAGGCCGCTCTCCATCTCTTACTGCAGGAAGTCACCCTCACACACCTAGGGTCCAGGCTACGTTCAACACACCGGAAAATACTATATATAAAATAAATACATCAGTCAGTCACTGGCTACTCATCAGAGCAATGCTACAACACTATATAGGCCTAAGGCCCAACACCAAACCCTAGTGGAAAGAAGGAGACTAAGGATTTGAAATCATTTTCCTAAATGCCAATCTTCCATTCCTTCAAATAAATAAATAAATAAATAAAAGGTAGAAAGACGCTAGATTTTGTGTGGCATAGCATTCTGTACTTAAAACTTCTCAGTATTTTCTTTATTTATTATCAAAATCCTAAAGACCACTAGAGTTTTTTTGATTACTAATAAAGAATGGACTGTGGCTAGGCAGAAAAGAACAGTGCCCACATTTTGTGAGGAAATCTGAAAAAGAATAGCACAGTTGGCTTCCTTTAGAAAAGTTACACTCTCTGCCTCAGAGAAAGTAAAAATTCCTACATTGGCAAATTTCACTGAAAAGAGATAATTAGTTCTTTTCATTCAAACTGCTGGCTTGGTATGACACAGTGTGCCACCGTGTTAAACAGCAAGCTGTGCAGCCACGGTCAGCTTAACTACTTACTTAGTTAGGAGAGCTGAGTAATGGCTCTCAAGTTACTCATCTCTCCAGACAGGAGAGCTATGCTATAAATACAGTATTATCAATAACTCACAGTATGACCATGAGCAAATCAACCATCACACCTCATTTCCACCCCAGCCCCCCAAATGTCAACTGAAGGTTACATGCTTGCTTTCCTATTTAGCTTCAAGCCATGCTCCTCAGCATTTTGTTCTTTAGGGTCATAACTATAGACAACAGTCACACCCTGGACGCACTGCTACAAGTCAAGATGGCTCATGAAAAGGCTGAGTAGGTTAGATTGCGGCTTATGCTCAATGCCTCCCCGCAAGTACCACTAACTCCTTCTCTTGCTTACTAGATTTACCAGGGTGGTAGGCAGCCTCTAAGATGGTCCCAGTAACTACCAGCCTCCTGGTGTTCACACCGTTGCACAATTCTCTCCCCTTAGGTGTGGGCTGGACCAAGTGACTCTCTTCTAACAAACAGAATATAGTAAAAGCTGTGAAATATCACTTCTGAGACAATAGGGCAAAAAAACCTCAAAAAACAAAACTGATTGTACCTTGCTTATTCCCTCTTGCTCTCTATTTTACTCGCTTTGATGAAGCTAGCTAGAGAAGTCCACAGTGAAATGAACGGAGGCTGGCCCACAGCCAACAGCCAGCAAATAATTAAGGCCTTCAAAGCCTCTAAGGAACTGAGTCCTGCCAACAAACATGTGAGTGAGCTTGGAAGTGAAACCTTCTGCTTTCCAGTTGAGCCTTCAGATGAGACCACTGCTCTGGCCAACATTTTGAGTGCAGCCTTGTTAGAGACAATGAGACCATGAGGCTGTTGCCCCTAGCTAAGCAATGTCTATATTCCTGACCCACAGAAACTCTGAGCTTATAAGGGGGTATTGTTTTAAGCCACTAATTTTGGGATAATTGTCAGGTGCAAAATAGATAGTTAATAAAAAATATGGTCCAAAATCATGATACAGTATTTTTGATGAAATGGTGATTTTTAAATGTTTATGTCTCAATCCACTCTAATGGTTATAACTCGATTTAGTGAGGTATTGAGCCTCAACCGGCATTTTTTTTTTTTAATTTCTTTTCAGCGTAACAGAATTCATTGTTTTTGCACCAAACGCAGCGCTCCATGCAATGCGTGCCCTCCATAATACCCACCACCTGGCTCCCCCAACCTCAGATTGTTTTTCAGAGTTCATAGTCTCTCATGGTTCATTTCCCCCTCCAATTTCCCTCAACTCCCTTCTCCTCTCCATCTCCCCATGTCCTCCATGTTATTTGTTATGCTCCACAAATAAGCGAAACCGTTATGATAATTGACTCTCTCTGCTTGACTTATTTCACTCAGCATAATCTCTTACAGTCCCGTCCATGTTGATACAAAAGCTGGGTATTCATCCTTTCTTTTTTTTTTTTTTTCTGATGGAAGCATAATACTCCATAGTGTATATGGACCACATCTTCCATATCCATTCATCCATTGAAGGGTATCTTGGTTCTTTCCACAGTTTGGCAACCGTGGCCATTGCTGCTATAAACATTGGGGTACAGATGGCCCTTCTTTTCACTACATCTGTATCTTTGGTCAACTGGCATTTTTTAATGAAACAGAATGAAATGAAATTGAATGGGATATAAAAGAAAATATATCAGAACTTGTGTTAAAGATAAATAGTGTCTTATGAAACTGTTATTTCATAAATATATTTTATACATTAGGTCATGGTGTAAAATATATTTGTTAATATGAATTGAGCCAAAACTATTTGAAATACACGGTCTTAGGGGCAATTGTAGAAATCAGATGAGAAAATATATTGAACTCTTGCTGTGGGCTGAATATTTGTGTCTTCCTGAAATTTGCAAATTGGAATCCTAATGCAATGTGATATCAGAGAATCACATGGATGGAGCCCTCATGAATGGTATTACTGCTCTGATAAAAGAGACTCCCCACTCTCCCACCACCACCAACCGAGCTCCCTGGTCCCTTCCACCATGTGAGGATACAATGAGAGGTCTGTGACCAGGATGAGCATCTTCACCCAAACATGTTGGTGCCAAAACTCTGGCTTCTAGAACTGTGTGAGAAACACAATATTTTTCTTATTTATAAGCCACCTAGTCTGTGGCATTTTGTTATAGCTACCCAAATGGATTAAGATAACTCTTTTCCCCTCCACCTGGCCAAATTCAATGAAATGTTAAGGCTTGGCTCAAGTTTTCCTTCCCCCTCTCTAGAGCCTTCTGTCACTACTCTAGCACAGTGGCTTTCTCCACTCATTCTTGGAATGGAAAACTTAAAAGAATCTGGTGTGATTGGCAATAACTTATATTAATTTGAGTTGACAATCCGGTGTCAATGGCAATAAGTTAGATTAATCTGAGTTGTTATTTATTGTTGAGCATGGGGTATTTCTCCTGAAATAACGGCAAAATTCCTGAGAGCAAGGGCTATGATTTCATTTCTCTGTATCCTCCATAGTATATACTGTGTCAAGTGTAAAATGTGTGAAGAAGAGGTTTTTGGATCACCTTTGATGATGGAGATTTATTTTATAAGAGCACAGGAATGCAGAATAGCACCATAATTATCTCCTTATGTAAGGCTGAAAACTGGTGCCGACCCCAAAGGGATCCAAATTCTAATCCCTGGATCCTGGAAACGTTACTTTTTATGGAAATAAGATCTTTCCATATGAGATTAACTTAAAGATCTTGAGATGAGGAGATTATCCCATTTTATGAGTGAGTCCTAAATGCAATCATATATATTCTTATACCTGGGAGGCAGAGGGACTTACAGTACAGATAAACAGAAAATCAATGTGACCTGAGAGACAGAGATTGGAGTAATGCAGGTCCAAACCAAAAAATGCTAGCAGGCACCAGAGGCCAGAAGAAGAAATAGATTCTCCCCTAGAGCCTGACAGGGAACATAGGCCTAGCACCAATACCTTGCTTTTGACCTAGTGGTACTGGTTTTGGACATGTGTATTCTAAAACCGAGAGAGAATAAATATGTTATTTGATGCCATCTCATT
Organism: Neogale vison; assembly: GCF_020171115.1. Classification (NCBI taxonomy): domain Eukaryota; kingdom Metazoa; phylum Chordata; class Mammalia; order Carnivora; family Mustelidae; genus Neogale; species Neogale vison. Next base: position 228,373,967 of record NC_058091.1, on the reverse strand, counting down.
TGTGGTAATGTGTTACAGTAGCCCCTAGAAATCTACAATCGCATACACTTTTGACTTCTTTGCCCGGCATATCCAGTATTATGACGTGCAGCTGGTTTTACGACTCTCAATAATGTTTCTTCAGGAAACATTCCTATTTATTCTGGAGTTTTCAGGAAAATAACCTAAAAGGCAGTGGCCAACTTTCTTCCCAAGGAGAAGATTAGACTGGGGTGACTGGTGCCACCGAGTATGGAATATCTCCAGTAGGCAGTGCCCTTGACAAATTACCTTGACTCCCACCTATTCATACCATGGGTGTAACTCTGAGATCATGCCAGTTGTGATCAGGTTACCTGGAAGCTAAGGTAAAGAGGCTAAGACAGACATTCTCGTTCTAATAACTGGCTGAGGGATGCTGTCAGGATAAGCAGAATAAGAGAGGCAGAGCAGGCGGGGGCAAAACAGATGTGGTCTCAGCCAGAGAAGAGTTTCAATCTGATCCTATGAAAAGTCACTGCACCAAAAAGTTGGTTCCACCTTGAGGCAAGCGGGCCAGACTTTGTATCCCCACCCTGTCACTCAAGGACTGAGAGATGGGAAGATGGGAGGAGAGATTAGGACCTCCCAGGCACAGAGCAAATCAATCATTCCATGGGCTTGTTACAAGGAATCGTTCATAAGAATATCTGTAAATAAAGTCACATTAACAAAGCATTATGTCAACAGTTCATGAGTGTATGCATGATAAGATATTATTACGACACATTTAGACTGGCCCTAAAGTGCTGGCACAAAGGCAGTCAAGGAGCATTATTGACTAGCTCTGATCTGAACTCCGGGATCCCTTAGCCTGTGGCACAGGGAGGCAGCCTAGTAAATCTCAGTCAGGCTGCAGAAACAAACCTGACCTTCAGTAGAGGAAAGTTGTGATGACACTCAGCTCAGGAAGAGCCTTTCCGAGGCATTACATAAAGGTGGCAACATGTCCTTGCAGGCCAGTGGAAGGACCTCTTCATAGCAAGTGACATCTACAAACTGTAGGCATTTGGGATCACGCTGGGATCCCTGCTTGAACCCAGGATGAAAAGCCTGATCCAAACACGGACTAGATGGAACCAGAGCCATCTTGTTGGTTCTTCAGGCAGGCAGGAGAAACAGCGAAGTATCCAAAGAGGTGTGAATCCTACCTTTCATGTGGGGAAATGTGTGACCTGCAAAGCCTTGCTTTTGATCATTTAAATCCAACTCTCCTGAATGGGTCCTTGAAATTCAGAGAACGCCTTGTGAATTTTCAAAGCATTTCTGAGACATGCTAGACTGTCACACTGCCGAAGTCAGCCGGGTGAAAAAGCAAGAGCCCAGACGGAGATGGGGGCAGGGAAAGAGGGGAGCCACAGCCAGAGGGACCCCTCTGCCCCCACACACCCCACACCCTCAGCTCTGTCCTCAACCAGCATTTTCCAGTCCCATGCCTGGATCTCATGCCTGGGCAAAACAGATGAGAGAGAAAGAGAAAAAAGGAACAGAGAGGCAGAGAGAGACACAGAGAATGAAATCGCCGTGTAGACTTTTTATGACATTTCAAAACAGAAAAATACCAAACGTCATCTACCAAAGTACTATTTCACAAATGAAAGCCATTTAGATAGATAGATAGATAGATAATGATGTCAGAATAACAGGCAGTCCTTTAAGTTGAAGAGATTTTGTTTTAGAAAAAACTCATTACCTTATGCTTACTTGTTTTCCTATTACCTCAAATCAGCAATTTAAGTGTTTTGCCAGCCAGGATTTGAGACGTCAGCCCATGTAAACTCCCTCCCTCCCATACACACTGATAAAAGCTGGTCTCCTTCCAGCGCCACACAAATGAAGGACAAATGAAATACCTGCCCCAAATAAAGGATGAGGAGGTCCTGGAAACTCTTCAACCAACCACTCCCAGATCTAGTTTTGTTTACTAGCCTAGAGAATTTCTCCTGATCCCAGTAGGGCTGCCAGAAACAGTTCTGACAACCCACAACAAATTAAAGTTTAGCTCTTTTATCCCATGTTATTATTTAACACTTTAAAAAATAAAGCTGACGTTAACATTTCCTGAGTGCCTGACTCTATGACAGATGCTGCACCAAGACAGAGGGATACATATATGCTCTTTCCCTATATGTAATCATTTAAATATTATTTGCATATAATAAAATTTAGACTTTTTTTTTTTTTACAGCGACTAGGAGTTAGACTGATACATATGCTGTGTCACTGTCACCACAATGAAGATATAGAACAGTTTCCTTTGTTCCAAAAATCTCTCCTTTGTAGTCAACCCTTAACCTCAGCCCCAACCCCTGGAAACCATTGATCTGTTTTCCATCCCCCCAGTTCTGTCCTTTCCAGAATGTCCATGTAACAATTCTCCAGATTTCCATATGGACAGAGTCATAAAGTAGATAGCCTTCTGAATCTGTTCTCTCAAACTTAGCATACGACAACCGACATTCTTCTGTTGTGCATATCAGCAGTCCCTTCCTTATTACCTCCCCATCTGATACCCTTTGCTCATCAATCGAGGCACGGTTGGGCTGTTTTCTTACAGGAAGAAAAGACTAAAATAAAACTACTGTAAACACTCAAATATTATTTTTGTGGAAATCTAAGTTTTATTTCTCTTGGGTGAATACCTAGGAATGGGGTATTTGAATCTGAAAGTAAGGATATATTTAATTTTATAAGAAACTACCAAACTGGGGCGCCTGGGTGGCTCAGTGGGTTAAGCCGCTGCCTTCAGCTCAGGTCATGATCTCAGGGTCCTGGGATCGAGTCCTGCATTGGGCTTTCTGCTCAGTAGGGAGCCTGCTTCCCTCTATCTCTCTCTCTGCCTGCCTCTCCGTCTACTTGTGATCTCTCTCTGTCAAATAAATAAATAAAATCCTTAAAAAAAAAAAAAAAAAAGAAACTACCAAACTATTTTCCCAAATGACTATCATTTTTCATTCCCAACAGTGACGTATGAGAGTTATAGCTGCTTGTCTCTCTGCTAGCACTTGGTACTGTCAATTCTTATGCATATATATGTTTATATACATTTGTATCTCTCCTGTATATATCTTATATGTATACATATGTATATATCTCTCATATATATAGTTTCAATATGTATTGACTATCTCACATAAAACAGAGATAGAACACAGAGGGAGAAAGACTTTTTAGTAAATATGTAGTGATATTTTCAATGGCTTTTAACTTTTTTAAATTAAAATTCATGTAACATAAAATTAATGATTTCCACCATTTAAGTGTATATATTTCGGGGCGCCTGGGTGGCTCAGTGGGTTAAGCCTCTGCCTTCAGCTCAGGTCATGATCTCAGAGTCCTGGGATCAAGCCCTGCATCGGGCTCTCTGCTTAGCAGGGAGCCTGCTTCCTCCTCTCTCTCTGCCTGCCTCTCTGCCTACTTGTGATCTTTGTCTGTCAAATAAATAAAAAAAATCTTTAAAAATAAATAAATAAATAAATAAATAAATGTATACATTTCAGTGGTTTCCAGTATGTCCATAATGTTGTGCAACCATCCCCACTATCTGATTCCAGAATATTAAACAGTGATGATAATTAATTTTGTCATATTGACTGGATTGTGGGTACCAAGACAGTTACTCAAATGAACACTATTTTGGGTCCAGTTCATTTATTCGTTCTTTTCTTTCTTCCTATTCTGGGTGTTTCTACGAGGATATTTTTGAATGGAAATCCATGGTAAAAGAACTCCTTAAAGATATTTAAAAACTCTATTTAGTAGATTTGGACAGATTTGAGAAGAAAAGGCAGAAAGAGCCATGTAAATACTCATAGCACAATGCGATGAATTAAGAAGATTCAGTCACTGGAGCACTGCCTGCATCTCTAAGCAGCCTGACCAAGAAATGTGTAACACTGAGATTCTAAAAGAAAATATCACAAAGATGGGAGGAGAGCCAGGAAGGACATGCATGGACTGAGACCAGGCCTGAGCTAAATTCTGCTCTCATGGGAGAGTATCTCCCAGAAGGAATTACCCAAATCACACAGGAGAAGTTAAACAAGATTTATGTAAAATAAGGGATGTTTTTGACAGACCCAGAATGTATTGATGTGCTACTTTTCATTGCAGGATAGGCCACAACACAAGATCCAGAGGAATGTGATTGAAAACAAATGTCTAGGGGTGCCTGGGTGGCTCAGCCATTGAACGTCTGCTTGGGTCATGGTGCTGGGGTCCCGTGTCTGGCTCCCTGCTCGGCAGGAAGCCTGCTTCTCCCTCTCCCACTCCCCCTGCTTGTGTTCCCTCTCTCTCTGTATCTCTGTGTCAAATAAATAAATAAAATATTTAAGAAAAAAGAAAAGAAAAGGAAAGAAAAACAAATGTCTGGACCAGAAGGCAAAGAAAATGTGAAAAGAAGGCAGGCTCTTAATTCCAGCAAACAATCTGAGGAAGAAGGGGAGTAGCCTGAGAAACAGTCAGCTGTCAGGGATCAAGTGAACCCTCCCAGAGTATAAGGGAAGCCACAAGGAAGGGGAACACTAGAGGCACAGTCAGGGTGGCAACGAGAGGTCGAGAGGTCGCAGAAGAAATGCTACTCAAGTCTGCATTGCCAAGAGCAAAGAACAAGAGAGAGCCTGGAGGTGCACCCAGCAGGGGCATGTTTGATGTCTAAGCTCCAGGGACACAAGCAATTAAAATTCGCAAATAACAGAAAGCATCCACAATAGTAACAAATTAAAATCTTATAGGAAAAAAAGTGAGTGAAGGCTCCATGAGGGACCGTATTAGCCAGAGTCCTCCAGAAAAACAGAACCAACAGGATTTATAGAGACAAATATCTCCAAGGTGATTTAGTCTAGAAATTGGCTCAAGGGCTTATGGAGGCCAGAAGTCTCATCATCTGCTGTCTGCAAGCTGGAGAAGTGGGAAATCAGGTAGTGTCATTCAGTCTAAGTCTTTGAACCAGGAGCAACGATGTCCAGGGCAGCAGAAGACGGATGTCTCAGTTCTAGCAGAGAAACAGCCAGTTAGTCCTTCTGCCACTGTTTTAGTCTCTGCTTCAGGCCCTCAGCCAATTGGATGCTGCCCACCCACATTCGGGAGGGTCATCCTTTTTCCTGCTCCACTCTGCTCACCAAGTCAAATGCTAATGTCTTACAGAATACCCTCACAGACACACCCAGAAATAACACGTTGCTAGGTGTGTGGGCATCTCTTAGCCAAGTGGACACATAAAATTAACCATCCCAGGGCTACTCAGAAAGTCAGAGCAAGAACCTTACAACCAAAGTTATGTTAACCTTATTCTTGCTATTTATTTACATACTGTCTTTTCACCAAAGATTAAAATGGAAGAAGGCAGTCCAATCCTAATTTTCTGCCCCCCTCTTTCTAGACAAGTAAATGCCAAACAGAAAAGTCACAACACACACACACACACACACACACACGCACACACACACGCACGCACAAGGATAGAGACGCCCTTTGTGTTAAGGGGGGTGGGGATCAGAGGACCTCTGTTCACAGCACACTGGTCCCAGGGAAAAGCACAGTGACAGGAGTAACTAGATAAGCTCTCATTAATAAAATGAATTACTGCAAGATAAAGGAGCAGGCATGAAGTATTCAAGGTAGTACCTACACGTCCCAAATTAAACAAAATGAAAAAGCGAAAGAAGAAATAAAGCAAGTTTGGACTTTGGACTCCAAATGCTGGGGCCATTATACCAGCAACAGAAAACTCAAAACAGGAAACAACCTGACTGGCTGGTATCAGAGACACGGTGGCTTCTGCCAAGAGCTGCTTGTGTGATTCCTGGCCGCTTACACAGACCTTCTCTTCCTATGTCCCTCAAGCATGGGAATCGCCACTGATCTTATACAGGAAAGAACCCCATGGCTGCTTTGCTCCTCTTGCAAAACGAGAGGACACTCATCGGATGGGGTCATCTAAGTACTGTTATTAGACAATATTCCTCTTCCTGTATTATAAACCTAAGACGTTTGTCATTCTCTCTGCCAAACCAGAATTAGTTACTCTAATGGGTTACAATAACAGATTTTAATATGCAAGTTTGCCAGGGAAGAAAACATAATAAGGTAATATTACCTTCTCCCTTCTTAATTTATCCACAGCCTGACAGTGTGGAAGCCAGCTGCGTTTCAAGCCCAGGTGCATCTATAACTAAAGGGGACTCATGGGTAAAATGTTTCATCTTCCTTTTACCTGAAATCCTCCCCATGTATTAAGGTCAGCTCTCCTCATGAAGACTTCATTATCCATTTTGTGGCTAGGGTGACCATATAATTTATTGTCAAACAGGGACACTGGATGTAAAAATGGGACAATGGGCATTTACCGAGATTCCAGGCAAACCTGGTCACCCTCTGGATGACATTTCCTTAATGACCTTGTGGTGTTAATGACTTGTTTTATCAGCATCATTCATTATTAATTATTCTTTCAAGTCTAGGTTCTGAATCATGTTTTCCTGGTTGAAAATAGCTGAGACAAAACTAGCTGAAGCCAAAAAAACAAAGGAGGAGGAGATTTATTTTAAGTGCCTGGGCAATCCCATGGAATCTGACAGCAGAGAGCCACTTGTTGGTCCAAGGACTGGGACAGCACTGGGAACCAGGACGATACGCACCAGTCGGTGGTCTAATCCCTTTCATTTCCATTTCTCTCTGCTCATCTATTTAAGTTTTCTTTTTATCCAAGACTACAAATAACATAATTTCTGGGAAACCAGGCAGTGCAATATGCCTGGATTCAGAATACCTCTGTGCGCTCTGGCCACTTGGTGTCCTAATTTTTGGTTCTTCATGCTCAGCTCTGCAAGACACTTGAGGTTTTATTACTCAGTGGCTTCTTTTTATATAGTTTCTTAACTGCATTTCTCTTTCCCAAAGGGACGTCTGAAAATATGCATTGGCAAAGGGATTTAATGTGGGCAATGGGGGAGGGTGGTTCGGGAGGGGGAGACACAATGCTCGTTCCTCATTGCCTGGGATGTCCCTACACAATGAACTGCCTAAAACCAACCCCCTCTCATGCTCCTCTTCCTCCTTTCCCCAAATGCCCGTGGAACTCCCACTGAGAGATAGTGAAACACAGTGTGCTGCCTGCGGAAGACTGGGTGGCTGAGTGTGAAACAGGAGGTCACTGGATTGAGATCAAGCATGGTGGTCTGGGGTTGTAAGGGCCTATTCAGCCAGAGTGGCCCCACCCCGGTTGAACTGCCATTTTGTTGTAAAACTTAAATTGACTCTGCTCCCCTCCCCCTCAGGGGAACTTACTTAAAAACAAGTCCTGGGGGTGCCTGGGTGGCTCAGTGGGTTAGGCTACTGCCTTCGGCTCAGGTCATGATCTCAGGGTCCTGGGATTGAGTCCCGCATCGGGCTCTCTGCTTGGTGGAGAGCCTGCTTCCTTCTCTCTCTCTCTGCCTGCCTCTCTGCCTACTTGTGATCTTTCTCTGTCAAATAAATAAATTCTTAAAAAAAAAAAAAAAAAAACAAGTCCTGGAAACCAGTCCCAGGTAACAAAGTCCAAGTCCAAGGGTGGGTCAGGCCAGGTGGAGGTATTCAATCAGTGGGGGGCACATACTGTCTCCTAGCCACCAAGGTGGTGGGCTAGTTTCCATGGCTACTGTGGGGTGAATTGTAATTGTAATTTAGCCACCTGTGTGTGGCCAGGCCCAACCACATGGCTTTTGCTCTACAAAAGTTAGTCTGGAAAGCAGGGAGGGGTCGTCCTCTCTGTAAGTGGCGGCTGCGACTGGTCTATTTGACAGTTGGTTTGATTCTTGATGCTTGGCGTGAAATAAAGCTTTGCTTGACTTTTGCTTTGTATCAGTCTCGCTTCTTTAATCATGGATCCATTATTGGGGTACCCAATTTTGGGGGGACCCAACAGGGTTCAGATTCCGTCAGCCAGTGATGATGGCAGAGAAGGACCTTTAGTGGTACTAAATGGAAAAATAAAAACCACACTAGAAGACATTGTTGTTTCATGTGACTTTATATATCAGCTAAATGTCACTAACAAACATTTGTGATTCTGGCTACACTAAATTTGGGCCACTGTCACAAAACACAGCTCAACAGCACTGAAAAGAGGTCACTGTGACTGTCTTCAGAAAACAAATGTGAAAATACCCCAGATTAAAGCGAGTGTCCCTTGTCTGCTGATAAGGTGCAGGGTGTTCAAATAGCCTGTTTTGGTCCCTGGGATATTTCAATCAATCTTATCAAAGCATTTTAAATTCCAGAAGCTTCTATCACCTGCTTTCCATCAGCTTCCCAACCTGCTATTTCCCATAATGGTTTTAGGGGACATTTGGTCCACAAACCACAAGAATCTTTGAGCCTCAGAATCTAGACCTTGTTGAACTGGCTTGATTAGGAGGTCTGCAATTACTTCCCAGATAGGATTTTGTGCTTTTCATGTCTTAGATTCTTAAACTGGGGAGCAATGAAGCTAGAGCTCTAATGGGAGCTTGGAGCCTCCACTCCAAGCACCCCTCCCACCTCCAGACACATTGCTGGCCTTCCTTCCCTGTGCTGTCACTTGGCCACCACATGGTTACAAGGGGGAAACTTGGCTCCCCTCACCTCCCCCCTCCATCTCATCCCTCGGACATGATTTCAAACCGTTCCTATCTAGTCTCAGAAAACAGGGAGGAGGTTTCCAAAGACATCTTCTGGGGCTATCTAATAGCTTTCCTGAATGACAAAGGAAAAAAGAAATCCTGAGGTACAAAAATAAAACTCATCTGCATCATCCGACTTCACAGCAAAAGAGCTTCTCTTTCCCTCTTCATTATTAATGAAGTAAAAAAAGAGCCTGAAGTTTCGATCCAGGAAGCACCAAGGGTAAGTGTGGTAAACCATCTTGGTCTCTCAGGCTCAGGGTAGACACCTTCCACGACAGGCAGCTCAGGGTGTGAGCATCTGGCTGGCCACCCAGGTGTGGGCTTGCTGTGGGCACAGGCAGGGGCGCGGGGCCAAGCCTGATGCGGGAGGATGGCAGCTCACCGAACATTTTCCGAGGCAGAATTCCCAGTCAAGAACCACAGACAGATGCACACAGATGTAGACTTTTCCGGGATATAATTGTTACTGTCTTCCTCCTCTCAACCTGATGAGCACTTCTATTCTCCTGAAACACTGAATTAAACTGTTTATCTTTATCCTGTGAACTCACGTCATTTGAATGACAATTACAGTCATTGGCATTAATCGGTTCACTGAACTGAGATCTTTCTGCATGAGGGTTGAGAATAGAAAGCACGGTGGGCATTCAAGTTTATTTCAGCTGACGTGTCTTGTTTTTAGCTTTCCATTCTTTTTCTCTGAGTCAGATAGCAGAAAAGGTTGGTTTTCTTTTTAAAATTAATTTTAAAAGCCTAATATTAAATGAACAGTCAGTGAAATCCTAAGCCCATAAAAGGAAATCTAGTGATGGCTCCTCAACCGGCTCGTGATAGAGTAGCATGAGCTAAAATTGGAGCCTGACATATATATGAGACATGAACACATAATTTATGTGCACAGATAATTGTTCCAGACATGGCATTTCTCTTCAGAGAGGATTACCCCAGTCCCTCCTCAGTAGGTCTTGACTAACCTGGATGAGGAGACATTGGTTGAGTTTCCCCCATTCTGCTGTTCTTAACTGATGACCAGCAGTTATTGGGATGGCCTGCTGATACCGAGTTAGAATCTAGCTGTAGAATAGAGTTTTCCCTCTGAGTGAAGTTGAGAGTCTAAAGGAGGTGCTTATTCACAAGCTTGACATAATTAGCCCCAATGGTTTAACTGAGGCAGAGACTTAACCTCATTCCACATAGGGTCATCCCATTCTTTCAGAGCTGGCCATGCAAAGACCATGCTTCTTTTTCTCGGTTTTGATACTATCTAAAATTGACCGGCTAGATTATTTGGGGGCCAAGACAGTGTGATTTCAGGGATCATAATCTAAGTAGTATTATCTGTAGTCCCACAAATCTCTCTAGAAAAATAAAATTTTACACACGCTGTAAAAGGAAACACTTGGGGAGTTTCATTGGTTAAAAAATACAAGAAAGGTGCATTTGGGGCAAAAATTCTTTCCAAACTCTGCTTGTTCTGCATCTTCATTGCACCCATGGTCTTCCTAGTGATGGTCTTGTCACATCCCAGGATTAAATGTGCATGAATCCGACTGAAGGGTGGGGGTCCAGGCACACTACTCTGAGCAAATCAACAGTGTGGATAGGTGTACTGCATGGACCACCTGGAAGCCATGCAGGAGAGCAAGGGTAGCTTTGGTTGTATGTTTAGAAGAGTAGTAACCTTGGCTCTGGTTCCAGCAGCAGGAGATGATCTGGAGCTAGAGCTACTTCCATTCTCCAGGGACTCCCCCTCTGGCCTTTCACTTGCTCACCTGCCCTTCCCTTGCTCACGAGCCCACTGGGATATAAAAGGTCTCTGAATTAGTCACTGGCCAGTTCACCTCATTATCAACACCTTCTTTCAGGAAAGCCTGTCTTAGACAAATGAAGGAGACTAGAAGTTCTGGATGCTAGGACCAGTCAATAATTGAGAATAATATTCTCCTTAGATACTTTGTCACTGAGATGGGAGCAAAAAGCTTTGCCAGATACAATGACTTAAGAGGAAAGGAAAAGTGTAAAAAATAAAAATAGCTACTACAGATAGGAAGGACCACGAAGAGCAAACCGCATTCTTTGTCCTAGTATATGATCCTTGTCTCCCCTCAGCTGGAGCGCCAGGCTTCCCAACCTTGCCAGCCAAGTATGAACTCAGAAACGTTTCCAAGGAAGTCTTCGTTTCTCAGGTATGAACGCTTTCAGTTTTGTCTCAGAACTTCACAATGCCAAGGTGAGTTCTGGGGCTGGTGACACTGTGTGCTTATGACTAGAACCTTCTCTTTTGTCACCACACCCACTCAGCACGCCCCACCTCAGCTCCAGCCCACTCCATCATCTCAAAGCAGTCCACTAGAACCAGATATACTGTGTGTCTCTTTAGCAATGTGAAGATTTACAAAAACTCATGGCAGAATGTGTAGGAATGGAACAGTCTGGAACTCTGAGGTAGAGTTGGCTTCTAAGTGAGAATGGAAGAAAATACTCACTTTAGAGGATTTACCTTCTTTGGGCTTTAAGAAGAAGCTAAAGCATTAATGCTTCAGTGATTTACCTGTATTGCCCGCAGATGAAATTAGATACAAGTAAACTAGGACATTCTGGGGAGAGGATGATGATTGCAGCCTAGCCTAGTAGCATCGTACCTGCAACTAGAGTTAGCACTAATCTGGAATTCTAGAGGTAGGGAACTCAGCCTGAAGCTGGGTGCTTTGAGTCAGACCTGTGCCCAGGGTGTGGGAGAGCAGCAAGTTAGGACCCTCAACCAGAAACTCTGATGAAAGGCAGCGCCATCACCAGGCACTACAGCTATGCTGGGAGGGCATGGATAATCTGTTCACCCAACTCTCCACCTGCTCCAGCTCCTCACCTCACCAACCCTTCCCCTCCCCCAACCTATTACAGTTGGAATTATACAGCCTGGAATTCAGCTATGAGAGATTCACTTTTTGGTATACTGATGAAGGAAAGATTTTCAGGGTTCTTTGGGAGTGCACTATGGACCCAAATCATTACTGGTTAAGTATTTCCCCTCCTAGTCTTCTATGGGAAGACCTCTGTTCATACTGCTCTGTTCCCTTTGCTTGGACTATTTAAAAAAAAAAAAAAAAGAAAGAAAGAAAGAAAAGAAGAAGGGGGGGATCCAGAAGCAGAATTATGATAAGGTAGAGTCAAGATCACTTTTCATGTGATAGGGCAGATCTGCAAAAGCTCTGGATTAAAAAGCTGGAGAAGGAGGAGAGGAGAAAAGAGAATGTGGGGGAATCAGCTGGGGAGAAAATCCTTAAGACCAGTTTTTAGACACTGTGTTGTTTCCTGCTACCCATCTTTGCCACCTTATTTAAGATTTCTGGAGAGACAGTGTTTTTCCATGGCTTTCTTGTTGGATTTTTGTTTTATATAAATGTTAAGGTCAGAGCCCAGATTTACCTTGTGTCTATCCACATCGTAACACATCAGAGCAAGGTTTTGCTGAGATGGGCTGAGGCATGTGCAAAGGGACCAAGGGTGCCAGAGGGAGGGTGTGTGGCAAGGCACCCCTGACACATTGCCTCTCCTCAGTTGGGCCCTGGGCTAGCCCTACAGAGGTCCTTGTTCTTGGCCTTCTGCATGCCCTTGCTGCACCAAAGGAGGATCCAGGCAGCTGCTACCAGGGAGTGGAGCGGTGGCAGCTGGGAGGCTGGGCGGGAGTCCAATGGCTTCTGGCTGCCAGCACTCCGGGTCTGCCTACCCTCTCCACACACTTGCTCCTCATTAGGGCGTCAAGGGCAAACCTGAGCCCTCCTCGGTCCCCTCCAATGTCTCCCAATCCCATCAACATCCCAAGGATGACCTCGTGGCACTATTCCCACGCAGAGGCCCATTGCCCACTTCTCCCTTGACACCAGCCTCTGGCCAAATGCTCTTCCAGACTCGGCCTGTGAGGAACGGGCCCTGGAAACTTGGGTAGAGGAAGCTAGCACTTGATGGGAAATCTGGCTCCCTACAAAGAGATAGATCACTAGGGAATTCAGTGCCTCTGTGTGCTTTTAGAAACAGTTCCTGGCTTGACTGAGGAAGAGAAACTTTTGTGGAAAATGCCTGTCATTTATGTTCCTGGCAGAGGTGCTGGTGTTTTAAGGGCACAGATGAAGCTCTGACTGCTCACTCTACAAACACAGACAGCAACTCTGTCAGGACACTGGCTGGGGTGGGTGCCAGCTGGCTGACTAACATGGCAAGGCTCAAAGAGCAAAGGGTGATTTCTGAGCACTGGAGAGGTGAGGACATGCCCGCTTCCAACACCCTGATGCCACCCCAACATTGTCATCTCCACCTTAAGGGTAAAGTAGTTCCTCCTGCCCAGATTATCTAAGGGTACCTGGGAGACATGAACCTACATCTATCCCAGATGTTATGGGTTGAATCATGTACTTCCCAAAGGGATATGCTAAAGTCCTAACCCCAGTACCTCAGAATCTGACCTCATATTTGGAAAAGCATCTTTGCAGATGTAATTAGTTAAGACGGAGTCGTACTGGAGTAGGACAGGCTCTCAATCTAATGGGACTGTGTGCTTCTACAAGAAGAGACAGCCATGTAGAGGCACAGACACACAAGGAAGGGGATGGCTCTGGGTTGGGCAGGGGCACACTGTGGAGGGATGAAGCTGCAAGCCAGTGAAGGCCAAGGACTGCTGCAAATCACCAGGAGCTAGAGGAGGCAAGTAACGATTCTCCTCCAAAGCCGCAGAGAGAGTGTGGACATGCTGACCCCTCAATTTCAGACCTCCAGACCTCAAGAACTCTGAGAAATAAATTTCTGTTGTGGGAAGCCACTCAGTTTTGGTACTTGGTTATAGCAGCCCAAGAAAATGAGTAGACCACAAGGTTGGCTTGGTGTTACCTTGAGCTGGCCAGCCTTCAGAGGTTGGTTAATGGAGATCACAAGCAAATGCCCTGTTAAGAGCACCAGGGAAGAAGCATATACTACAGCAAACTATTTTTGTTGTTTTCTCTCTGAAAATGCTTCTCTTTCATGGTCCTTGGAAGTATCTGTAAGTCCTCTTTCACATCAAACAGACCAAAGTGTCCCTGGTTGTCACCTCGTCCAATAATAAATGTGCTAACTCCTAGAGCCTTTGCCTGTGATTGAGACTTGGCAGATAAGACAACAGTCCTTGGGAATAAAAGTTCAGCCATGTCTATTTGGTCTCAGTAAGGAAAATCTGAATCACTCTAGAAGAAAATACCCTAGTCACCTGGTTGGGCCTAACAGCCTAGGAGGCTGGTCACACCATCCTTGGGATTTTAGCCACTTGCCTCTGATTAGAGTCTGGGGCTAAATGAATATAACCTTAGCTTTCAGCCATGGCAGAGTGTGACCTAGGAGACCTGGAGCTGTCTATAAAGAAAGTTGATCTGGCATCAGTTTGGGTATTAAACGGAAGGGAAATTTGGCTGGAGAGGGTGGCTGGGCGGATGGTGTAATCCAGGCATGATAAAGCCACTACTTGAGCCAAAGCAGGGTGATGAAGGTTAAGGGGACAGGGTAGCTTTCAGGGAAAGAAGCAACTTGAACATGAGGAAAACAAGAAAGTTTCTAAAGACTGTGGCAAATGTCTGAGTGTGGGAATGGACTAGGAAGGGAATTCACCTCATTTCACCCAGAGAAGAAAGGGTTTATTCGACTGATTTTAAAACACTTCAATTTGAAGGAATATCCCAGGCATTTCATAAAATCAAATATTATATAAAATAGGAAGATTAAGAATTAAAGGACAGAGATTACATAAAAGAGACAAAGGGATAGATCTTACAAGTACGTGCATAAAAGTGAGTGTTCCAACTGAATGCCAAGGCAAAAAGAAATTATCCAAATAGTTCTCCTTGTGTACAGCATACAAACTCATCTACAGACTTTTCCTAGAAGTGAGCAAGAACATTTTTTTTACCATTAATCTATATTCTTTTTATGAAGAAATGATCATTACATACTTCCTTTTCTAAGTGTGTGGGTGTGCCATTTCTTCAAAACTCACTGGGCTGAAATGAGGCTCAGTTTAAAGTTTGCAAATGGGCTCCCTAATTTCTAGGATTATTATCCTATCCTTAAGAAGTAAGTTTGTGCTAAGGAGCCCCCACTAAAAATATGCCTGATTTCACAATAAATACATTCTCCTTACTACTGTCAGGTCTTAGAGCCACAGAGCACTGGATGGTGACTGAAAGACAATCAGTTTTGACACAGCAAGAAACTAAGAGGATACCTTTAATCCTTCAGGGGTGTAATTATCTCCTGAAAATCCCAGGAGTACAGAAGTCTCCCTGCTATTATTAGATTTCTTTCATTTTGGGATAGAAGTATGCGCTGAAAGTCATTCACTGAAAATGACTGGTTTCTCTATCATGTGCTTGAAATTTGAGCTCTGCGATGATTAATGCGGTCCTTGAGCTAGGTGAGGCCTCGCTTTGGCTCTCCCTGAGTGCCAAGTGTCGTTCTCAATGAACTGGCCTGTTGCCTTTTTTCTACTTTTGGGTGTGTTCCCAGAAAACAGTAGGACTCTTCTTGTGGACAGCTCAGATTCCTTCAAGTTCAAGAGTGTGTTCCATTGACTGTTTTTTCCATTACCAGTTTCAAAAGTTCTTAGTGGTGTTTCTTCTGTAACAGCATAACCAAAGACTGGAAGGCTGCCCAAGTACCTGATCAAAACAAGCCTTCTCGCCACGTCACTGGACTTCATGTGTCGCCCGCCACTCCCCTCCCCGACTTGTTCTTTGTGGCTTATGTTGTCATGTTTTCCAGAACCAACTGTTTCAACGATGGACAAAAGGACCAGCTTGCAGGTTCAACAGGATTAACAGAATTCAAGATGCACAGCTTATACACACACAAAGGGTGGAACATTAATGCGGTCTCTCACTCTCCACACATGCACACAGACTTATTAGCAAAGAAATATGGTGGACCGAAGACTTAAACAAATGACCGACTAAATGTTTATATGGGAAAAGACCTAGTCTAATATTTAGTGGATAATGTTAGTAATTGTTGCACACTTCTGTAAGCCCACCATTGCTGACACTTTATGGCCATTACCTACAGTGTCTTAACTGACCCTGCTAGGTGACTGTTATTGGGTTCCTTGTGCCAGTGAGGAAAGGGAGGCTTTAGAAGGTTAGGTGACTGCCTAAGACTATTCATCTACAAGTATTAAAGCAAGAATGTGACCTTGCATCTGTATCGTTCCTAGGCTATTCTTACTCTCTTTCAATTCTACCAAGGAATACTGACAGGAGTCATCTAAATACAACATAAATGACTTCCATAATGCATGTATATGTTAACGATGTTCACTATAGCCACTTCTGAATTAACTACAGCATAATCACTGAGGCTTCTCTTCTCCTGGGCAAAAGTCCAGGGAGACTTGGTAAATTCCCAGCCCAAGTCAGTGTTTTCCCACCAAAATGCTCTGCAGTGTGGTCAGCCTGCTTCTTCCTCTTCTTTTCTTCTTCCCCAGAGCACAGCAGCAGCAGAATTCAGCCCCGCTGGCCATCCCTCTGTTTCTCCTGGGTTTCGCAAATGAGAACGGCCCGCTCACTGACCTACAGAATCCTCAGCCCTGCAGGTAACCAGCTCTCCGCACACTCAAGCAACTGGCATTTCTCGGGGAGTAGCAGGAAACATAGATAAAAATGTAGACGAGCTGACCTAGGACATTAGAGGCCAACACTGCCTCTCTTTAGTAGTTTCTTGAGATGATTAGCAAAACTGCCCTCTACTCCCGGGATAGCTGCAACTCACTGTATAAATGATCAGTCCGCTCCACCGAGATCTTTCCACAGGACTGGAACCTCTACTGTCCTTCTTTCTTCCCTATTCTTCCCTTCTCTTCCAACTCTATTCCTTGTCTCTTCTTCTTCTTCTTCTTCTTTTTTTAATGAAACTCAGGTGCAGAGGAATGTCTTAATCATAAGTCTCAGTTTATGATACACTGTCCTCATGAAACCACACAAACACTCTTTCTTGTTTCATATAAATATCCTTCTCCCTCTTTCCTTCTGATCTCCATTCCTTCCTCCTTGGGTCCCCACGCTCATGTGCCTGGTTTACATTATTTGTGTACATGTTTGTGGCAGACACTACTTCTTGTCCCCCCTACACACTAACAGAATTTGTACTGGGGTCTTAGGATGACACCACTTAATTTTGGCAATGGGACACGAGCAAAAGTGATGTGCCAACTTCTAGGTTGCCCTACAGGCAGAAACAGTAATTCTCATTCCTCTTCTTCCTCCCCACAGCCCCGATTGTGAGGCTGCTTGAGGAGATGAAGCAGCCTCAAAGGGCCCAGACTTTAAAGCCATGAATGGAGGTGGGAAAGTGGAAGGATAGAAGGAGTTCACTCCTTGGTCATTGTGACCCAGAGTACTCCAGTGGGCTGCCCACCTGAATTTTTATAGGAGAAAACAAATCTATTTAGTTTAATCTATGATCATTTGGAGTGCTTCTGTTACAGCCATTGATCTAATTTCCTAAATAAAGAGAGCATCTTTTGAAGTATTCAGGGCCATTTACTGTGTCTGCATGTGTTTCACATTGTGGACAGTATTATTCTCTTTCTCTGGCTTTGGTTTTTCACTCAGCACTATTTTAAAAAAATCTATCCTTCCACCATAAGCACATCTAGTTCCTGCTTCTAAGTGCCAAAGAGTAGACCACCGTGGGCCTCTGCCATTTTCCCCATACACTTCCCCAGGGACAGACACATTCTCCCTACCACGAACAACACCATGATGATCTCCTTGGTGATATCCCTAGAAACTTTAAAGGACTTTCTCTTGGTCTGTGTTGAGAGAACCATCCCTGGTCACAGAGCAGTCTCACATTTATTACATTAAGTTCTGCCAAATCGCTTTCCAGAATGGCTTTTCCAGTCTGCATGATCATTAGCAATGTCTGGGGACTCCTACTCCTCCACATCCTTGCCAATGCTTTATTTCAGGGTCTCATTTTTGCCACTCTCAAGTGACTTATTTTTACGCACCGTTCTATGATTATTAGTGTTTATGTAACTGTTCATATACTTGTTAGCCTTTTGGGATTTTCCTTCTGTGAATTTCCTCTTCATACTCTTTTCCCACTTTGTGACATACTCTTGACATTAATTCATGTTGGTTTGAGTCACTTCTAGTCATCATTCTTCAAGGCAGGAATCCTTAGCACTGTATTCATTGAGACCCTAGAGCTATTTAGTATCAATTTCCACATCTGTCTGCAACCCCTATCAATTCCCACAAGCTTGTGCCTCGTCCCTACCCCCACCACCCCGGGGTCCCTGACATTTCCAATGTCACTGAGCTGCCTGCAAACTGTCCTCAGCTTCTAGTAACTCTACTGGTGAGCCAACCCTCCCCATACTACCCCTCACTCTAGATTTTAATCCCCAAACCGAAATACGACCCTCTTCCTTTCCTGTACTCTTCTGCTTTCTCTGCAGTTAAGTAGCAGAGGGGAACAGCCTGGGATTTGGACTGCGCGGCTAGAGGCTAACACATAAGACCAACATTTGCAGTCCGGCTGGGGCGGGGGATGGAGGGATGGAAGGTATAGGTGGATGGGAGGAGGGTGGTAGGCCCAAAAGGTGGGGTCTAAGGCTCTCCCCTCAAGCCACCCTGCTGCTCCCCAGAATATGCTCCTCCTGATCCTGTTGGTGCCACAAGACCACCATCATCACAGAGGCCAAGGAGTGGAGCACAGGGCTGGAGCCAAAGCACATCGTTGAGGGCATGCTTAAGTGTGCCCGGACACGCAGACACTCTACAAGGATCACCAGCTTCTGGATGGTGGCATGGCCCGGGACAGTGTGGTTTCCCCAGTGAGACTGGGTGGCCGCAGGACCCAGTCTCTGCCCTTCCCGGTGGATGAACTTGACAGGCCTTGTGCCTAGAGCCCTACCCCAGCCCACCTGTGCTGCCCGTGCAATGACACCACAGGACTGAGGGAGCAGAGTGGAGGAACAGCCGTGCAGTAGGTGGGCCCTGGCCCACACCCAGAGCCCCCCTGCCCCAGTAAGAGAGATTTGGGAGTCTGAGAAAAAAAAAATAAGGTCTCAACATTTGGAAATAGAAATTTGGGTGAAAATTTAAATGAGAAGCTACAAGGTCCCCCCGATTCTAAAGAGTGCAACTCTTCAGAGTACATGGGGGGAATTTACAGAATTTGAAAACCAAGAGGCTTCCATTAGCTCTACTTTGTATTTGCAGCTTAGTTTTCACTGATCTTCTCACTGAAGGGCTATTCTGCCTCTGGATTTGTTAACACTTGCCTTTGGCTTAGCGAAGCCTACCGCCATTTGCAATAGGAGGCCACGGTAGTTGTCCACGTTGGATTTTTTCATTATGGCAACCTGGGAGAATGGCAGCCCACAAAAGCTAGTGCCAAAAATTTTATTCAGCCAAACAGAGAAAAAAAATTTTTTTTGAAACATACTGTCCTTGTTCTTTTTAAAAGATTTTATTTATTTGACAGAGAGAGATCACAAGTAGGCAGAGAAGCAGGCAGAGAGAGAGGGTGGGGTGGGGCGGGGGTGGGGGGGAAGCAGGCTCCCTACTGAGCAGAGAGCCTGATGCAGCTCCATCCCAGGACCCTGAGATCATGACCTGAGCCCAAGGCAGAGGCTTAATCCACTGAGCCACCCAGGCGTCCCACAGAGAAAAATATTTTAAAAGAGCCCCCCACGGGGCCCCTGGGAGCTCAGTGGGTTAAGCCGGCTCAGGTCATGATCTCAGGGTCCTGGGATCGAGTCCCACATCGGGCTCTCTGCTCCGCAGGGAGCCTGCTTCCCTTCCTCTCTCTCTGCCTGCCTCTCTGCCTACTTGTGATCTCTCTCTGTCAAATAAATAAATAAAATCTTAAAAGAAAATAAATAAATAAATAAAAGAGCCCCCCACCACACACACAAGTAACATACTAAGTGGGGAATAAAGCTGATTTCACTGTTGAAATAAAAAGAGGAAGGATATACCAGTGCTGGGTCCCCTGGTGTTAACCAGAGGCCTTTTGGTCATGATAGTTTCTTAGCTGTTGCTCTTGGCTCTAATCACTGCTACACCACTCAATCTGCTAATTAATGCCCATAGTATCTTTGACCTTTTATTTTTCTGTCATTCCTGCTTGGGAAAACTCCAACCCAGAATGAACTCAGCCATGCTCCCTTTGTGCTCCCACAGAGAAGCCCTCTTGCCTAGCACCACACCATGGTGCTGACGGAAGCTCTGGACAAATCCGTGGTTTCCAGACACATCTGGGCTTTCACACTGCCTGGCCATGTTCCTGTGATCTGCAGCGCCATTTCCCCCCCGCCCCCCAAGAGATTCTTAGAGACTTCCCTCTCTCTTTTATTTTGCTTAATTAAGTTCACTTCCTTCTTCACTCTAAACACATCCTAACCTCCAACTTGACAGAGGATAAAACCCAGAATAACTCCTTCAACTCCTCCCTACTGCTCCTCAGGTATATCTCATCACCTTCTTCAGCCTTATGCAGGCAGTGTCCACTGGCTTCTCCTGCTACCTGCTTCTATCTGTGCTGATGACTCTCAGCTCAATCAGATCCAACGGCCTCATTTTATAAAAAATATTTTGCAAACCTCTTGCTCTTTACTACTGAGAAATGAATCTAACCTAAGACACATACTTACACTGTAACTACAAAATATAAGGGAAATTAAAAGATAGTAATGAACATCTCAATATGTAAAAGTTCCAGCTGAATACTGAATATATAATTAGGTACACATAAGCTTGCACCTAACTGTAGAGTCAACATATGGTTGTTAGGCACGTGCAGACTGATATACATATTTGGTACTGGGACTCAAACGGGAAGGGCAAAAACACCATCCCCCAATGATCAACGCTTGCTAAAACTCTCAATAAAATACAGTATAATTTCCCCTCAATTAACACAGCATTGAATCTCTGGGAAATTATATTACTGTTGCATAAAAATTCTTTATTGTTTTTGTGAAACCCAGAATTTGATGCCAGGCTCAGGTGATTTGAACAGGTTTTTCACCTTCCCGTTTGGCGGGTCATTTGAAAGCTGCCCAGGATATAGAAACGTCCTCCCCTCGTTGCCCATCACAGAACATAACCTCCCAGGGCACTGCCCACTCAATGCCTTAGTCTCCCCACAAATCATTGTGACCCATACAGCACCAAACATTTCCAAAGTGGCTCTCGGGAGAGCTGCAACCCTGAGTGGAGAATTTCTGGTCTATGCCCTTGATCTCTCTCCAGGGACCCTGTCTTATTCTTACCCTTTCCATCCAACCTTCACCCTTACCTCCTCTACTTGTTTTCCCTCAATTCTATCTCATAATGAAGTAAAAACAAAACAGCGACTTTCCCCCCCAAACACTAGGTCGTCCTCTGGTGAGCACACAGTCTCCCTACTGTCCCAGCTCACCAGCACAGCAGCCCAGAGCCCGACCCACTGGGAGCTCTCTACACCAAAGGAATTGGTCTTGTCTGGATGACATGGGAATTCCTCCTTCCTGGTTTCTGAGGGGCTGTTGGCTATCATGTGTTCACCTTGATTTTCCTGGACAGGCCATCTCTTAAGTGAGCACCTCTATCATCTCATCTCACCAGTGTCACGGATCCAGCTGGAGGCCATCACATCACCACTGTGCAATCAGAAACCAGGGGGACTGCCTGACCCGCAGTCCCCAACACTGGGCCAGCCATGAAATTCTGTTGTTTCTCCTTTCTTAACATTGAAACTGCTATTGAAACCTAGAGGTGGATGGAAAGTAAGATGGGCACACTAATGGTTCAGCAAGGCTTGACTTGAAGCTGAATGATTTTTTTTTCCTCTTCTTTGTTCCTAGAGCCTCCCCCTTCCCTTCAGTTGTTTTTCTACAGACTCCTTCGTTCCAGGAACCTGGTATGGATACTGACAGCGCTCAGGCCTCAATGTCTACTTAGTAATGAGACTAGGACAGCCAGTGCCAGTGCAGGTCAGGAGCCCACAGTGAAGACATCCCAGACGCAGCTGGCAACATGTACCAGACTCCTACTGGATAACAGAGATCCCGTATTTTCCTGTAAACCCCCTCAGCCTTTTACCCTGGGTGGATCTACAGTTCTGAAGGCATGAGCCTGCTGCACCCTCCTTGTCTGGCAAGATATTAAAACCTGTGTCCCTCTTTATCTCCAAGTTCTATCTCTGTGTTGTATTTCAGCTCCCGGGCCCAGAGGTCAGTTTTCAAGCATAGTATCTCTTCGATCTTTTCTCCTTTCTTGATCTCTCCCAGGCCTCTGTCTCTCAAGTGGACTAGCATAAAAACGTTCTCTTCCCTGACCACTCCCCATCATGCACTAATCCCACCACTGCCTTGGAAAATGTTTTTAACAGCTATTGGGCAATTTCAGGATGAACTCCAACCCTCTAAGCAGAGTAGAGACGAGCCTATCAAAGCCTGGTGCCAATCCCACTGCCCAGCTTCATCGCTTGCCACGAATGCCCTGCAGACTCACCAGCCAAACCCGTGACTGGCTGTCCCTCCCCACACCAGGCTCTCCGCAGCTCCTTCACATTAGTGAACACTGTTTGTTCTTGGATTGTGGCCGCATCTTCCAGCTGCTTCCCATGCTTCAAGATACAGCTCAGACATCCTCTCGTCCAGAAAGCCTTCTCTGAGCTACCCGTCCCCAGACTGCAGCCAGGTGGGGTGGCCGTTCTCTGCCTCTGTCAGGACACCTAGCCTGCTGCGCTGCAATTGTGTACCGGGTGTCTGGTCTCTGTCAGAGAGGGAGCTGCTGTGCTCTCATCTCTGCCATCCCAGGCTCTAGCAAAGCGAGTGGTACTGAATAAAAGCTATGAGATCAATCAGTAAACACACAGAACAGGAGTTCATGTCTACATCAGCAGGTGTAACTGAGGGCATGCTTACAGTAACCCAAGGACTAGTCCAGAAGTTTATTTGAAAGAAACCACACCACCACACAAATCCCTCTGTCAGTGATGGACTCACCCTAAACCACTGTTGGACCTTAGAGGACGTAATGGCTGGTCAAATGTTCAAACCAATGCCATGTGGGGACCTTTCTACTTCAAAGCAGGGTGCTAATTGCTATGGTCAGGCAAGAAGAAGCTTGTCTCAGGACAGGAGAAGCATCCACTAACTCAGCCTAGAGAGCCACTAGGAGAGGGGGCTGTTTAATGAAGTAGGAAGCAAAGGCAGAAGAGAAATTATTAAATTTTCTTACTACCTACAGCCCACTGACAAGTCCTTGACACAGGCAGAATGACATTCCTCTAGGGACTCAACCCTGCCTTGATGTTAATACTTCTGAAAGGGCAAAAGCCCATCCTAGCCTGAGCTCCTCCTCCCCCAGGATCCTGTACATCTACTTTAACATATAAAAACTCTTCTGGAGGGGCACCTGTGTGGCTCAGTGGGTGAAAGCCTCTGCCTTCGGCTCAGATCATGGTCTCGGGGTCCTGGGATCGAGCCCCGCATCGGGCTCTCTGCTCGGCAGGGGGCCTGCTTCCTCCCTCTCCCTCTGCCTGCCTCTCTGCCTACTTGTGATCTCTGTCTGTTAGGTAAATAAATAAAATCTTTAAAAAAAAAAAAAAACTCTTCTGGAAACTTCCTTTATCTCTAACTCCATCCCCCCAGCCCCCCAGATACATGTTGGCAATCATCTCCCAAGTATATGGCCCACTGATATATGTCTGAAGGGTTTCACGATGAAGGTGTTATTAGATGCTAATAAATGACCTTCTCCTAACAATAGCTAGCCCCCTCAAGGTCCTGAAAACCTCGATTCCAAAACTCCTTAGGGACTCACACTATCCCCAACCCCCTCCTGACTTGAAAATATGTAATCAGCCACTCCTCATGACCCCAGGGCAGCTCTTTCTGTTCAGGGGTCCTGAACCTGTGCTTTCATATAAGGACCTTTTTGCTCCAAAGATGTCTCGAGAATTCTTTCTTGGAGTAGGCTTTGAACACTAATGTCTTTCCATTTGGGACTAGAGGGGAAAGAATGCCTGGAAACATCGCCAGTAGGACTTCTTTAACAGTCGACCACAGCCAAGGCCTAACTGCAGAAGAACGGCTAGTGTGGACGGAGGTTGACACGCTGGAGAAGGAACACATTTCCACAAGAGCAAGGACCCGTCTCTTGACAACTTTATTTGCAGCAACTAGAATAAGGCCCTGTATTCTGTAAGTGTTCAATAAATATTTGATGAATTATTAAATAAATCTTTCAACGGTAACCTGACCAAGTATGAATGGTGGTTGGTCCTGGGTGTGGTATACAAAGTCTTTTTTTCTTCTTCTACCTTTTTAGTGCTTTTTGGTTCTATCCAAATTTTCAACAATGAGCACTTATTCCTTTTTAAAAGTGTTTCATAGACACAAAAGGAAATCCTTGCATAATGCATGAATTTGGTGGTGGGAGTGGTGACAGCTGTGTGGAACACAGTTCGCACTCACTCCTTATTCCTTCCCGCCCTCCTAGGAGAAGGAGTGTACCTTATACAGAGCAGTTAAGCAGGAAAGGCCACCATAGCATCCAAATGTCATCTGCTACCTCCCCCACCCATCCCTTTGTCTTTCTTTCATATGCTGAAAAGAACTATGTGGGCTGCCTGTGAAGAGGGCGCAGACAGGAAAATGATAGGGATTTTCCATGCATTTGAAAAACTGTGTGGGAATACGTTCTTTCAAATCACATGGAAAGCTATTTAAGAGGCCAGCCTATTGTGAATGGGGCATGAGGGGCGGATCTCTCAGGATGTTCTTAGTGTGTAGAAATGAAATACTCCCACGAGTCCCTGAGCGGCCTGAGAATCTGCCAGTGCTTTGGCACTAAACTAGATTCAAAGGCTACCAAGTTCTGACAACATGCTCTGGCCTTCCCCATACAGTGATATAAAACACTTCAGACAGATGCCAATGAGGAAACGATCACAAGGTTTACTAATACTAAGCAGAAGCAAACCAAACTGCAAATTACAGGGTATGGGTGAAGGAGAAAAATCTTTTCAGCTGGTGTTTCAGAGGAACTCCAAATGATGGACCAATGAGTTGGAGGGGGACAGGGAAGGTTCCAAAATCTAGGGGATATTATAAAGTAAATATGCAGTCTCCAAATGGGCTATCCACATTGGCATATAAGTTCAAAGTTATTCCAAGCCTCCCAGGAAGCTTACAATGATCCCATCATTTTCCAAAGTGACCCTCCAATTTGCATATATCTGGGGCTTTCCCCCAAAGTAATCTGCTTGTCTAACTAGTTAAGAAACTCATAATTCTCTACTGAAATATCATCCAAATAGGGTAAAATAAAACTTTTCATATTGAAAGTTTTATAAATTTACATGCTATGCACCCTTTCTCAGGAAGCTACTAGTACATGAGCTATTCCAAACTAAGCAAAGTAAGAGATAAACTAAGCCAGCTAAAAACATTAGCATCCAGGAAATGGAAGATCATGTAGAGTCAGGAGGAAAGAGACTGTCCAGGATGAGTTGAACAAAGATTCAAAGACAGCGGTCAAGACAAGCGCTCACAGCCATATGCCTAGAGAACACCATCCTACACAGAGCAGACATGAGAGACTTGAAAGCCAACACCTCCTGACGTGTTCAACCACAATAAAAGTAGGCTTGTTTCCATGGAGTGCATGGGGCAAAGGGTAGTAAGGATGCTGCAAACCAAGATAATAAAAAAAAGGAAATAATTATTATCTCCAGAAAAGAAGCTATAAAAAAGTGGAAGTGTAATTATAGTAAATGACATGGATTGGCTATAAATTATTTTTGTAGGACCATGACAATGCAAATGTTTAATAATAATGCAACCAGAACATGTGATAGAATTCTAGTAGGAGACTTAAAGAGAGCATGTGAGGACAGGATCTAAGGGGAAATCCTAATATGTCAGTCAGAAGATTATACCTAAAATCAGAAAGGCAAGAAGTAGTGGTGCAAACAAGTAATTTACAAATATGGCAGTAAAATCAGAGAGAAAAATTAAAAGGGGGTCTAGGTCTTCAAGATGTAGAAATCAGTACAGACACGTAAAGGATTTCCTTTTATTGGCTCTTATGGGTGGAACAATGACACCACCAAACCTGTCTGTTGAAGCACTAACCCCCAATACCTCAGAATGTGACTCTATTTGAGGACAGGGCATTGAAGAGATAAGGTCATGTATGTAGTACTAACCCGATTTGATCCGCATCCTTATTAAGGGGAGACTTGTTACACACAGACACCAGGGATGGGAACACATCAAGAAAAGGTTGTGTGAAGGCACTGGGAAAAGGTGGCCATCTATAAGCCAAGAAGAGAGGCTTCAAGAGACACTGAAGTTCAAGAACTGCCAGACCCCAGAACTGAGAGAAAATAAATTTCTGTTGTTGAAACCACTCGATCTGTGGGGGTTTTTTTGTTTTTTTTTTTTTTTTTTCAGGGCAGCCCAAGCGCCTAACATCACAATGGGATGAGGTCAGAATTTTAAACAATGTACCTGTATTACTTGTATTTTACAAAATTAGAAAAAAAAAAAGTAAAAAAAAAGCCAAAACCAAAGAACAACTAACTAACAGGTGAAGCAGTTCTTACATGGAAAAAACAAAAAATAAAAATAGCTCAGACTCGTTGAAGCACTAGCTCTGGACACTTAGACCAGTATCTTGGACTGCCCTTGGGAAAATGCTATGCATGGTTTCCTGCAGGCCCCAGCCAGCCACCAGGCCCCAGCTATGATCAGCTCAGCAGCTCTGTGGGTAGGGGTTGAACAACAAAAACCTCAGCTTAGAGGTCTCTTTGCTCATCAGCATACCCTTTGAATGCTACTGACCAGCTCAAGGGCAGGCCTGGGAGTGATTCTGGCAGAAATGTTGGTTGGCCCTTGTACCTGGACCTGAACTAAATAGTTCTCTGTGGAGATCTGCATTGATAAAAGAAACACTTTTGTTTCTCTTACAAAAGAAAAAGAGTCTATAGGAGGTGATGGTGCTAAGAACCTGAGCAAAACGAGAGGAAGAATTACAAATGCCCTTGGAGAACCCTCTGTTTCTTCCCTAAGGCTGTCCAGGCTGCGGGAAGAGACAACAAGACCATAAGCAAAAGTCTACTAAATTAGTTACCGTACAGCTGCAGCCACTCCAAAGCCAACACCTAAAACACCTGGGTGTCTGCCTTGGTTCCCCGCTAGGGCTCCACCATTGATACGCTGGCCGTAATTCACAGCTGAACTTGCTTTCAGACAGGGCAATGGAAAATGGATAGTTTGGGAAGGTTTTGTCAAATAATTCCTCACCAAATCGAAAGCCCCCATATCTATCCGTGAAGTACAGCCCCACTTAGGGTTGACCGGACTCCCACAGATTCTCTGGTAAATGGCTACCAGTCCCTTAAACAGCAAAGGGGTAACTAAAATTAATGGAAAACCTTTCCAGATTCTAGTAGCTACCAGGGCTACACCCTCTGCTTGAAACCCCACTCACTCTGGAGTCTGCAGATGGGATCTTGGCAAACCTGACAGAAGGCAGCAAAGGTTATGAATTCTTACCTCAGTCAGCTCTCCCAGATCTCCGCAGCGCCCAGTCCAGGTGGAGGAAAGTAAAATTTCTAGTTCTCTCTTCCCTTCCAGATCCCGACTCAGTGGTTGGCCATCTCTCTCTCCCAGGAACAGCACTGCCTCCTTGTTTTTTTTCGTTTTGTGTCCTGAGAACTTAGCTTGGCTGAACTATTATTTAACATACGCTATTCCTATAATGTTTCCTTCTCCCTGTCTCCAGTAATAGGCAGGATTCTTGTAGAGTGGAGAGGAGGAACGCACAGTAGTCATAATCACCTCTAGTCTCTCTCTCTCTCTTTTTTTAAAGTTTAAATCCAAGGAAGAACAAAATAAGGAAGAAGAGAGAAGTCACTAGAGGCCAGCAGAGCCCCTGGGATCAGGAAAAGGAGAGTACTTTTGGTTTGTAGTCACTTGAGTAAGCAATAATGAGAAATTAGAAGAACGGGATCTTTTTAGACACAAACACTTCATAGTGAGTTTAAGGAAGTAGAGCCCCAAACCAGGGCTCCCCACCTCAGCTTGTATTACTGGCGTATCAAATGCCTAACAAGGAGGGCTGCAAAGGGCGGACAGACTAAGGAATCACCGATTGGACAACACAGAGGTCAGGTGCTCAGGCTCAGGGGGAGATAAGAGGAGCTTTACTTTGGGGGGGGGGATGTGCTAATAATGACACAAATGGAAATTCCCAGCATCCTGCGAAGACGCAGGGCCCCAATTAATTAGTTGAAATGAAATAAAGTAATATTTCTTGCTTACCCAAGTCCGTGGACTAAGATTCAAACCCACTCCACTCAGTTCGACATTGAGTATTTGGAGACAGGTGAGCAGCTGTGAGGGAAATGGCGCCCAAAAATCAGGAGGCTGGGGAAACACAGGTGGAATTCCTTTGAAACAAGGCTCTGTGGGTAAGCGTGCGTCCACGGCCCCGGGAACACTCTGGCAACCGGAAGTCGTCGTTCTCCCCCGCCCCCCACCCCCACCCCCAACCGCTGTGGGCGGCCACCAAGAGTAGGGTTTTGTTGTTTTAGGTTCATAGCTGTTTATCTGAGGAAATATCCCCAGGTGATGAAACTCGGATGGGCTCAACATACCCAGATTGACCTAAATCAGATTGGGGGAATAAGTGGGAAAGAAGGCAGTTGGTTTTTTGGTCCCGTCGTCTCACCCTGGGACATAAGACTTCTGAGGAATGGACCTTGGGTTTAGATCAAGAATTCCCTAAAGGTGTCACCTGGGCACCTTATGGTCATAGCAGCAAAACACAAGAAAATATTGGTTAAAGTTAAGGTACAGACTTCAGGGGCTAGGCACATCATTCTATTCAGTTAATCTATTTAAATTTGGGGGGTTCTGAGGATTAAATTTTTGCCTAAATGTTTACTCATCACAAAAAATGGATTTTTATTTTTGTCATGCAGACAAAAAAAAATGTGAGGAAGAAGCAAGCAGAGTTTTTGGTTAGCAATAAGATAAAAAGTAAAAAACAAAACAAAACAAAAAAAACCCAAAACAAAAACCTCCAAACTTTATTTAACCTGGGATCTTAGCAAGCTCAAAACCACCACCAGAACATCGTTATGATATCAACAAATTCTCTAAGACCCCCAAATGTCTTATCAGATCGAATTATATCCAGTATCAGTCTGGTGGCTCTATTCAGCAAATATTAAATACTTATTGTCCACAAAGCTGGTTTTGGAGTAAGCAGACTTTGCTCTCATGGAGCTATGTTCTGGTGGGAGAGACAGGCAATGGACAAATACACAGATACATATGTCAGTTTGTAATAAGCAATATAAAGGAAATTAAAGCAGAGTAAGGGATAAAGAGTGATGGGGGAGGGTAGCTTTCCTTCCCTTTCTCCAGAGCTCTCAAGTTCTTTGGTACCTCAGGACTTCTGCAAGTGGCTTTTCTCATCTGGACCCCCTTCCTCTTCCTACCAATTCTCCCTTTTTGCCTGGTTACCTCTCACTCCCCTTCAACGTTCAGCCCCAAATCGCTTTCTTAACAAGCCTTCTTTGACCCTCCAGAAGAGATCAGAAGTTCAGGTGCCTGCTTAATCACAGCATTGGAGTTTCTTCGTTTGTACTGAGCACCTAATGATGACATGTGTTTGGAAGTGTCTAATGCCTGTGTGCCTTCCAGAGTCTGAGCTCCAGAAAGCAATGGCTGTCTTGTTTTCTGCTGAATCCTTAGAACCTTGTCAATGGCTGAGTATATACCTGCAAATAACTGTTGAATGTCTGAGTCACTCGGGATACCAGAATCCTTAGGCGGATATGTCCCCTTCCCGACACTGTTTAGAAAACACTACTTAATCTTAGGGGTCATCTAAATAGTTTGGGCAATTTCTTCTATAGCAAGGTGAATCAACATAACTTGGTTTCATCTATAGCATATCAATACTAACTTAGGCCACTATCCTTTTATTTCACTTCATCCTCTTCATCACTCTGGAAAACCTGGGCTGACTCACCTACAATTTCAAACAAATAATCTTTTAATTATAAAAGATGGAGTCATAAATAGGCAGAATCAACCCATGCTTTTATTTTCGTTGCATATAAAAATTTCATATGAAGGTATTGATGTACAGTACTATCCTCATGGGCTGTAAGAGAGGCTAAGAAACCACTATAAGAATCATCATCATTTGTAATGCTCACACACAATTAACCACTCTGAAAACATATCCTAAGAAATAAAATTAAAAACAACCAAAATCAGTAAGGATGTTTTTCATAATTATAGTGTCCCCTTTGTACTGTTTAAAACAAAAGTAATCAAATTCCTTTGGGCCAGGGCTGCTAAAATCTACAGTTTGTGTCAAAAATTAAAATAAAATAACAGGAGGCTCATTTTTCCTAGAAAAAGGATCTCTCGCTAAATCAAGTGCTCCAAGGGCTGGGCAACAGTGGGAGGCAGTTTCCATACCACCCAGTGGGAATTTTTCGTTAACTTTTGGGAGCTGGCCATTATGCTAAGGTTAATTTTTAAAATGTGAAAGCCATAGTAGTTCTGCAGAAACAAATTCTAGAGAATGGTGAATCATTTTTGTGTGAATTGGCATCATATAAAAACTGTGTTTTATCTATGGATTTACATATACAATGGAAATTTCATTGATCTTAGTTGAAAAATTCCAGGGTTAAAAAATGAACTTTTCCTATTACATATTCTCTTAACATGGCAGGAAGCTGATGAATAAATGACTGACCAACACATGTGACCTGAGGCTCTAGTTTCAAATCAAGTTCATCTGCCTATGTGCTTAAGAAGCCAAAAAGACTTTGTTATTACTGGGCAAGAATGTATTTTCCCATTAATGTTTGAAAGTAGGGAAAAAAAAAAAAAAGCCAACAATCAGATGTAACTACCTGAAGTATCTCCTGATCAAGAGATGGGGAGAAGAACCATTATATAAGCAGTGCTACTTCATGGCAAGAGCTAAAAGCTTAAAAGCTTGTATCTCAGAAGGGTCTCAGAATCTCCCAGCTATTGTCAGAAATCCAATAGTTTCAAAGCTTGGATATAAAAATGCCCAGCCCTAGCCCCCCCACCACCCCATTAGCTTACTTTCAAATGCAGCAAAACAGAAGAAAATATTGGTTAAAGTTAAGGCACAGCCCTGGGACCAAAGACCTGCAGCTATGTTTTTTAAATTTATAGATCTTTATGTATTTTATAGTTTTCTTGAATCTTCCATAAACAAGCTCTAAGGTGACAAGACTATATTACAGGAGAAAAGAAAATGTACAAGGAGTATGTATACACACCATTCATTCTCTCACCAAGAGTTTCCAAATATATCAACACCATCCCATCATGGGATGATGTTTTAATAAGAACTGATAATTTACAATTAACATTACAGTATGTACATTACAATAAATACATGGTTGTAAACAGACAAACAAGACTGTATTACAGGTAAGGTCATTTGGTGAGAAAAAAAATGCATGGCACAAAAAAATAAATAATGCATTCAAGAATTATCATAAAGCTTTCTATAAAATCCATTTCATTCAAGTTTTTTTTTCCTTGTCTGCAATTTGTTCTATCTACATTATTTTCTTGTGAATTTTAAGTGATGTAAAATAAAATAAAATTAAAACAGCATTATTGTATTTAGTAACTTGCAAGCTGAAATGTACTGGTTTTATGCAAACTTGGACATTTTTTCCCCATACAGTACCCAGATATTGCATTTTCTTATGGCATTTTATGAAATATAAAGCCACTTGTATAAGGATGTTCTTTTTAAAGCAGTGTATAATTCTGAAGCACACTTTGGCGAGAGAGAAGGAAAGAGAAAGAAGGGAGAGGATAAGCAGATTGTACAGTGCATTAGTCCCTGTCTCTTGGATATTATGTATGCCTTTTCTACAATTTGATTGTCCATCGGTGAGTATCCTCACAACATGTGACCATTATAAACCAACAAACTGGAAAACAAAACAACAAAAACCCTTTGTTTTTCAATCCCGTTACAAATCCTTTCAGGTCTGGATTAGTTTGTGATATATTGCTACTTTAATTTTTTTCCTATTACTATTAAAATTTTAGGCACTCTGTGGGGGAAATACCAAGCATTAGTGAGAGGAGGGAATGACAATATTTTGGATAAAGGAATAAGCTCTAGATTGTTTGCCTTTTCTTCTATACCTCCATCAAGGGCAAATTAAATTAAACAAGTTTCCAAATGTTCTTGTGAAACCACCTGGCTAAAAACAGGACATTATTTGAAAGATTACTGATTTTTTTTTCAGGGAGAGGAGTGTGGAAATCTGATAATTAATTAGCTGATTCCTGTTCTGCTCTAAGAACAGATCTGAGCTACATAATTATTCTACCAAAGTTTCCCCTGTGGATGTCAGGGTATTAAAATAGGGACTATCTTCAGCTTTGGATCATTTCCATGGCTGATGACTTAGTTATTAGTCCAGCAGACTGCTTGAGAAATTCCAAATATAAATGTTTTCCAGGGTTACAACTTTTCTTGACTATTTATTGTCCATTTGGTCAGATAATCTTTTTGGTCTCTATTTCAATTCTTGGATATGAATGTGAAAAATGATTATTTGGGCTCCAAATTCTTCAAAGAGAAAGCAAATACTTTATTAAGAGCTGAAATGGGAACAGTCCAAACTAAATAAGTACCCCAGGATGCCAACTGAAGGTAAATACTGGGAAATAATCTCAATAATTGTAATACATTTCTTGGTGATAAATGCAGCCAAGAACCATCTCTGTTACTTACGTAGAATCTTCTTACCCAACCTAATATTTTAGGGTGCCATTATATTACCAAACCTCTGGTCCATTGGCATCATCAACTTCTTTCCCTCAGTGCATTTAAAGTTCTTCTCTATAAGACATACTTATGGACCAATGATAACTGAGAAACCAATTTCTACATTACATGGTGTCCATTAAGGAAGAGTAGTTGCTACACTTAAAACCACTTTTCAAGAATATTCCTCATATAGTTCTTAATCTTATGGTGAAATCATGGAAACAAAAGAGCATTAGTTGTAGTGGTGTTTGTTAATATATTCTGCTAATATTGTTAAATATCACCTAGCTAACTGTTAACTCTTCTCTATGAATCAAGAATAAAAATTAGTCATTATATATGGCCTTGTGGTCAAAAAGAATGGTGACTTTAGCCAGACTACCTGCTTCTCTTCATCAATCAGAATGGTGGTGATATATTTGATAAGACCCCATCTAGTGAACATGGACAGAGTTTCAAACACACACTAAAGAATAAACCAGCACAAGGGGAAAAAGGTTTTCTTACTACAACTGACTATGAATCATAAACAATAAAAATGAGGATAAAACGTGTGCGTTATTACAAAGACATGCACTTGTGAAATGAGGGTCTACTGACACAGCAAAAAGTTACCAGAAGACACTAAGTAGGAAAATATCTAAAAAAGACTGACCATTTTAGCTACGGGGTATTTATATATCTCTTACTTGCTTCAGACAACACCAACTGATGACTGTTTATGAGGCTTAAGACACATTAGACAGAATGCACATCAAAGTATTACAGAACAAATATTCACTTTGTACACTGAAAAAAAAAAATGTCAGTGAGAGCAACTCTGCTTATTGGAAAAGACTGAAATGAAAGCAAAGTAAATGAAGACCTACAAAAAGGGTTTCCTGCAACATGAAGTTGGGTTTTGTTTTAAAATATGGAAGTCATTGGTATATAAAACAATGAATCACTACAAATTAGTTAATTGCTATGAACTCTAAGGTGCAAGTAAAATTCGTAAATTAGATTTATCCAGTGTAGCACAGATTTGTACTGAAAACTTGCAAGTTACTCCTTAGAAAAAAATAACCAGTGGCAGATGAAGTTTTGAACATAGTTTTTTAAATATAATACCTCAATACATTTAATAATAAAAGTAAGCTCTACAAAAAATCTGTTTTACATATCATACAAAATGTAGAGGTCAGTGCAGCTCACTGAACTGCACTGTTCAGTCATGTATCAGGAAGACTTGAAATTAGAAAATTATACAATTTCTGTGGCTCATCTTCCTCCTGGTAACAAATTCGGGCTATGTCCTATTCCTGACACGTATGTTGCTTCATCCATGGGTTCACTCTGTGTAATGCCTTCTTTCTGCTGAAAATATTGCAAACAAATAAAAAAGAAACCCCAAAGCCTATCAACTTTTGGGCTGCCTGATGAGCCATACTCCCTTGAAAACATTGTGGAGTTGATTTTCTCTGCTCTGTCAGCTCTTACCAAGTTGAAATCTTGTTAAAATGCTGTTCGTGAAGATGTCCCCCTTGCTCTGATGACATGGAGGTGAAAAAACTGGTTACAATATTCCTGAGCGCCAGACTGAGTAGTCAAGGTCAGTTTTGTTCAACAAACATCCTGGCAGATGACAGTGAGGTGTGACCATGGTTGTGGCATGTGACATGCACTTTGGAAACAATTTTTCTACTTAAATTAAAAAAAAAAAAAAAAAGAAAAAGAAAAAAAAAGGAAAGAAAAGGCGTGACATTCTTTGCACTGTTACGTGTCAGGAGAATGATCTTCTATTCCACAGGGTTCAGGCTGGCTGTCTTCTTCCTCCCCCACTGTTTCCTCTTCCACCTGCTCATCAAGGGGAATTTCAGTAGACTCCGAGTCTTGAGTACAGAGAGTCTTGGAGTCACTGCAGCTAGTGTCTTCTTCCACCTGACTTCCACTGTCCTTTTCGGTGTCAGACTCGCCATCTTCTTCTAAAGTTAGTTCAAACTGGAACTTCTCGGTTTGACCCTGCCGGCCTTCCTCCTGGTCATCAGGTGCTGGGGAGGGGCTCTGAGGAATTGTGCTCTGGTACCATTCACGATTGTCCTCCAAAGTGTCCAGAATGTCCTGGGCATCAGGATGCACGAGGTCGGCCCATGTCTCCCAGAGAGGATGAACAATATAGTCTATGAAGCCCACCTAGTTAAAAAAAATTCCGGTTTGAGCACAAGACTTGGGACTAAGAAACAATGGAAAAGGTGAACTAGATCCCACAAATACCTGATTATGTATCTAATGATATCACTTTATATGCATATACATATATAGTTTACATTAAAATATAAAATATATAATATGGCTCACAAACATAACACTGAACAGAAGACTTCTAGCCTGAGTGTGGTAAAATAGTCACTACTTCAGGCAATAGTACATATAAAAGTGTTGTTACTAGCTGGTGAAAATTAGAAGAACTCTTAGTTCAAGAGTATGTTTATGATGTAAACAATTTCCATTTGTTTACAGAGTTGAGCTTAGGCATTAGACCTGGACTTTATTTTAGAATGGCCAATTTATTGGTGAATCCAGATAACTGAAGTCGGACCAGATACTCTATATGGCTTCATATAACTGAATTCACTTATGAGTTCAGATAGACAAATTCTCTCTATATATACATACTAGATGAATACAGCCATAATGCATGGGTATAATGTCATGAGAAATGAATATATGTCCATATGAATAAAAATCTTAAGAATGAGAGTTTTCTGGTCTGTCAAAAACAAAGTAATTTTAAAGACCCAATGAAATACCATATGACATGCATAAAAAGTGATCAAATGTTCAGGTTGGAGTTGTGCTCTCTCTGCAAACTTTATGCTTAATGCATCACCTGTGACTTTTCCACGGATGCATTGTGCTTGTCACACATGGGACTGATCTCCATGCCTCGCTCCCTCTCTCTGTCTCCTTGGCGGAAGAACTCCTCCATGATGCGGTCTGTCCACTGGCGGTACAGCTGGAGCGGCTTCGTGGGGTTGCTCAGGTCTGCACAGTGCACCATATTCTGAAGGACCTAGTAAAAGAGACAAACGCTTTATTCAGCACCTGCTTCTTCTTGCCTTTTTTTTTTTTTTTTAACTAGAAATTCACAGTGGATGAATGTGACACTTAAAAATACATGTAGTTTAACATTCCTTCCAAACAGCTCAACTATGATGTATCTATGTATGGCTCACACTTGTATTAACAGCCCCCAATGATATCCCTTCCACCGTACCAAAATATCATAAGAAACTGTTTATGTGTGCATAGCTGATTAAGTTCAGAGCTGCTTAAATGGTCGGTTTTGTGAGATATTAGTTTTTTTTTTTTTTAATGAAAATGCAAATTTAAAAAAGCCAATAGTTTTATCTGGTTAATTCTCAAGATTAAGAATTTGGTTAAAAAATTCTGTTTAAAATTACTAAAATTGTAAGATGCAAGAAAGGAAACAGAAATCTTATCAAAGTTAGACAGACACATGTGCACACAAACAGAACAAATTCAAATGATGTTTTACCTGAATCCTATCAGAATAGTTATCAAGAAGAAGAACTCCAGAACTTGTCACTTTCTTAGTTTCAACCATAGTTTTCAAATCAGCCAGTAGATTCATGTGTTTTGACATGTCTGTTGCAAGTACCTTAAAAGAGTATTTTCATAAGTAACAAAGTCCAGAGGATAAGTCAGAATTTGCATATGAAAACATTAATGCAGAACGTGAAGGAAATGGAAAAGCACTATGGCATCTAACAGCAGTGAGTGAGAATTCTGTACTACTACTCCTTTGGGCAGCCTCTTCTGTTTTGCTGAAGGTTTTCTGAAAGCCCAGATGAGAATGTGCAATATACAAAAGGTTAGCAGCAGCAACCACTTTCACAGTGAAAAACCACTTTTTCACAATGAAAAAGATGAGATCTGTGGATAAAAAATCAGCACATGTTCCAAAGTTTTTTCCATTCCTTGGACTAGAAAGTGGTACCTGGACTCTGACCAAGGAACTCAACACTGTTCACAGAATACTTCAGAACCTGGTGAGTCTTTTGCTGTTCTAAGACAGCAGAAAACGCCATAACTCCTCACCTTTGTAGGTACAAAGCTTAACGCAGTAAGTTTCTGATAACCAGAGATTTTCCCGTGTCTTGTAATCATTGTGAATACTGTGCATAAATACAAGTCATGGATGTCCATAAATAGTACTATCTACTGACATAAATTTATTTTCCATTTCACAAGTGGAAAAAAATCCATTTGAATTAACTGCTTTTGTTAATCATTTTCCCTGCCTGCCACTGGAGAAATTTAGAAAACAAAACTAGAATGGTAAGGGCAAGCTGTCCCTATTCTGAACTCCAAACTGCTGGAAGGAGCAAACCTAGTAGGGAACATCACTGCACGGGTGGCTTCTTGAATGTAAGTGGCAGTGTGATGTTTGGAAACACATGATTCTGTTTACCTGATACTCATCTCATTCTTACACTTTTAGAAAACCACTTGCATTACAACTCTCTTTTTTGTGTTTATCAGCTACTTACAATGTCAATGACCATCTTCCTTAATGATTGTCTTTGCTTTTTGGTCAAATTCTGGAAAATATCACAGTTTTCTTCCTGAAGCAACTTAAAGCCCACAGCCAAATGGTGGTTCTCCAAGACAGAAGAATCATTGTACATCAAGGCAAGTTCAGAGTCTTGAAAGAAAGAAAGGAGAGAGAAGATAAGGCCATTTTTTCTGAGTTTATCTTATTTTTCATATTCTGACATAGTTTGGGTTTAAGAAGCAATGTCCCCTCAACATCTCTGTTAGCTTTACCATTATATGACTCTGCCCCGGACAGATTAGACTAATTAATGTAACAGTGGAAAGGGCGCTGGAATCTTAGGAATGAGTTCTAATGCCACTGATATGTGATAAGTCATTTCATTATATTGATCTCCACTGCCATTTTTCTAAAGTGGAAGAGGAGCTGGGCCGAATGTTCTTGAACCTCCCCTCCATATCTGCCACAGGTGGCTCCATGGGCAGCAGAACATGACATCATTTTTAACAGCTGGAACATATCAACAGCATAAATTGTCATGTTCCTGCTAACTGTGGACCACCTTCCCAACATTTCATAGAATGTAAGGATCATATGGTTTAGGATTATACTCAAGAACAGTCTGGAACAAATGAACAATACTAGATGTGCTCATGCTGCTCTGACTCATTTTTTCCCCATAGCATAGCTTTGGAAGTCAAAGTTTTACTTATTTTTTCCATGTTCTTTTCTGAGTATCATGGTAGTCACTACATACAGATACACTGCCCTTCCCACCTGAATGCTCATGACTTCACAGAGACAGGGAGTCAGCTGCCCACATAACTCTGTGATGAAGATTTTGCTTCTCCCTTATGACTGCCCCGGACCCGTGTGTTTTAGGCAGTAAGATCCTGCTTCTTTCCTAGTTCCTATAAATAGTAGACAAGATTCCATAAGATGGTCATTAAAAACAATTTGTGATTTATTCTGTTTCCACTTAGGTCACTGTAAAGACCAAAAGCAGATGTATTTGATCTTTTTTTCTGACTAATGCATGGGAAATACATACATTTCTAAGAAAGAAATATCCAATGTTACTTAATGACTATTTTAAAGGAACCAGGAAGGATAAGAGAGGTAGACATATTTTTTTTGTGAAGTCCTATGAATTTACCAGTACTATAGAAATAGGAGTTTACACATCTAAATTTTTGCTCCCAAACCACAGGAACTGAGATGTGTAGAGTACCAAGAAGTGGGTGTAATTAGTCTCTTTTGGGGGGATAAAACAATAGTGTTCATTCATTCATTCATTCATTCAGATAGTATCTGGTCAAGTCTGACTTTTAAATAGTCTCTGAAAGCTTCAAATTGTAAACATTTATCTACAGATGATAAACATAGATATAAAAATTCATCTCTATAGGATCTTAACACATGGTATTATGGTTTCTACAGTAGATTCCTATTAACAGATACAAACTAGAAGGAAAGCAAATGTTTTCTGACTGGACAAAGAATGCCTAATTCAACTTTTAGGGTTCTTGTAAGGGAATAAGTATGCATAGGGATAAGGGGTATTAATGCATGAACTGACTCAGGCTTGCAAAAACCTGGGATAGTTTAACTATCTCATGAAAAAAGAAGAAAGAAAATAAGACCGTGGATCCTGCAGAAGAAAAAGGTGATGAGTTATTACTTTAAGGAGGAGGGTGATCTGTGGTATGGATTCTCTAACAATGAGTCTCAATTATAATCAATGTAAAGATGCGCTTGCTCACAGAGGGTGGTCCAAGAGTCCTGATTAAGCCTGCCTTGGAAAGCTGTTGGCTCCCGAGATTTACTAAGAATCCAGACTGGCCAGAAAGGTGATGAAAGATTGCTTACGAGTGCGTGTCACCTTTCCCTCCAGTTTTGGGGCTATTAACAAAAAGGTGGTGAAGACCACAAATTTTTAAATGAACACATGTTACCATTTAAGCAACTGAATCTTGGGGTAATCATTTAAGTTTCTACTCTTCTTTAGGACTGAAGGCACATAGACACATATAAAGGAGGTAAGACTCTGCATCTCCTGAGAAGTTTTTCTCCAAAGATGCTACTGCAGCACTCCTACATAGAATCCTTGAAAGTTCAGAAATTACCAGGAAGCTGCCTTCAAAGTTTGCACTAAGGTACAGGAAGGTAGGGTGGCGGGTGAGAAAATAGTTCAAAGAACATTTCTGTTGAAACCTCTTTGTCCTCAAGGCTCAATACAAGTAACCTCTTGGATGAAGCCCTTCCTTGTTACTACAGGCAGAACCGCTCACTTTCTGCTTTATACTTTGTATCACTGATTTGGCCTTGATCACATTCTACCTGACTTGTCATTATCTCTGTTCAAGTCTTTTTTTTAAGATTTTATTTTTATTTATTTGAGAGAGAGAGAGCGAGCAAGCATGAGAGGGGAGAAGATCAGAGGGAGAAGCAGACTCCCCACTGAGCTGGAAGCCCGATGCAGGACTTGATCCCAGGACTCCCGGATCATGACTTGAGCTGAAGGCAGTAGCTTAACCAACTGAGTCAACCAGGCACCCCTCTGTTCAAGTCCTAACAGTCTTTTCTTTTTTTTTTTTTAAAGATTTTTATTTATTTGACAGAGAGATCACAAGTAGGCAGAGAGGGAGGCAAAGAGAGAGAGGAGGAAGCAGGCTCCCTGCTGAGCAGAGAACCCGATGCGGGGCTCGATCCCAGGACCCTGGGATCATGACCTGAGCTGAAGGCAGAGGCTTTACCCCACTAAGCCACCCAGGCACCCCCAAGTCCTAACAGTCTTAACAGTCTCTGCCAAAGACTGCTTAGAGACTTAAGAGCCTGTATAAAACGAAAAGTTATTCATGTGATGTGCATGGTTGTCTGGTTTCCCTGGCACTTCTGAACAAGATATTTCTTCTTGAAATGGAGAAGGGAAGTGGTAGTTTTAAGATCTAGTTGCCAAGGACAAAGGATTAAAACTGGCTCACTCCCTCAATTCATTAATGCCCTGTGCCTGTAACTTGCCTTATTTTTCTCCACTGGACTAGTCCCATCTGATATTCATGTGTTACAGTTTAGTCTCTTCCAGTGGAAGGCAAGCTCTTCAGAGACAAGCCATTATCTTGTTCACCCATATATTCCTAATGCGTAGAATGTTGTTTGGCAAAGAGAAAGCTCTCAGTACTTTTTGTTGAATAAAATATCAATCTCTGTAGTATTTCTATATAATCACATTTGATAAAAATGAATTTATCCTTATTTTGAAAGTGTTAGATTTATGCAGAAAAATAACATTCTATATATAATCCACAGATACAGCTATGGAAAGCTTATTTTAAAATGAGACTAGAGGAATAAAACTGTGTGTATATTGGTAGCTAAATCCAGCTTCACTTTAATGTAGTGAAATGTCTCTACTCTTGGAAATCAAAGCCGTATGCTTTGAACACATGACCAATGTGAGTAAATCTTTTCCCCTAAAATTTAGGCATCTCTTCTATAAACAAAAATTACTTGTTTTCCAAGTAAAATTCAATACTATATATATATTCTGCATTTCTGACAGTGCTACATTGTTTCAGAAAATACTTCTGTGAAGTCAAATGCTTTTGTTATGATAAATACTCTCCAGCATGTTCCAACAAAACTTCATGACGCTATTTACATTTTATGGGTTTATTTACACGTACTATCTTTGAAAAAGACTGATAGAGATTCCTATCCTGGAGTTTCAACTTCTTAAAATCCTACTCATATTTCCCCATTCCCCAAATTGCTTACAAAACTTAATCAATCCTGCCTGTAGAATCGATGTCTCTGTTTTCAAAACCTCCATGAATTTACCTTGAATGTATGTATCATTAGTATCAAATCATTTGGCACCTATAAGTGGAACAAATTATGGGAATTGTTGCTACAACTAAGCAGCAGAGGAGTACCAGGGATGGGAAGCAGCCGGGTGAGCTCCAGAGCCTTCCAACAGAGGATGTCATACAACCTCACTGCACCTCTGTAGCCTCCTTAAAATAGAACAAGCGACCTCCCAACTAGGGGTTTGTAAATGTTATGATTAGAAGTCTTTAGAATTCTCTATTATAAGAAACAGATTCAATCCTTGGCTTTGGACACGTTGGCAGCACCAGCTCCAAGGTCAGAGTTGAGAGTGTGCTAATCTGAACCACTGAGGCTCAATTAATGCATGAAAAAAACAGAAACATACACTTAATGTTTGTTTATCTGTGTATCTGTAATATGTTATCATGTAATTATTATCTGTATCTATACATATAAAGAATTTCCTGCAAACTAATCACATAATTTTGATAAGAGTATTTACAAAGCTATTTATTGCAAAGTTTACAAGTTATGGGAGAGACCGCTTTATAGAATGCTGTGAAGTTCAAACTTACTTGTGTTACTGGTCATATTAACTTCTTCTGTGTCCTGAAGTAAAATGCTTGCTGGCATGATCCCTAGTCAAAAGCTAATTAAGTCAGTGATTCCTATACTGACCTAGAGCCCTGATCCACTCCAGGATGCTTTCAAATGTACCAGGTGATGATGCTGATTCACTCTCTGAGGAATAACACAGCCTTCTCACACCCCGCCCAGGGAGGAACTATTAGCAATCCAAAGCTGCTCTGGGAACTGTTAACCTCCCAGTGTTGCTGAGGTCTCAGAGAAAGGAGATCATCACACCACCACTGAATAACAAAGTACTTCCAGAAGCAGGATTAGTTACCCTTCCACCTCAGGCAGGTCATCAGCAAAATGACATTAAACAGACACCGCTGGCCATTGTCACTGTATTTATAATTGTCCCCTAAATTTGTTCATCTCACCTATCTGACAGAGTCTCAGATTTTGGAGGGCATCAGATTCATCTGCGGACTGAGGCCTTACTAGCTTAAATTTCATACTCCATGGGTCCCTTAATACCTGCCAGAGTTCTCCAGTACCAGAGAACTCTCTCTCAGAGCAGAAAAGATCGATCTCTCTCTCTCTCTGACAAATAAATAAATAAAATCTTTAAAAAAATTATCAGATTACTTGGAAACTGACTTTATTATCAGTTGTTTTAACTGATAATAATCTCTTCTTAATCTAATCTCTTTTTAGTAATGTTACAATAAGAGAACAAAAATACTGTATAAAGTAGAATGCAAAGATAACACACCAGTCTA
Source organism: Neogale vison (assembly GCF_020171115.1). Lineage (NCBI taxonomy): Eukaryota > Metazoa > Chordata > Mammalia > Carnivora > Mustelidae > Neogale > Neogale vison. The sequence continues at coordinate 228,331,681 of NC_058091.1, read as the reverse complement.
TATTTTGCATGCCTTTTAAAATTTTTATTATTTTATTTTATTTTATTTTTTTGAAGATTTTATTTATTTATTTGACAGATAGAGATCACAAGTAGGCTGAGGCGCAGGCAGAGAGAGAGAGAGAGGAGGAAGCAGGCTCCCTGCTGAGCAGAGAGCCCGATGCAGGGCTCGATTCCAGGACCCTGGGATCATGACTGGAGCCGGAGGCAGAGGCTTTAACCCACTGAGCCACTCCAGTGCCCCTGCATGCCTTTTTTTAAAGGCTGACATTACAACAAAATTTTTATGCGTTTGTAAAATTAGGAACGTATCAAGACATGCTTAAAAATCAAAATAATAAACCAGTCAGGCACATTTATTGTATTGTATTGGAAACACAATTGAATTGTAAACACATTTCAAAAGTGCCAGCACAGAGCACACTGTACCATATGACCTCTCTGCCCTTCTCACAAGGATAGTCAACCCTAAGCGCTGATGCTTTAAACTCACATAGTTGCATCCGATGTGTATAAATATTCATGTGTTAATACTCAGTAATGCCTTGATGACTCTTGAAAGCACCCCATTATAGGTTCTCATAAGATAGCTGAACATGAGATGTTAGCCTCTCCAATCCTGGGTTAATAAATTCATAAACTAAACTTCTAAAATGTACTTGAGTATCCATACCTCTCAGGAAATCCATGACTTTCCCAATGCTCCTACATAGAAAATGAGTCACAGAGGTGCATTTTGTTATAGAGTTGTCCAAAGGCAATTGAGATATAAAAAACAGATGTAAATAATTTTAGTATATGTGCTGCCGAAGCGAGCACTAGATGTAAATAATTTTAAAGATCTGAATTAAATCTCTCAAAGTAAGGCTAACTTAAATAGCCTCTTTAAATCTGGCTACAGCAAAGTATAGGGAATATAAGGGGAATGAAAAGACGCCACAGAGTTCAACATCTTTAGTCACGAGAAGGCTGCTATCCACAGTGTCATAGCAAAAAAGGGCAGATTTTTAATAGATATAAGAAATTCTCTAACAACTTTGCTTTTTGTACATAAATGTGAATTTATAACATTAATCTACCATGGTAGGAGGAAATAAGATAATACTACATTTAAATCATTTACCAATTCACTTCAAATATTAAAAGAATAGAAATTTCATAAAACCTCTTTGCAAAGGCATAGCTCAAGCAAGCCTACCTAAACATTCCCTACAGAGGTTTTCCAGGAAGCTGTGTGTCAGAGATGCCCCATATTAAACAGTCTCTACTACTCCTCAGATATCCTAATTCAGTGATGCCTTTCTTTTCTTTTCTTTTTTTAAGATTTTATTTATTTGACAGAGAGAGAGAGAATCACAAGTAGGTAGAGAGGCAGGCAGAGAGAGGGGGAAGCAGGCTCCCTGCTGAGCAGAGCGCCCTATGCGGGGCTCAATCCCAGGACCCTGAGATCATGACCCAAGCCGAAGGCAGAGGCTTAACCCACTGAGCCATCCAGGCACCCTGCCTTTTTTTCTTAAATAAAGATTCATTTATTTGAGAGGGAGAGAGAAGGCAAGCACATGCATGAGCAGAGAGGTTGGGGGGCTTGGGAGGTGAGGGAGAAACAGATTCCTTGCTGAGCAGGGAGCCTGGGCTTGATTCCAAGACCCTGAGATCATGAGCTGAGCCGAAGGCAGATGCTTAACCAACTGAGCCACCCAGGCATCCCAAGTGTTGACTTCTTATCTGATGAGAGGTCATGGGTGAGAAAAAATTTAATGGTTAAAAATATTTAAATAAAAGAGAAGTCAAAAGAGATAATAAGTCAAAGAGATGTTCCTATTGTCCTCAACAGAAGATGTAAAAAGGAAAGAGCAGAGCTGGGCATGAGGTGTGAGTATGAGGAAAGAGAATCATAGCCTCTGAAGAGGATGAAATGACAACCTATATAAAGTGAGGAAGGTTTAACTTTTCCTGTTTTTATTTAAAACTTTAGGGACAATATAACTATCTAAATCTTTCTACAAACTTTCACTTCTGATTACTCTTGTCTACCAACACATTATTTCTAGAGAAGTACTGAAATGCATGTTTTTCAAACAACATTAGCCTCATAGGATAGAAAACGGTCATTTTCAGAGCTAGGTTACATTAACACACACAATCAATAAAATGCACATTTACACATTCCAAAAGAACATTACAGCTTTGGAAACATCCCAAGTTTATAAACAAGCTCGGTCATTCTAAGACATACAAAGGAAAAATATTTTTTTCTGCAAAAATAAACAACTTCACTCACTTGTATTGATGAGAAACTGATTTGACACACCGGGATGATCTACATCATGTATTGCACTGGCAAAAATTGCTGCAAGAATCTCCAAATCTGTAAACACAGCCTGTAAAATCAGACAGATAACATTATCGTTCTGTAATAATACAATGAAAGGTATATACAAATTGCAAATTACTTCCTAGAATTTGTTGGAAAACAGAATGAAGGTTCAAAATATTTAATGGCTTATTTTAAAAGTATTTAGGATGTTTAAGGATGTCCTGAAAATGTACATAAAATTAATGACATGAGCAATTATTTTCTTTCATTCAAACCAGGGATTCTCCATCTCAGCAGAATTGACATTTGGGGCCAGATTATTCTTTGTTGTGGGAGGCTATCCTGTGCACTGTAGTATCAGGACCCCTGGCCTGAAGCATGAGATGTCAGAGGCATCTATCTCCAACTTGAGACAGACAACAATGTCTCTACATATTATCAAACGTCCCTGGCAAGTGGGGGTCAGGGCAGGAGGAATAGGGAGGAACCACCTTCAGTAGAAAACCACTCACTCAGATGATGAAATATTAACACAATTAACACCATTTTATGATAATATATAAAATATATTAGCAAATGAGAATCTTTCCCCCAAATGATTAAGGAAATCAAATTATCTTAATAAACATTCACTGGAACTTCTTAAAATCTGTGTTCTTAAAATCTTAAATATGTGTTTCTTTCTGAAAAATTCCATGATAAATATCAAAACATTGTCTCTACTTTATAAATAATATCATCCTTTGAAATATAAATGTAGAAGGCATCAGGCTAAATTTCAAAGAAACTAACTAAAACTGAATAAGCTAGATATACTTTATGGAATGTCTACTAGGTCATTTCAAAGAAGCAGTATCGTGAACAGATGAATCCCCAAAACTTTGATCAATCTTTGAAAAATTCATCAAAGACTGAACTGTTTATTAATCACAACATTTTTTTCCCTATAACTCAACATACTTCCAATGAAGCCATTAATTTTCTCCCCACCCACCCTCCAGTATAAAAGTTTAAGAGATGTTTATGAGTGGCAGGTTAGTGGTCTCAAAGTTTTAGAAAACAGATTTACCTCCAAAGCAGGTGTAGATAATAGCACATGTGTCGACTGGACAACATCTGCAGCATGAATATTATTGTGGTAGGCCACGTCAGCGTGGTAATGGTCTTCCAGAGTCATAAGGTATGTAATTAAAGTGTCTACTGGAATTTTAAATGTTTTTAATAAATCCCGTTCCTGTAGGAAAGGAAATCCTCTTAACATCTTGTTTTCACATAAAAACATTTTCCATAGATGTGGTAAAAGAAAAATCACACCGGTGTCCCCTATGGATAACCCAGAAATAGAAATAGCACCCCTTGTAGTGTCTAGCGAGGGAAATGGAGACATTTTGAGAATATCCAGGGGCTCTGGAGACAAAACAAGGGTAGGGTTGTCCTTCTGAAAGCCCATGTGGCTTTCCATAAAAGGTACAGTGTCAGGAATGAGCTGCCAACTATCAAAGTGTCTGTGTCTGATAATCATGAAGGCAACTTTAACCCAGTATTACTGATTTAGCTAATGGATCACACCAACCGAAACTCAACATTTTCTCTAGGGTTGGAACATGCTATACCAGTCCCAGGGTGTCTATAGTCTCAAGTCCTCATTTACATCTTAATCCTGAGCTGGGGCAAAAGCTCAACAAGAAAGGGAAACTGATATGGAAAAGAGAGCAGTACAAGAAACAGCAATTCAAGAAATTATATGCTAAGGTTTGTCACCAAGGGGCTTATTCATTTTTTAGTTCATACTTCACTCTATGCAAATCAGGATCATGCAGATGATTTTTAAACTCTTGCTTTAATGAATTGCTTCAATTTTCCCACATGACTTCTTGGAATGGAAAAAATAACAAAATTGTTTTAGTTATGTTTGACCCACACTCCATACTTTGTTACTATTTGTCCCTTGGTAAAGGGGCAAATAAGAAAAAAAAAAATCAAATATACAGAAAAGGATGAATAGTAAAGAAGAGAAGACTCAAGCACATTTCACAGGCTAGACATTATGTCACCCAATAAAGGAAAGGTTTTAGAACTTAACCACGTTACCTGAAAAATAGTATGCATGATAACAGTCAAAGGCCGGTTACCGGACAGCTCTGCTATTCTGAAAACATGAAGACCCCATTTGTTCACATCTTCTAGTTCCTGAGGTTACAGAAAGATTGAAAAAATTAGGAAGAAGAAGAAGAATATAAATCAATAAACAAATTCATTTAAATGTTACTGACTTTAACGTTTTAATAAAAAAGAGTGTTAAGTTTAAAAAAAAAAAAAAGATTCAGTTTAAAGGTAATGGATGCACCTGTTAAGTACCAGCAAACTTTAAGGTAAACCCACTTAAATGTACTGAAAACTGAATAGTATGGCTTAACCTTACGACTTTGACAATACAATGTAGTTAGATACTTTGACTATCAATTTCAAAGCATTTTTTCAATATATGAAATCTATTTACAAAACCTTTACTATTCTCCTGAAACCCAAAAGATATAAAATATTTCTAACTCTTTAAGGTCAAACAATCAAAAAGGGAGATGTAAAAAAGCAACAAACACATACTCCAAACCACCTAAATCCACATATTATATATTAATAACCCTCAAATAATTTGTAAAGAGCTTTATAAAGTACTTTTCCACTTTCAATGAAAAAGGACCCCACAAATTAATGAACTAGTCTACTTATTTAAAGAGAAAGAATTAAAACTCATTAAAAGGCAACCCAACATATTATGACCACAATCCTTAAAATCATTGTACCTTGGCAAGGACATCCTCTTGTTCAGTTTTAACCCCAAATCTCGGGATGCTTGAATTCGTCAAACTGGAGCTGTGCATCAACTTCTTGACCCCACTGATCTGAGACATTGGCCTTTTCTTTTTCTCCTTTTCCTTCTGAGTTGGAGAAGGAATTTCCACTTCATGTTGCTTATCTGAAGAAATTTAGAAAAGGTTCTACATTTATTGTGAAGTCTACCTGAGTTGTTACTTTTTAATCATAATGTCTATAAGTGGACAGGTTTTCATTAATCATGACATGTTCCAGAAAATGTTTCCAAGAAACACTTCTTTTAGGGAAGGTGAGTATTTATAATCTGATGTGGACTCACTGTAATACCCTCCAACACAAAACTAAGCAAATAAATCCCACTGCAAAATAATTAACATCAAATGTATTCAGTGGTTGTTAACTGGATAGAATGCTGTATACACACACACACATATTTTTTTTTTGCAAGACTTACGATAGCAGACTTGGAAAAAGCAAAACATACTGGTTATTTCCACTGTTCATCAACTCTGTCCCTGTTTGAAATTCACTTAGTGACTTGGAAACTGCACTTTCCAACTAAGGATTCTAGTTTTAATACCTATTTTGAAGAGGAAGGAATTTCATACACACTATAAAAGCAGCACTGGGTGAACCTAATGGCTTACTGAAATGGGTCATAATGTAAGAATACAAACAGTATTTTTGAATGACTTATATTTTGCTATTTTATATTTTCTATACTAAAGTGAGATAATGCTTATGATGTAACAAGTGGAACACAGGAAATTTCCAGTATCATCTGATAAGGAACTGTCAGATGTAATTGTTGTTTTCAAATAAAAGACATTAGATGCCTCAATATTTTCATTAACTATTTCAAGGCAGTGAGCTCCTCTAACTCATCCTTGCATGTAGCATGTGTTCAATAAATGTCTCTTTAGTGAAAGTGCTAATTAGATATCACAGCAATTTTGTTTTGAAAGTAAATTCAAATCAAGGATGTGTTCATATTGATGACTTTCACTAAATGAATTTTCTCTTTGTGGATGGGGGGTGGGGTGGTGTCTCAGTCCACTACACTGTCAACTATTATTTTCAGCAAGCTTTTCTTTAGTGGTTGTATTATATCTGCCTCATCAGTCTACCAGGCTTGGTGTTCATTAGACTATAACTCATTATGGCAGGGACCATTTCTAATTTATCATTACCAAATGCCCAGCAGTGTCTGGAATTTAACAAGAATTTGTTGAGTGCATGTGTAGATCTCTCTGTAAAACACATTTTATGGTTTAGTGCTTTGGAAAAACTGGGAACCTACAACTTTAATCCAGAGAATCACCAAAGTCCTGAATAAAATTAAAAGATAAAAAATGTACTTTGTCATCTTAGATTCCAAACCTTAGAGGCTTTGACACTCAAATTATTAATAGGATAAATGAAAACAAATGAACTGAATTCCTAACTCGTTTGGTTTCCAAAATGATTTGGTGTCCTAATACACCTCCAAAAACAAACAACTCAAAAGAAAACTTTAAAATTGTATTTAAATTATTATTCTCACCTAAGAATGTGTTTGATATATACTCTGACACTTGATTTCCAGACCGACTCATTTCAGAGAGATGGGTGAGCTCCCGATTAAGCATCCTTTTAAACTGAAAAACAGAAAAATAAAATGAAGCAACATAAGAGGAATGTGTAATTGAGGTAACATGAGCATACTGTAAGATACAGAAAACATGCCCAAGAATTTTTAAATTGTCCTGACAGTTTAGATCAGTGAAATCCAATAGAACTTTCTATAATGTTGTAAAGTTCTAGAATTTGAGCTGTCCGTTACTGTAGCCACTAGTCACATGTGGCTATCAAGCACTTGAAATGTGGCTAGGTGAAAATGAGGAGCTGAATTTTGAATTTTATTTCATTTAAATTTAAATTTAAGTAGTCACATGCAGCACAGATTTAGATACTCAAGGACATTAATAAGGGGGGGAAGGAATAAAAAAAATCAGGTGTATATTAGTATTTAGAGAAGGAAAAAAACTAATTTATTGGTACACATATGAGCTGCCACACAATAGAAGATGATTTATCAATTAATTTGTCATTTGCAGAAATTAATATGTATACTGGTTAGAGGTTAAAATGTTGTCTTTTACCCCAAAGCAAAAGTGAATAGATTTATTTGAGTATTCTTTCAGAACTTTAGAGAAGTAAAATATTTGGATACTAGATACTTTTTCCTTTTAAAGTATTTCCAAGTAGAAGGAAAAAGATCTTTTGTTTCTTAATATCCATGGGATTTACCAATCCATTTCTCTAAAGTCACATAAATACAAAACTGGTCAGTTTTTAATACTCAACTTCATTACTTCACAATTTATTTTACTGATGCCATAGTGTCTACTTTATCCTAAGAAACACTGGAATTAACTTATAACCATTGCATAGCATTACCCAAATCCAAGATTTTCAAGACTTTCTGCTTTTCCATCTATCAGCTCTTTGTTATTATGTTTTCTTTTGATTCCCCAAATAGCCCAGATGGTCCTTTAAGTATGCCTTAATACTTCTCTTAACATACAGAAACAATAATTTTTTCTATTACATAGATTACTCTTAGGTATTTGATCAAAAAAGTCAAACACATTTTACTCTAATGTTCAGTAGCCTTTAGAATTTTATATTTCACCATAAATTCTCCTTTAAGTTTTGGGAAAAGAGAGTAGTAAATTCACCATTTAACAATGTTTGAAATGTAATTCTAACTCAGTATTTAGTTTATTAGAATTTATGAAAAAATCTTGCTTCTCAGGATAATTTATGCCAAGGTGTCCTAACTCAAAACAATCTGGCAAATCACTTCCAAAGTCAGTCTTATTGACCATTTAGATTAGGTACAGCATTTTTTCACAAAAGTACTGAGGGAGATCAATAAAAACATTCCAACGGACTGCAGAATGTAAGAAATGTGTATTAGCTTTCTCATGTAGCCAAAACTGAAGAACGGGCCATAACCAATAATAATTTTTCTGGTTGTTAATTTATAGGTATCGGGAGCTTACTCTCGAACTCAGAAACATAAAGTTCATTTTTTTGTTCATGTATTTTTTTCAATAACATTTTTCTGATTATAAAGTGCATGCAAGATAGAGAAAATCTAGAAAGCTATATAGAAAAAATAAGAAATCATTTATATTGCCATTGCTTAGAGATAACCATAGATAATTACCTATATTTCCATAGATGTCTTTTTTCCCAACATTTATTTGCCTATATTTTAAATTGGCATCATGCAGTGTACAAAACATAGGCTGCTGCCTGTTTTCACTCAGCCTTATACATTATTATCTGCTGGGAAAAATCTGGGTCTCCTAAGAATATTCATGAAGACATTTATAATAGCATTCAAAACATTTTCTGTCCGTTTTTCATAAAGCTATATTGAGTTAAGTTATACGCTAGTAACCAATTAAATGAGCTAACGGAAACTATCTTGTTTTTTGCCTGGCACATGGCAGGTGCTTAACACGGAGTACCTTCTATCTCCCAGTTCCCTGAGCCTTTTATAGTGATAGCTGATTTTCATCATTGCAGGACAAACAGATGGAAGATCTGACTCGTTATGCCCACAAAAAAAATACACATATAAACATTTAGTTCCCCTACCCATTCCAGTAAGTAATTTAGGATATTATTCACAGAGGAGATGATAACTAAGCTTCAAGATTATAACAAAAATACAATTAGCAAGGCCTGAAGGTACATAAATCCTTTCTCAACAAATGAAATTTCCTCTTGGAAAAATATACTCTTTAGGCAAACAAAATCAAAAGAGACTCTGCTAAACATTTAAAACATATAGTGAGTGAAATATCTCTCTGACCTGAAACTGTCTGTGATACGACTTAAAAGTTGCCAGTAAGAACTGCCTGGTCCTGACAAAGTATGTTTCGGGAAGGGGGGGCATGCTAGGCAGGTCTCTCAGCCTCTCCTAGGCTCTCTTCAGTCTATTCAGCCACTGCTATCTACCTGCCCTCCATGCATTTCTCTCCGTGTAACTAAAAAATGATGTAAGCCTGAGGGTAGGGGAGGATGCAGTTGGAAAAGTTAGATAGGGATCCAGTTTTTCCATAAAACTACCTTCTAACTTGGAAACAACCTAGTATGAGGAATATGTTGCCATATGCCCAGTAGAAAAAATTACATGGTACCTGCAGATACATAAAACAAATTATTGGATTCTCTGGAATAATATAAATAAGGAATTGTAATTTTCCTGGCAGTTTGTTTATATAATCCCTCATAACAGCCAGTCAGTACAGATAACTAAGGGAAAAAAACGCCAGTGCAAGGAAGTCTATTCTACAGACTGATAAATTATAGGTTGTACACACACTGATTATATCTGCACATATACATCTATTCCCAGACTATCTTTATGCTGTTGTTCAAAACCCAGAAGTGTGGGGTGGAGAAACCCTTCAGTGCACACCTATATCCCTGCCAAGGTTTGTCAGGTGCTCTAAGGAAGGCAATATTTCCTTTTAACATGATTAAAATAGTATTTTTAGCAGTCCTCTTTCATCGCAAGGGAAAGGGTGTGGGAGATTTCTTAAAGACAATTTTCAGAGTCAATTCAGTTATAACATAGAGCATTTTCTAAAAGGAGTTAAAATTGCTTCCCTTTTTTTTTCTGTTGATTTAAAACTTTCAGGGAAGCTAAATTAATAACTTACAGTATGATTTTGGAGTGTAGAGCTGGCTATACTAAAGAACAAGACATGAAACAATTCAACAATCATTTTAAAATGTAAGTGGAATTTCTCTCATGAAGATAACTATATACCATTTATTAGGGTGACTGCACAAAAATATCATGAAAGGAAAATGATTAGAAAAGGTAATAAAATGTTTTTCCCAGAACATTGCTACAGTCCTCAATTTAGAGATTTAGGAGAGATACAATACAGAACTGATTTTCAAAAAAAACAAAAAGAACCCACCAAAAAACTGGTTGCAAGTTGCAGAACAATTTAATTGAGCATTTAGATATTTTAAAAAGTGACCTCTAAATATTTTCTGTTGATGAGTTATTCTGATTGCTTTTAGTCTAAACAGTATGAAATAATCAATAGAATTACTGTTCCAAAAATGAAAAAAAGAGGAAGTGAATGCTTTTTCAAATCCTTTGTTCTCATTATGCATGAGAATGTCTGCATGCAGCATGTAAAGTATAAACAAAAAATGAAAATACATTTGAAATCAAGTCTATATTTTGCTTTTTAAACTCCCATTTTCAAATTTATGTTCTACACTTAAAACTGTTGAGGAAGAAAAATTAAATAATAAAATAAAATTAAGAGTATTCTTAAATAATAATCCCTGTATGCTAATGTCGTGGGTATATTTTATAGTCTCCTAGTATATAATTAAGAAGGTGGTAAAGGTCAAACATTAAGAAAATGCTTATCCTGCCCCACCCCTAGCCCCAGCCAATATTCTGCTAAAAATCATTTGAATATGCTGTGCTGTGATATATTACAAGTTTGGTAGATATCAGCATTAAAAGTGAAAACAAATACTGCATTGGCTGTATAAAAATAAATCTGTCAAAATGCTTAAGACTAAATATATTTATATTTGCCCTTCTTACGTGTTTTTAGCAGCATACTATTAAAACATAAACAAGGCTGGCCAGCAACAATTTTCCTCAAAAATACAAGCTCTGTAACTATTTAGATTCTTGGAAGTGTTGTTCATAATCATAATACAAATATGAAGCCCTTCAAAGCATATAAAAAATGAGCTGTCTGAAAGCTGAGAGATGAGTTCTAGGGAGATTATGGATTTTCCTTTATTACTTTCTATACTTTTCTGTTCTAAAAAAGTTTTTAAGCCAAAAATGGCTAACAAAATTCAAATAATAGGAAATCTGCATATTCCAAAACAATTAAAAAAATCTGGGCCATCCGCTGATTTAAAAGGAAGTGGGGAATCATGACTCCTTGGACAACTAAAACTGAAATAAGTTTTTTTAGAATGTGAGAAAATTTCACAGCAAAGGAAGATGTTCCTTTGAAAAGAAACAAAGAAAATGAAAAATATTTCATTCTAAGAGTCCTTAAAGAAACGGAAAAGAATTCTTAAAAATTATGTATTTTGATTGGCTCAAATGTTCAAGCAGAGATTTCAAGTTCTGAAGTGATGCTTCATTTAGGGCTGAAAAAGGCTTCTCTACTTTCTGCTTCTGTTACAGAGATCAGATCGCCAGGCTAGCATTACCATGAAGAGGCTTGCCAAGCAGAGCAGAATCTTAGTAAATTCAGTGTATTATTTCATTTCCTGAGATTAACAAACATAGCAGTATCAGATGAACTTATATATTTCTTCCAGTTTTACAAATAGATAATCAAGTTTTCATTTTAATAATATATCACTTAAATAGTTAAGTAATGTCACTTTTTAAGGTCATCTAGAGCTTTATATCCAAAGATGAAAAAAAAAATACTCATCAGCTTAAAGTGGTATAGATTTTTAGAAAGAGCCACGAATTAATTTTCATGAACTTTAAGTGCTACAAATGAACTGGAACCCAATTACTTAAATCAGTGTGTAAGTAATTGGACCCAATAATTTATTTCTAATGATTTTGTTTGATTACCTTGATATCTAAAAGCACAACTCAAATCTATAACCTATGACAAAAAGAATCAGTGCACATTAAAAAGCTATTTTAACATGCAAACTATAACTACTAATAGTCATACATTTTCTGTTATCTTGATCACTAAAAATACATATTGCTTCTGTAGTTCACATCTAAGGAAAAAAATAACACTGCTTACAAAGCTAAGCTCCATTATAATTTATTAAAATTATGTTATATAATCAGAGCAATAAGGAGCTAAATAAATCTTACCTTTATGTAGCCCCAAGACACTGACAGTAAATAGTTTGCTTCAGGCATTTTTGATTGATTATATAAAGAAACAGTAAGTTCTAAAATATGTATATCTTCAAAACCTTGATACTTTTAACAATATCCGCAAGCCAGAGGGTGGATTTTAAAAGATTTTTAGTAATTAAGTATACACAAGGAAGCCTTGCATTAGATCCCATCCAGTCGTCTTCCCATTGAACACATGCCATTTGTAAAACTCCAGAATGGAACAGAATTCTACAACTATTCTGAATAAAGGAAATTCATGTGGTAAAGAAATATCTAACCATCTAAGGGTCTGCATCTTTTTCTCCCTGAGCTCCAAGGCTTAATGAATAATGTATGTCAAGATGCTTAGCTGCAAGAAAGACTAGTTCTGTCAAAAGCTACCAAATAAGGAACTGCAGGGAAGCCAGAAAGAGTGACAAGGAACCCCTCCCATAAAAGCCCAACTATGCACCAATCACACTCCGTCACTGGGTCTATCAGGGCGGGGGTGGGGGGGCGGGGGGCGGGGCGGTGTGGACTCAGAGCAGGCTGTGTCGTGATTGGTTGGCAGAGGCGAACCTCTGGGGAGGAGGTTTTCCTCCTCACCTCTGGTAAACGCCATTTAATAATAGTATCCCTATAGCTGAGGCTGCCGAATAAAAAGATGAATGGGGTTTCCCGCCCGCAGATGATGAATAATGACCATAAAACTCTTCAAAATTCATAGTTCATTCTAAAATAAGGATTGCCTATCTTTTTGGAATCCTTCCTATGAGTTTTAATATTCTCTGACTTCTCTTCAAAATAAAAGCTGCTTTGAAAAAGGCCATTAGGCATTTTAACTGCCTCCCTCTCGCAAATCCAAAGCAAGTGGCTTCCCTGGTGACACAGATATAACCAAAGTTTTTCCTCCGCCCAACATAAGAGCACAGTGTGATTATAAAATACAGTCAAGGGACGCCTGGGTGGCTCAGTTGGTTAAGCAGCTGCCTTCGGCTCAGGTCATGATCCCAGCGTCCTGGGATCGAGTCCCACATCGGGCTCCTTGCTCTGCGGGGAGCCTGCTTCTCCCTCTGACTCTGCCTTCCACTCTGTCTGCCTGTGCTCGCTCTCGCTTGCTCTCTGACAAATAAATAAATAAAATCTTTAAAAAAAAAAATAAAAAAATAAAATAAAATACAGTCAATGTCCAGAATTGACAAATGGGAAGGATATATTTCCTCACCTGTGTGGGTTGGCTGTTCTTAGGTCCTTTTGTTTCTATTGTTACATGTGGCTGAGTTCCACAACCTTAGAAATCTAAGGGTGGGGCGAATTATCATAATTCTGATTGCAGGGGATGGGGGTGGGGGTAGACTGAAAGCTAAAGCACTGTGTATGGTTGAAGAATGCAAAATTGTCAGTACAGATTTTAAAATCTGTATTTTGACCAAAAAAGAATATTGTACATAAAGTTCAGAATGGTATTAAGAGCAGCTCTTAAAGGAATATAGCATTAAACTCCAGTAATCAGGGCTTTCGCAAAGCTAAGAAATCTAAGTTATTTATTTATTTACTTATTTTAAAAAATGTTTATTTGAGAGAGAGAGAGAGATCACAAGTAGGCAGAGAGGCAGGGGGAGGGGGAGTAGGCTCCCTACTAAGCAGAGAGCCTGATGCGGGGCTCGATCCCAGGACCCTGGGATCATAACCTGAGCCGAAGGCAGAGGCTCTAACCCACTGAGCCACCCAGGCACCCCTAATTTCACCTTTTAGTGTTCCAGTTTCTTCATCTGTAAAATTGGGTTATTAGGGTACCTAGTCTCCAAAGATGCCTCCTAATGAGTCACTTGACCCTACACTGACTGAATTTAAGCTAACTTGTATAACCAACAAGTAGTGCTGTCACAAGAAATGGAGGCTGTAAGAAGAAGTCTTGAAGCTTTCACCTTGGTTGACTTGAATAGACCATTAGGATCCCAGAGCCACCCTGTTAGCAAGTCTGAGTATTCTAATACTGCCATGCTATGAGAAAGCCCAGGCTAACATTATGGAGAGGCTGCAGAGAGAGTGTGGGGGGTGGTGGATAAGAGAGACAAGGAAAGTAAATATGTGCCCAGACAATCTCTACCTATGCCAGCCATCCTAGCCCAGAGCCAGAACTGACAGTGAAGAGACCATCTTAGTCATCCTGACAGTGGAGCCTTTAGATGACTCCAGGCTCAGCTGCCATCTGACTAAATCCACACGAAGGACTTGAAATGAGAATGTCTAAGCAAGCCAAGTTAGCCCATAATACAATTTCTAAAAAAAGCAAACTGATATTTTAAGCCACTAAGTTTTAAGTGATTTGTTTTAGAGCAATAAATAATTAGAACAGTTATTATGAGGATTAAGTGATATATGCAAAGCACTTAAAACAACATCTGGTACATAGTGACAAAAAGGTATTAGGTGATGATGATGATGATAATGATGATGAAAACAATTATGTGGATTATAATAACCACACCCATTATGGTGACTAGATTTTTTTTAAATTTTTTTTTAAACTTATAATGTATTATTGGCCCCAGGGGTACAGGTCTGTGAATCGCCAGGTTTACATACTTCACAGCACAGTGGCTAGATTTTTTAACTCTAAGGCTTATCCTGTGTGTGTGTGTGTGTGTGTGTGTGTAATTTATCATGTCTTTTTAAATCATGTTTTATTTTAACTGGATCATATCATTATGCATCTCAGACCCAAAACACAATACTTGCTTCTTAGCTCATCCTCTTTGGCTTTTCTCCTTCTCATCCCATACTTATCTCTGCTGCCAGACCAATTTTTGTCAAACCAGCCTCAGCCTGCCACTCCAAAGTTATTACCTAACAACCTGGCATCACCTACCTCCTCACATCCATATTTCTCTGTGAGCTCCAGAACGATAACCTCCAACCCTAATCCCCAACTCCAAGCCCATCTCCAGCTGCTCTTTACATTCATGCTCCCTTACTGAAAGTCTAGTGTTCTACCCAGCTCTATGATTCAGCAGATAGTCCTGTTTTTACTTTCACTGAATTCACTGCCTAGAATACCCTCTTTCTTCTACTCCATTTCCTTCAGGCTGGTTTTTCAGAAAAAGATTCAAATCATTCAAAATACGTCTCAAGACCAAATTATCTCAGCCCCTCTCCAAACTTTATTTTGCACTCACTCTTTTATTTAATAAATACTTACTAAGTTCCTACTGTGCGTCAGGCACTGTCCTGGATAATGACGACACAGCAATGAACAAAGTGAAGGTTTTTCCTCTGGAGTTTACATTCGACAACTGAGTCAACAAATATATACTATATGTCATGTGATGCTAAATTCAATGGGAAAAAGAAAGGATAAGGCGGCTATGGTATGTTAGTGATAGAGGTTCCTATAGTATAAAATGACCAAGGAGAGCCTCTTTGATGAGATGATATATGCTCAGAGACCTGAAGAAAGAGAGGGAGGAAGGCACGTGAACATCTAGAGCAGTGGAGAAAGGGGAGTCAAGTAAAGGGAACATCAACATCAAAAGCCCTGAAGATGGGAGCATTCTTGGCGTGCTTCCAAAGAGCAGAGTATGTGCCATACAATGTCATTTACATCCAAATTATCCTTTCTATCCACCCATCAATCTATTTTATTCTTTCACTAACTTCAAAGTAAGTTACTTCTTTCTTTTTTTTTTTTTTAAGATTTTTTTATGTATTTATTTGACAGAGAGACATCACAAGTAGATGGAAAGGCAGGCAGAGAGAGAGAGGAGGAAGCAGGCTCCCTGCTGAGCAGAGAGCCCGATGCGGGACTCGATCCCAGGACCCTGAGATCATGACCTGAGCCCAAGGCAGCGGCTTAACCCACTGAGCTACCCAGGCGCCCACTTCTTTCTTTTTTATAACAAATATTTTTATCCTGATAAAAAATTCCTACTTTTCCAATATACACACTTCACTAAATACATCCATATATACTAAATAACCCTAGACACTTAAAAAAAATCCATATAGTAGGTTATCAGTAACATAAAGGAAAAATAGAAGTAATTATATTACATACTGCAAAATATAAATGCTTATACATAATTATACTAGAAAAAAAAGGTAGTCAAAAGTTGAAATCTTATTATCACTTACTGTGTGACCTTGACAAAGTTATCTAAACTTTCTGAGCTTACTTTATCTTCAGTTTACTCATTTAGAAAATGAGAATAATAATTAGCATCTACCTTATAATTTGTTGTAAGAATTAGCTGGTACATAGACATAAAGCAATTAGAACAGTAAGTGCTTTGCAAGTGTTTGCTCTGCTTCCTATGGAGAATTGCCATGAATATGACAGCAACATGGAAATGATGAATACAGGAATATTGTATTAGAAAGATAATCTTTTCCCAAAATGGTGAATGATTCTTGAAAGGTTTCAGATGTAACAAAGAACAATTCTCCTTCAGTATACACTGTGGTTACATTACTGAAAAAATTAGTGTGGATTAAAATCATGTTAAAATATTTTGTTTTTATATATAAAAAATTAGTTGTGTTCTAGGCTCAGATAATTCTAAGTGAATATTTCACCGACTTGAATGGTTTATTGGGACACAGAACAATTCCTCCTTGGTGAAGGACTATCCCATGTATTCCAGGACACCTAGACTCCCTGGCTTCTGCCCATGAAAGTCCAGAAGGACTCCCCAGTCACTGCATCCTGTAATTTCCTAAATCTTTGTCAGTGTTAAGAATCACCGTTCCAGTTACTTCAACTGTCTTGAACTTTGCCTCTTCAACCAGGGTAGAGCATCCTTCAGGCAAGAAAGATATCTTGTTCTTTTTTTTACCTTTTCCAAAATAATTAATGGACCACAGGCACGAAAGATTCAACTGTAAACCCCTAATCTGCTGTAGTAGAGGAGATAATAGTAATGATAATAGTAGTACCAATAATTACAATAACGTTAAATAAAAAGCACTAAAGGCTGTTTTCCCTATTTCTAGGTAATAAGAGTCTTTTTTTTTTTTAAAGATCTTATTTATTTATTTATTTATTTATTTTATTTGAAAGAGAGAGCGAGGATGAGCAGAGGAGGGGCAGAGGGAGAAGTAGACTCTCTGCTGACCAGGGAGCCCATAGTGGGTGCTCAATCCTAGGACCCTGGGATTATGACCTGGGCGTAAGGCAGACACTTAACAGACTGAGCCATCCAGGTGTCCCTGAAATCTTTCTTTTCTTAAAGTCTGAGGTAAATCAAAATTTATTTCATTTGTCTCATTATCAAAGCCTAACTAGATGTTCCTTCCCTTTGCCATGTAGTAGAGATGGCAGAAAGGGTCTGGCCAACCCAGAGAGGAAATAAGGATGGGGCCAGAGAAATATATTCTTAGAATCAGACTAAGCTTCTGACAGTTTTAATGGGGAAACCGGAATCTGTTAAAGCATCAGTTAAGACCTACTATGGACCAAGAGCTTTGTATATCTTAATGCTAACCTTTGCAACATATTGGTAAGATAGCTATTATCCTTACTCTATCTGTGAAAACACAGATAGAAACTCTTAAAAATTCACTAACCTGCCCAGTATATGACAGAACTGACAGGCCAGGCCAGGTCTCTCTTTTAGTCTTTGCTCTTTATAGTGTGTGAGTTGGTCATCATATAATTAGGTATTCGCAAACTCCTTGATAAACGATATGAGTTTAGGAGTGGACTAATTTATCCTTAATTTTTTTTAAAGTTTATTTATTTATTTACTTATTTTAGTAATCTCTGTAACCCAATGTGGGGCTCAGACTCATGACCCTGAGATCAAGAAGTGCATGCTCTTCTTTTTTTTTTAATTTTTAAATTTTTAAATAAACATATAATGTATTTTTATCCCTAGGGGTACATGTCTGTGAATCACCAGGTTTACACAGTTCACAGCACTCATCATAGCACATACCCTCCCCAAAGTCCATATCCCCAACACCCTCTCCCCTCCTCCGCCCCCACAGTAACCCTCAGTCTGTTTTTTGAGGTTGAGTCTTTTATGGTTTATCTCCCTCCCAATCCCATCTTCTTTCATTTTTTCTTTTCCTATTCCCCAAACCCCCCCACACTGCATCTCCACTTCTTCATATCAGGAAGATCATACGATAGTTGTCTTTCTCTGACTGACTTATTTCGCTAAGCATAATACCCTCTAGTTCCATCCACATCATTGCAAATGGCAAGATTTCATTTCTTTTGATGGCTGCATAGTATTCCATTGTGTATATATACCACATCTTCTTTATCCATTCATCTGTTGATGGACATCTAGGTTCTTTCCATAGTTTGGCTATTGTGGACATTGCTGCTATAAACATTCAGGTAAGAAGTGCATGCTCTTTCTAACTGAGCCAACCAGGCTTCCCAATTTAGCCTTAGTCTTTGTGCTGATTTACAATGTCCTGAATTAAAGAACCACTGATCCTATTATTGTTGTCAGATCTCCAGACAGCATGGATCCTACTAACTAGTGAAGTCAGGAGGCTTGTGCCCAAAGACAGGCAGCGTCACCTGATAAGGAGAGCTCTTGACATTTGGGGCAGTGAATACTTAGATGTGGGAGTGTTCCATGAACAAGACATGCATGCTCTTGCACAAAGCGAGACATATTTCCTGACTGGTGGTCTGCTATGCTCAAACACTCAAATGATGTATACACAAATGTATGTACACATACACTGAAATTAAAAAAAAATTATCATTTCCTTTTTCTGTCTTTTCCTAATAATCTCCTCAAAATCTCTAGATACCACTCTTCTTTCATTCTTCATTTTCTCAGTCCTTAAATGAGACACACCAAGCAATCAAAATTTCTGAAGTATTTTAGGATATTTCAGGATACTTAAAATTCTGCTTGTTCGAGTTGAGGCTTTGATATTTTAACCAGTGCTGGAATAAGTGACTTTGCAACAGATATTAAGACACATTTTTGATTAGGGAAAAAGAAAAAACAGACAAACTGAACTATGAGGAAACTGCGTCTCAGAAGTCAAATTATTACCCAAGGTCACAAAGCCACACTGCAGAGCCAGGATTTAAACCCATACTGTCCAGCTACAGTCAGGCATGATGTCAGGCATTAATCTACAGTTTATGTAGATAATGTCAGGCATTAATCTACAGGTACTATAGGGCCTATAAATAATATGTCTACTAACATAATAAATTCTAAGCTGTATATGAGATTACATTTTGAAATACTAAAGAAATATTATTTAAAGTAAGTGTATTGAGGAGTCTTAGATTTCTACAACCTAAGGGATCTTCCTGGCAATAGCACTGTTTTCAGTAGGACTAATACCTTTGGGAAAATATTTTTTTTTATAATCAATCTATATTTATTTTACATATTTCTACTTAGGATCAAAATTCTGGGAATTGTTATTAATCAAGAAGCTAATCTGTAGGGGGGGTGGGAGGTTGGGGTACCAGGTGGTGGGTATTATAGAGGGCATGGCTTGCATGGAGCACTGGGTGTGGTGAAAAAATAATGAATACTGTTTTTCTGAAAATAAATAAATTGGAAAAAAAAAAAGCTAATCTGTATAAAGTGGGCTGTCACAAATCCAATATGCTTGTGCTTAACATATGCAAATCTCTTTACTAAATGCTACCTGAAGAATTCTGATGTAAGAGGAAACATCAAATATTAAATCCAATAACTACAACACATCAATGTTTCAAGAATCACTCAGTGTTCTTTTACTCTCTATACAAAAATCGTTATAGAGGCAGGCAATAATCCAGAATTAATTTATAACCTATGTTTTAAGTAACCAAATTTTAAACTTATTTTTACATTGTAAAAGTTATACTTTCTTTGATTAATGTTAATATTACAAAAACAACCTTAACTCAAGTAAATCCACTAAATCTGTTTGTGTTCACTGCCCTCTAGTGACGATGGAGCCAAACACAATTTAAGGAACTTGGTTCTGAAGAGTCGTCACATCTCAGAAAACAAGAACATATCTTACAAATATTATAGAAGCTTGAGATTAACAGGAACTACAGCCTGATTTTTTAAAACAGGAAGATCATTCTTCAATTAACCTAGTTTGAGAGGGGCGCCTAGGTGGCTCAGTGGGTAAGCCTCTGCCTTCCACTCAGGTCATGATTTCAGGGTCCTGTGACTGAGCCCCACATCGGGCTCTCTGCTTGGTGGGAAGATTGCTTCCCCCTCTCTCTGCCTGGCTCTCTGCTTACTTGTGGTCTCTCTCTCTGTCAAATAAATTGAAAAACAAAACAAAACAACCTAGTAAGAGAATTTTTACCAAATAAGTTTTATTTAAATTAAGAAACACCTCTAACATTTACTAAAAAAGGAAGGTCTAATATAAGAAACCTTATTTTTGGGGGGCGCCTGGGTGGCTCAGTGGGTTAAGCCGCTGCCTTCGGCTCAGGTCATGATCCCAGGGTCCTGGGATCGAGTCCCGCATCGGGCTCTCTGCTCAGCAGGGAGCCTGCTTCCCTCTCTCTCTCTCTGCCTGCCTCTCCGACTACTTGTGATTTCTCTCTGTCAAATAAATAAATAAAATCTTTAAAAAAAAAAAAAAAGAAAAAAAAAAAGAAACCTTATTTTTGTTGAGAGGTACTCTGAGGCTGAAATAACACCAAACTGATCTGATGATAACTGTACTTAAATTTTGCTTCTACATGGTCTCTTTAGCATGGTATTCTGTAATTGCTGATCCAGTTTAATCATATGCACTTGATAGAAAATTTTCTATGTTCACAACTGAGTAAATCTAGCTGAAACCACTACCACCACCACCAGCCACCGACATTATCACATCCACCAAGGATTTCTGTTTCAATGAAGAATAATTAAGGCAATGAATGGATGCACAAACCTCACATAAATGAAGCTTACACACACACACACACACACACACACACACACACACACCAACAACCTTGTATAAATATAGACTTTCTACTTATAGGAAAAGTTAGGACTCCCAATTCATTTAAACTGTTCTACGTCAATACCAATTGTCTGTGCTTATCATGGCCATGGTAATCACCATAAAATACTTACCAATATTGCCTCTGTATTTCCTGGTGTGTTTTGTGAAACTAATTTAAACAGAGAATACCTGTCTCCGAAAGCAATAATAAAAAAAGCAGATAAGCTGATTTCTGGAAATACATATTTAATCCCTTATGTACATCACTTTTATTGTGGATCCTAAAGTAATTTTAAGTTATAAAACTTCAGCTATATATTCCTTTCAACAAATAGCACTTAAACACATTGACATTCATTCACAAAAAAAATGAACTTCCACCTTAATGTTGTACCATATCAGTATACATCTACTCAAAATGGATCCTGTAACTAATGTAAAACCTGAAATTACACAACTTCTAGTAGAAAAAAACAGGAGAAAATATTTGTGATCATGGGTTAGGCAAAAATTTCTTACAACACAAAAAAGCATGACACATAAAAGACAAAAAATGATAAACTAGACTTCATCAAAGCTCCTCTTTGAAAGAAACTGATAAGAAAATAGAACAATCAGCCACAGACTTATATAATATGTGTGTAAAATATATGTCTGATAAAGATTTAAATCAGGAACTATAAAAATTTTTACAACTTAAAAATATCAATAAGCACATGTAAAGATGTGTAATGTCATTAGTTATTAAGAAAAAAAAAATTAAGACCAAAATGTAACGTTACTACATGCTAGATATGAGCAATACAAAATGCTGCCCAGGATGCAGAGCCAATGGAACCCTCATATACTGTTGGTAGGACTGCAAAATGGGATAGCAACTTTGGAAAACAGTTTGGTACCTTCTCATAAAGTTAAGAAGTATATTCACTACAAGCTCCAGCAATCCTATTTACCCAAGATAAATGAAAACATACGTCCATAGAAAGGTCTATATGCAAATGTTTATAGCAATTCTATTTATAATAGCTAAAGCCTGCAAATAGCCTGCAATCAAGTGGTGGATGAAAACAAATTGTGGTATATCCATAAAATAAAACACTAGAAAGCAATAAAAATAAATTACTAATACATGCATAGTGTTATTAGTGGATGAATCTCAAAAGCATTATGCAAAGTGAAAGAAGCCATTAACAAAAGGCTTTTTATAACTGTATGATTTTATTCATATGATATTTTTGGAAAAGGCAAAAACTACAGGGAAATAAGATCACTGATTGCCAGTGATTGGTAGTAGGGGAAGGAGAATGAGTACAAAAGGAGCATGAAAATTCTTTTTGAGTAATGAAACTATTCTATAGATTATGGTGGTAGTTAACCAATTGTATACATTTGTCAAAATGCACTCCACTAGATCTAAAAAGTGGACTTCTTAAGTGGACTTAGGAATATGTAAATTTTACCTCAAAACTTGACTTCAAAAAATAATATTAGGCTGGGGTGCCTTCATGGCTCAGTTGGTTAAGCATCTTCCTTTTTATTCATGTCATGCTCCCAGAGTCCCGGGATGGACACCCACATCAGGCTCCCTGCTAGGTGGGGAGTCTCCTTCTCCCTCTGCCCCTCACCCCAACTCTCACCCTGCTCCTGCACTGTCACGCACTCTGTCTCAAATAAATGAATAAAATCTTTTAAAAAAATGTTAGGTAATGTTACCCAATTACTTTAATTCCAAATTTGCTTAACTTTGCATAAGGAGAAATGAAACAAAAATCTCAAGTGTCTGAGTGGCTCAGTCATTTAAGTATATGACTTGATTTCTGCTCAGGTCCTGATCTCTGGGTGGTGGGATTGAGCCCTGTGTTGGGCACAGTGCTTCTGGCTGTGGATCCTGCTTGGGATTCTCTCTCCCAGTTTCTCTGCACCTCCCTCCTCACCCTCTCGCTAAAGACAAACAAACAAAAAATAAACAGAAAACAACCACAAGCATAATTATATACAGTAAAATAACATTTTTACTCTAAGAGCTCCACCATTATATCTCAAATAGGCATATGTTTGTCTATAAGGTCCAAGTTAGCTTTGAATAATGCAATATATGGTAAATTCCCAGTTCTACAAAGCATTTAGGCAATATAATAATAGCTGAAGTATTCTCATAAGTATTCATATTATACTTTTAATTCTTTGGAATGAAATATTTCCTAAATTACTTTAGGTATTTTCCTGTTTTCTTAAATAAACCAAACTGACCTTAATTAACTTAATGATTTAATGGTGATTCTGGGCCACCTTTATTCATTCATTGATGAAGAGTCAACAGATACTTATTATATGTTCACTCTAGGCCAAGCACTATGCCAGCTGCTGGAGATAGAAATATCCAATAAAGCAGGAAGAGCTGTTCGCAGAAAACTCAATAGTCCCAGCTGCTGTATTCTTTTTAAATCCTTCCATCACTTTTCATAGTTTTATTATTTTTTTCCTGAATCATTGGTTGGTAGCCTGTTCTCCTTATAGTCAGTATAAATCTGCCTCCCTGTACTCAATATAGTCTCTTTCCCCCTATCTATTATGATGGGTTTTTGTCTAAGGCAGCAGTTTTCAGGATGTGTTATAAAAAACAGCAGTCTGACGTGATAATTCTCAAAGAAGACATCCAGTGTCAAATAAACTTTTGACATGGTGCTACCCTCCTTGGAGACTGTGTACATTAGCATATTAAAGGTTTTTCCAAGGACCATAAAATATAACCCTGTTTTATTTTGTTTAATCTAATCTTTTCTTTCTTTCTTTCTTTTTTTTTTTTAAAGATTTTATTTATTTATTTGAGAGAGAGAGAGCATGAGCGAGGAGAAGGTCAGAGGGAGAAGCAGACTCCCCGCGGAGCCGGGAGCCCGATGCGGGACTCGATTCCGGGACTCCAGGATCATGACCTGAGCCGAAGGCAGTTGTCCAACCAACTGAGCCACCCAGGCGTCCCTAATCTAATCTTTTCAAACTTATTCTACTACCTCTTTGCTTTCTTCCCATTTATTAACAAGTAAAACCAAACAAAAAAAAATACCAGGGTTTCAAGAAAATAAAAATAGAAAATAATATCAATAATTCTTGTGGAAAGCAAAAGACTTTAAAGTATCGGATAAGGAATTGTTTTAGAATAGTTATTCCGAGTTCTGTGGTGTGATTTACATTTTATTTATTTATTTATTATTTATTATTTATTTTTTAAGATTTTATTTATTTATTTGTCAGAGAGAGGGAGAGCAAGAAAGCGAGCACAGGCAGGCAGAGGCAGAGGGAGAAGCAGGCTCCCTGCTGAGCAAGGAGCCCGATGTGGGACTTGATCCCAGGACACTGGGATCATGACCTGAGCCAAAGGCAGCTGCTTAACCAACTGAGCCACCCAGGCATCCCTTTATTTTTATTTTTTATTATTTTTTAAAATTTATTTGACAGAGAGATCAGAAGTAGGCAGAGAGGCAGAGAGAGAGAGAGAGGAGGAAGCAGGCTCCCTGCTGAGCAGAGAGCCCAACGTGGGACTCGATCCTGAGACCCTGAGATCATGACCTGAGCTGAAGGCAGCTGCTTAACCCACTGAGCCACCCAGGTGCCCTGTGATTTACATTTTAAAAGGTTGTATTTGTGGAGAATACTTTATAGAGGGGCAGAGCAGACAGAAGAGGAGAGGAGAGCTGACCAGACTTGATGAACTGAATCCTGCAAGTGAAGAGAAGGGAAGAATCAGCCCGTAGACTTCTGGTATGATCAGCAAGTGACCTGGGATGGATGTTTGTGCCATTTGCTGAGATGGAGAAGACTGGGGGAAGCACAGATTTAGAAGATGTAAGCAAAGCGCCAGAAGAATTATAGGAGTCAAGTGCAAGAAAATTTAAATACATGAAGTTTATTTTTCTGTTGAGGAAACCCTCCCCCCCACAAACCAAAAACTCTGCTTTACTTAACCTTCTACATGTGAATCGAATGCCCTAGCAGATAATGAGTCAATCACATGTTGGGTGAAATAGGATCATCAAACACACCATAATTCTGTGATTCTATGAAATATATCCAAGCTGGAAATCTCCACTGAAGACATTTAGTCCAACCTACACAGGCAGGAGACCTACGAGTCTTCATGAATAATAATCCACTTCTGTATTTCTTCTATTGCTGCATAAGTCTGTTCCTCTTTGAGTGAAAGTAGTTTTAAAATGCTGTGTTAATACTGAGTAATAATCATTAGCTTGCATTAAGCTAATACCATTTTTCAAAAGGTCTTATAAACCCCTTAAAACTGATTTGATTCTGGACCCAGCAAAGGAAAACAAAATACGGCTCAGGGACCTTACAGAAGTTGCAGTAAACAGAAGAGCAATAAATATTCTCAACCTTTCGTGTAAAAAAAGAAAAAAAAAAAAAAACTAGGTCATATAAACAGTGATCAACAGCTAAACATGAGTAATTATAGCTTGGGCTCTCACTTTCCCCTAACAGGCAGAAAAGCAAGGATGTGAATTAGGACATAAGAACGCCCACTTGGGATACTGAAGAAACACACCATACAAATGGCTTTTATACAGCTTCCAGAAGACCAGTTGTAATAATTCACAAAATTGTCTTCCCTAAAACCGACAGTAAAAAATAAAAGCTAACATTTGTTGAGGGTCTACAATGTGCCAAGGACAGTGCTGAATACTTTTCTGGCATTATTTCATTTATTTCTAGTAACAACCCTATGAGGACCAGTATTATTCCCATTTTACAGAGGAGCCCTGAAGTCTTAACTACCAACTCTGCACAGGCAACTCCCAGGTAGGGTCCTGTCCTACTACCAGAAATCCTGTCCTGACAACTGAAGGCCTACAAGGAGTTTTTCCTTTGATACAGGTCTTACCTCAATTTGTCAAATTTACCTCAAATGTCTAAAAATTTCACTGCTATCTTTCACTCCACGCTCAAATCGGATTCTCTTTCTAATTTTCCAACTAACATCTTTTCTATTGTTTGTGCTCAGAAGTTTGTACTTTCTTCTTATTCACTGCAGTCCTGCCCCACCAAATCTGGCATATCCTGTCACCCCACACCGTCCTCCTCTCACCCATTACGCTCCTTTCACCCAACCTGTAATAGTCCCTCATCACTTACTTGCCCAATTTTCTAACAGACCCTTCTGGCTTTCACTATTTCCCCTCTATAGCTCTAGACCCATCACAAGATTTATTTTTAATAGAATTATTATTTTTTAATTTTCTTTAAAATAAAATGCAAGGTTTCTTCAGGACTTAGAAGATAATGTGAAAATGGCTTAGTCTGGCATTGAAGGCATTCTTTACTGTGGCCCCAAGTTCACATTTCTCAGACCTGTCTTAGTTCCCAACATTAGATTTCCTGTTCCAGGCAGGCTCATTCTTACAAAACACCCACTACATGCCCCCTCCCACAAACACACAATAAAACTAAAACCACAATAGTGCCCCATCCTACCCTGCTTCATCTAACTCCCAGGATGCCATCTCTTTCTTTGTTAGCAACAAAGAAAACATGAATTCTCCATGTTCAAGATCTAGCTTAAGTAACCCTTTTTTTCTGGGATGTTTCCCATTCATTCTGGTCCTCAGTGATGAACGCATTCTACACTTCTCCAGAGGACCAGAATACCATGCACTACTCTTATTTCATTAACACATAAGTTTGCTTATGTGACTAGTTGTATTTTTAATATATATTTGCCTTTCTTTCTTATCTATCTAGCTATCTGGTTGTCTATTTGAATACAAACACACATGCAAAAATCTTATTTTGTCACTAAAAGCCTTTAAAGCAGATATATGTCCTATAGTAACTAGGCAAAAACAAAAATCCCTTAGTGAAAGCTTAAATACTGGATTGTGATATCTGAAACAAATGGTACCAAAAAAAAAAACAAAAAAAACAAAAAACAACCAAAAACCTAAAAATTTCATTCAGAAGTGATTATGTCAATAAAGACCCAAACTTGGGTCTTATGTCTAGCAACAAAAAATTTTTATTTGCCACAAAAAAAAGTCCTTAACAAAAGAAACACAGTATTATTTTGTTCCAGGTCTCTTCAACTCTTCTGTACCTTGCTACCTCATCTTAAAATGAAGTAGGCAAACAAGCTGATCTCACAAATAAATCTCTTTCACCTGTAGGGATGTTTGGAATTAAAAAAGTAAAAAACCAAAAAAACAAAAAATGAAACCCACAACTTTCAGTAAGCATACTAAAGTATGATTTTTCTGCAAAATAGCTGAGAGTAAGAAGACAATGGAAAGGGATCAATCACCTATTCATTGACTCACTTTCAACTCTTAGAGTAACTACGTGGATGGGGAATTTGTTCTCCTTTGCTATGGCAAGTGTCGGATCTATGACTAAGATCACACCATGGGCTGAAACTAGGTTCAAGGTAATTTCATCCACTTCTCAGTTTCATAGCTGGATTGTCATTTTAAATCCATGCCATGATTAAAGAGTCTATTTTTGGTTCTAATTTCTATTTTCCCCAAGAAGAAATACCTAGTTACCTGATATGATTGATATCTGACACTCTTTTAATAATCATAATCTCAGTGTTTCACAGAATCAAAAAAATCATTTGGAGGTGTCCTGAAGGTTGTCCAAGATGGGGGAGAAGTGAAGCATAGGTGCTGCCCCGATTTTTAGACCTAGTGGAATGAAGATCTACATGAGACCCTCACAACTCTTTAAAGAGTTTCTTTCATGGCTACTTTCATACATTACTTTACTACATACATCACTCTTTCAAGGTAATCATAATTAAGTGGTCAGTGAGTGTGTAAATAAAAATATGCTATCACAGAGTGCTAGGTATCTGAGCTAAAACTAAAGCAAACAAACTCAGTGCGCCATCACATATGCCAGCTAGGGAGGTCCCATAAATCACCATGACTGGGTATCAGGATTTCAAAGGCACACTCTGTGAGTCCTTTTGCCCAGGCTTGATGATTCAAGCTCCAGTTGCATTGGGTTACCTATATGGCAGCATATAAAGTTCACCTTTTAAGTTTATAAATAGTTCCAATCCCCATCCCTACTAAAGATAGGCCATTTTATGTGCCTATTAGGTGTGTATACCACTGCACGCACTTTAGATATGTTCTCATCTAATTCTTACAAAAAAGCCTCTAAGATAGATATTTTAGTCTCGATTTACAGAGAAAATAGGTCCAGAGAGCAATTATTCAAGGTTCCAACTCTAGTGTGAGGTAATACAGAAGAGGAATTGCTAAGCTCACTGGAATTTAAGAGATTTACAGCTGAATTTTAAAATAAAGATTCACACTGTCACCTGCTATTCTGTTCCACTTTACTCTTTTGGCATCTAGTAATCTACAGTATACAAGACTGAACTAATCTATACTTATTTTGACAGTCTGTCTTCAACCAGTTCCAGCTTGTACTTTGTTGTCCCACGTCCTCATTTCCAGGCAGCTGGTTCCTTCGTGAATGGCCCAACATTGGATGTGACAATCCACCCATGCTGCTACTGGGCTATGACTCAAGGAGGCAACAGGTGAAGGAAAGGATGCCAGCTACTGGTGCTAAAAAAGACTCTAGCCTCATGGAGTATACTTCATCTGTAAATCTGCCCTCTCCAATTATTTGCCCCAATCCCTCTCCCCACAGCTGACTGTCCTCCCTTAAACATTCACACCCTCACACAGACACACAGGGATTTCTTTTTTTCTTCAAGTCTGTCCCAAAGGCTCATTCCGACCAGATTTCACCCTGCGGTGGAAAGAGGTCAGGAACATGAACTCATCATTTTGCCACTAGCCAAGGAAAGCCCTTATCTGGGGGAGCCCAGTCTGAGATTGCTCCTCCTTCCTTATCTCTCCTTCCTCTTCTCACTATCCAAAAAGTCATGTCTTTCTAGCTTTCTTTCCTTCAATCTTCATTCCTCACTCTATCCATGAATGATGCTTTCTGCCTTTTCCCCCTTTTGCCCCAAGAAAACAGACCTCCAAGGCAACCTCACAGTAACAGATTATTTTAAAAATCCTGACACCTGCTTACCCCTTCCCTGAGTTTATCCCATACCTTCTGCTGCCACATTCCCCACCATCAGTCCAGCTTCATCCCGTCCAGTTGTACCACATCCTCTCCAAATCCTCTGCCAGCTCAGGGTCTCAGATCTGCTTTTGCCAATTGGTCTTCTCATCCCACTAACCCTGTTACCCTTCCTTTGATATCGGTGCTGTGTTAACTACCTGCCTGCTGGGTTCACTCCCAACCTAAAATGCTGTCTGTCTCATCAACACACTCTTCCTGGGAGAAGGAAACTAGGTCCTGTCTACCTATCCTGACATGACAGAGAACAAGGCAAGCAGAATAAGCTTCACTATAGGAGTCCCCTCTAGGAATCCTATTTTGCTGAAACTGTTCTTACTGTTTTGGAATTTAGTACTTATTAAAAAATTATATTAGGACATATTTTGAAAATGTAGCCTCAGAAAAAATACTTGTTTTTCTATTTCCCCATCTTCCCCTCCAGATGTCACATTCGGAAGAACAATTGTCTTTATATGTACTAAGAGGCACATTGATCTTGTACAAATCTAACTGAGCCTCAGTTTTTCATCTTTAAATATGAGATGTACTATTGGGGCACCTGGGTGGCTCAGTGGGTTAAACCTCTGCCTTTGGCTGAGGTCATGGTCTCAGGGTCCTGGGATTGAGCCCCATATTGGGCTCTCTGCTCAGTGGGGAGTCTTCCCCCCCACCCCCACCGCTTGCCTCTGCCTGCTTGTGATCTCTGTCAAATACATAAATAAAATCTTTTAAAAAATGAGATGTATTGCTTTAGCATGCAGTCTATTGTTTCTGGGACTAAGTTAGAGATTTAAGGTATTAAGTGGAGAGAACATGAGATTCAGGCCTTTTGTCAGAAATTAAGTTATATACCAGAGTTTCCTGACCACTTGTAGCCAAAGACTGCTCATACATAACAAAGGGATATTAAAATGTTACATTGACAATAAAGCCAAGGGGCAAAAAGTTATTAATCTTTCCACTGAGTTTTACTTTTGAGAGAACAAACTGCTCTCAGTCTGTAATGATGTAAGCTCTCTGTTTTGTTTCTTTTTTTTTTTTTTAAGATTTTATTTATTTATTTGACAGAGAGAGATCACAAGTAGGCAGAGAGGCAGGCAGAGAGAGAGAGAGAAAGGGAAACAGGCTCCCTGCTGAGCAGAGAGCCCGATGCGGGACTTGATCCCAGGACCCTGAAGATCATGACCCAAGCCGAAGGCAGTGGCTTAATCCACAGAGCCACCCAGGCGCCCTCTGTTTTGTTTTTTCTACGATGTACCCTTTCATCATTCTACTGCTCATTAACACTGTAGAGGAAAAATTAAGATTCAGGCCAAAACAGTATCTTCCAGGAGAAAAACTAATATTTTCCTGAGGTATAGTAAAGAAATTAGGATATTTCTAGTAAAACATTCCAAGGATTTCTTGAAACCTAATTATCACTTACCCTTATGGAGATCTCAAAGACTATGCTGATAATATATGATTAAGGAAACAAAGAACAAAATCAAAGTTTATGCCAAAGATAATGTTGGTTTCATTCTTATCTAGAGCATATTATTGAAACAGACTTGAAATATTCAAAATAAAAAAAAGAACACAAGAAGACCAGTGCTTATTTTAAAAGGGGTAGGAACAAATCAGCAAAATATCCACTGGATACCTAATTTAGGAAAACCTTTGAGCAAATCTCTCAAAAACAAACAAACAAAAAAGTTCAAACTTCAGGTCTCCTAAACCTAATTTCTGCATAGTCTTTTAACAGAATTACAGCTTTTTTCATTCTTTGAAGTCTTTGACCTCTTTTGTGAAATAAGGTTGCCTTACAAATAGAGAAATGACACCCATAAATATTTAAAGCACCCATGACAGCATTTTATCTCTTAACTAAAAACTGGTAAAGCCCTGCCAATTTTGAAATTTATCTTCCTAAGTTCTTGTTGACAAAGCCCATCATTGTTAAAGTTGTAGTTCATTATTTTTCTGAAGTTTGAAAAAACCCCCCAGCCAACATAAAATAGAAACGTTTTTTGGTCAAAGAATGTACTCCTTTTCTAAAACCTGAACCCTATGTAAGAAACATAAACAATGGAAAGTCAACTTACTGAGAAATGCTCTTTTCTTTGTAATTCTGAATATTAGTATAATTCATGACTCTTTAAATAGACACCTGATTATTTTACTCTTTTATATGTTTTTTAATAATTTCCCATTGCAATGAAATGTCTGTTCTTTCTCTCTAGTGGGTATGCACTGGATGTCAGGTGAAATTAAAGGAGAAAAACAAAAGGAAAACACTTTGATATATTCTCTCAAAGTATTTCAGAAAGTATTTTTTAAGATGTCTTTATTCATATTTAGGTCTAACACAAAAACCAAGTAACAGAAACATGCTATACCAACAGTGGCAAGCAGCCTTAAAATCAGCTGGATCTTTTCTGAAATGAGGAAGGCAACTATCAGCCCACATTTATTCCATGGTGGCAGCCTCGCTCATCTTTGCCCGGTTGCTATGGACACGTCCCTGTCAGGCCTGTGCCTTCCACTCTCTAGGCCTGTTTATGACAGGCCGAGGTGTTTCCTATTATGGTGCCTATGTCTGCACAGCACACTGCTTGCCAGTAATAAAAGCGAGAGTCTGCCGCTACGGGATTACAGCACAGCAGACCAGAGATGTTGACCGAAACCCAAGCACGCCCTGGGTAAAACTGCACAGAATACTCCCTAACAGGCAAAAGCCAACAAACACATCCTTTCTTCCCAGGCTAGCAGAGAAATTACCCAGAAATGTCATTTTTTAGTTGGAACCAACTTACAGAAGAATGTTGTTGCTAAAATAGGTACAGAGGAGAGAGAACAGTTTATGGCCTTTGTGCACTATAAACTCTTAATTTAAATGAGATGAGACTAGTCTGAGTCATAAACTCAAAAATGCTAAAATTTTTGAGACATAATTGGATAAGCAGAACTCTTTGATGAGACTGTTAAGTGGAAGTTATCAGGATTCTTAGCAAGGAAAAACAAAACAAAACACACCATCTTTCTTGCAAGGCATCAGCCCTAATGCACAGACTCTGAGTCAATCAATCCAAGATGAGAAATGGCATTTACATTAACCAACATCATTCATCAGGTATTAAACCATGTGACCAAATACAAAATAATATATTGATACACACTAGGTTTGAGCTACAAGCCACATAGGGGGTCTCATCAATACTCCTAATGGCTGGGTAAAAAACTCACTTTTTAAAATTTAAAGTTATTAAACTCGTCAGAAATATGGCCTATAGTCTGTTAATACATTCAAATTTTTAAAAAAGTATAATCACCCTCCTGCAATTACGAATATGATTTAAAAGAAAGTCTGCATACATGAACCCAAACGATGCTGAGACCCTCCAGAAAGTGAACCACATAAGTCAGGAGATTTCTAGCTGCCCAGGTGGACCTGGACAAGTTTTGGGCCTCATCTTTTAACTCAAACTAGGTAAGTTCGACAAGTGATTACTTTAAACTTTTTTAGTTCTAAAACAAAGCTTCAGGATGAGAGTACCAATGCTTTCAAATACTGACCATGCTAAATACCACCCAAACTACCAAAAACTGCGTGGTAGGCAGGGACAGATTTTATTTTCATTTTATTAATTTACATTCGGACTTAAACAACATTAGTCTGGAAAATTTCTTCAGTTCTTTGACCAAATGTTCAGTAACTTCTTTGCAAAGGGTGTGACAAACAGTAAAACTGAAGCTATTAACCATAAAAGAAGAACTTTGAGGGATTTTAGAGCTTAAAAGAATAAAATTACTCTTAGTCCCTGAGATTTATCAGTAATGGTTCCTATAATACTGAAGGCAAAAACACTTAAAGCTGCATTGTAAGGACCATAATACCATTCATACAATCCACCCAGTATTTATTGAGTGCCTACTTAACAAGGCTTTGTGTCCAACACTATGGGTGCTGGAAAAATGAGTAAGACTAACAATCTAGTCTACAACAAAATACCAGTAAAACAAAGAAACAAAATACAGTATTTAGAGTTAAGAGATCTACAAATGAAGTCCTGTGGAAGGTCAAAGGAGAAAGACATGACACCTAATCAGGGGAGGAGGGCATGGGAAACAAGGGCAAGGAGAGGACAGAAAAAACTTCATGGAGGAGACAGCATTTCAAATAGGTCTTAAAGGATGGTTAAGATTTATTTAATATATATACTAAACAAATATATATAATATATTAAATATATTATATAATATATTTAATATATATACTAAACAAATCTTAACCATCCTTTAAGGCCTATTTGAAATATTAAACAAATCTTAACCATCCTTTAAGGCCTATTTGTATATGTGCTGCCAAAGCGAGCACCCTTTAAGGCCTATTTGAAATGCTGTCTCCTCCATGAAGTTTTTTCTGTCCTAAAAAATATATATATATATATATTTTTAAAAAATATATATATATATTTTTAAAAATATATATATTAAATAAATAATAAATAATAAAAATATTTATTTAATATATATATTTAAAAAATATATATATATATTTTAATTTCAGAAATGTCTTAGCTTTACAGAAAAATTGTAAAGACAAGTACGGAGGGTTCCCATATGCCCCATAACCAGTTTCCCCTCTTAGTAACACTACATTAATATGATACATTTGTCACAATTGCAGAATCAACACTGATGCATTATTATTAACTGCAATCCACACTTTATTCAGATTTCCTTAGTTTTCACCTAATATTATTTTTTTGGTCCAGGAGGCTATCCATGATCTTGTGTTACATTTAGTAACTTAGGTTCCTAAATTTCTTGCTCTAACAGTTTCTCCAATTTTCTTATGTTTTGTTAACTTTGATGGTTCTGAAGAGACCTAGTCAGATATTTCGTAAAACGTTCCTTACCTAGGAATTATCTGATGTTTTTCTTATGGTTAGAGTAGGGTTATATGTTTTTGGTAAGAAAACCACAGATGTAAAGAACCATTTTCATCAGAGCATATCAAGAGTATATACTATTACAATCTGGCATACCACTGTGGATGTTGACTTCAGTGACCTGGCTGAGGTAGTATGTGTGTGTTAGGTTTCTCTACTACAGAGTCATTTTTTTCCCCTCTTTCCATATTGGCTTTTTGGAAGGAAGTCAATATGTACAGCCCACACTTCAGGAGGAGAAAGTTTTGCTCTCCTTCCTTGAGAGCAGAGTATATACATAAATTATGTGAAATTCAGTACACAAGAGATTTCTCTAATCTCCCCCATTTATTTATTTATTCATTCAATAAATTATATCAGTATTAACACAAGAGTATTTATTTTTTTATTTTGGGTTATAATCCAATGCTCATTTACTTTTTTTTTTTTTTTTAAGATTTTATTTATTTATTTGAGAGAAAGAGAAAGTGAGAGAGACCATGAGAGGGGAGAAGGTCAGAGGGAGAAGCAGGCTCTCTGCGATGTGGGACTGGATCCCAGGAGTCCAGGATCATGACCTAAGCCGAAGGCAGTTGCTTAACCAACTGAGCCCCAGTTTAACCAACCCAAGCACCCCTCGTTTACTTTCTGGATCAAACAGTTTCACCTTCAGTAAATGGAAGCTCCTTCAGTTTGCTCTTGTGTCCCACTGATATGTTCCCTTCAACAGTGGGGTTTGGTTTGAGTACTTCCTTACTTTCTGGCACTACAAACTGCTCCTTCCCCATCTCTTGCCCCACTCCGAATATCAAATGAAGGTGCTGGGTTGTGTTCATTGTTACTGGGGTATTGTTTCTTTAGGCTTTCACAGTTGATAGAGCAAGGAAATATTTATGCATATACTAGATGGCTAAGATGTTGAGAGGTGCAATGGGAGGTTGTGTCCTTAACAGGATTTTCTTAACATTAAATATTAATGCTAAGCTTACAAATTCTCAAATAGGCTTCACATTTCTAACAAATAATACATATGACGGACAGAAAAAAAATTAATGAAAGATCGTGTGCCTAGGTTATTTTCAGTCTCATTCACAGGAATAATCAGGATGTAGTCATTTATTTTTAATCTAATTTTTTTAAAAGATTTTATTTATTTATTGGAGAGACACAGAAAGAGAGCTAGAGAGCACAAGCGGGGATAGGAGGAGAAGCAGGCTCCCTGCAGAGCAGAGGCAGGGCTCAATCCCAGAACCCTGAGCTGAAGGCAGATGCTTGCTTGACCAACTGAGCCACCCAGCTGTCCGGGATAGATATATATATATCTATATTCCATTCTACAATATATATATATATATATTTATTTATGATAAAAACAGGTTAGACTATTGTCTACTGTTCTATGTTTTCCTAGAAACAGCTTCGGGAGTTTTAGATATCCTGATAAAACTTTAGGTCAGTTTGATGAACTTTAGTGTAAAGTTACACAAAGAAAACAGTTACACTCCTTGAAAGTCCCTGAGTGGGAGAAGAGCCAATGAAACATTCCAACAGTAGTCTTTGGTTTACTTCAACATCACTAGGCCACAGTTCCCTCTTAAAAGATCTTCAAAAGTATGGTTATCAGGATTGGCAAACACCTTCTCTAGCCCTCACTTCAGAAAATAAGAAAAATGTTATTCTTTTATGGATGGAAATAAAGGACTTAATATTACTGAACATCTATGTTCCTGACTGTCTAGACAATTACTGTCTTTTAATTAATGAAATCGTCATATTTAACGATTTAACATATTTAACTATTTAACAGATGAAGAAACTGAGGCTCAGATGGTAAGCTCTCCAATTTACATCTAGCAAGGGGTAGAAAGAGACTCCAACTCAGGCAGTCTTGTTACAGAAGGGTGCTGCAAATCCATACACCATTCTGCCTGAGGAATGAATGTCTAATGAATGGGAGATTTCTGCTGGGGAAATTTGGTATTTTCTCCTCCAGTGTGGAGGTCCCATTAGGAGTTAGAAAGAAAACCATAGGTTGTTTAAAATAAACACATTTTTCTGATTAAAAATGACTCCTGAAGTTATTCTTGCTACTGCTTTAATATATCCATAAGTATACGCAGTATCTACCAGTGGTAAGCAAAACGCTTCAAGGTGTTATATGGATGAACATTTTTTCACCTTGCTACAATTTAATTTTAATGTGTATTTTTAAAATGTATATTAGAAAAAAATATAAGTAGGACACCAAATCTATGATTTCTTAAATACCCTTACAGAAGATGAAGCACTCAGATAAGTATTTGCATTTAAAAAATACTCTAAATAAAAACTCTCAACGTGTACCATATACAATAAACACAGAAACAAAAAAGTTGAGCAACACTTAAGGTCATGTTTTTCTTCTAAGAAATATTATGTTCTTACACTGCAAGGAGTATATGACACAGAGTTTTTCTTTATCTCTCTTATTCAGTATATCTTAGGCATAGAATAAATTACATGTTATTTATTGAGCACTAAGTATGTGTTACGCACCAGACTGAGCTGTGCATATATTATATCTAATGTTCTCAACAACCTTTCAATGAGGAAATTGAGAAATATAGAGGTGATGCCTGTTGCCCCAAATACTAGGTGGGAAGCAGCAGAGCTGAAATTTGAAACCAAGTTTCCCTTAAAAAAAAAAAAAAGAAAGAAAGAAAGAAAGAACTCTACTGTACTTTCCATTCTACAAAGCTGCCAGAAGCTTTGCTGGTATACGCATTCAAGCCAAGGAGTAAGTACCACACATCCTCCTCATATACCAAGTATGGCCAAACAATAACCAAAAGGTCAGGATAGTAAACAATAATAATAATTAAAAATACTTCATTAAAGAGCAAGTTTTCTTTTAAAGAGTCATATTACTACTACAGTTGAGAATCCAATGTAACTGATTTCCTAATGAACACAGCAGAATTGTTTGTTGCTTAAGCAAATATCCCCTCCCCATTCCCAGTCAGAGTGAATAAAAGGAAACACATTCTTAAAATGTCTTTTAGGACCAGTGTGAATATTAAAATAAAGGGCTACCCATCTCTCCATCACCTAGAAAGATCTCAGACTAGTTGGGCCAATTAAACCATCACAAGCACAAAGTACAACGCAAAAGCCCCAGCAGAAATAGACCATCATAAAATAAACCCTAGTTATTTGCAGTTTAAAAGGGTTGGACTATTTCTAAAAATGAGAAAATCAGCTTCTACATACTTGAATAATCTGAAAATCATGACATTATCAACATTTCACATAGGCCATATATGTGTATTTTAAGTAATAGCTATAATCTATGTGACTATCTTGGAAATCTTTTTAAATTGAACAATAGCATTATCTATTACCCATGTTACTTGGGAAAAAAGTTTGTTTAATCTGTCCATAACATTTAGAAAAATAATATTTTATCTTGGCCAAGCTTGCCAAGATTCTTGTTTTGAAACTTTAAAAAAAGGACTTAGTTCATTATGCTCTCAGACCAAAGTCACACTACCCTATAATGAAATAAAAACGTAATAACTAAGAGTGATTTCTGTAGTAATGACTAATTCACTGATTCACAAAAATTAGAAGTTTTGGGTAATTAAATGTTAGGCATATTGAAACTTACTGCCACTGAACACTGACATGACAACTGTGCTGATGACAAGAGAGACAAATTAAGATTTGTTTTAATGCTTAGTGTTTTATTAAGTTAAAGTCAAGGCTTTACTCTTCAATGAAAAATGAAAATTTTCAAAAAGTATTTCCTGCTTTGTTATTATTTAAAATAAAAGCAAAAAAAGTATTTTTTTTTCTAATGGTGATCATAAAAACAAGCATTATCAACTCTCCATATTAACGTTAAGGCACTATATGTAAACCACGTAAATCCTTGCCAAATCTCCTTTTATTAAGTGGATGAAAAAGCAAACCGCAAACTCAAAACATCAGTAAGTTGAGTTTCTATGGTTAGAGAAGATATTTTGTTTTCGTCATGTTAACTCTTAAAAATTTTTTCATGACTATATCAGTAAGTTTTAATATTTTAATGCAGAAAATAAGGGTTATTTGCAATTTGTTTTCCATAAAATTAAATGCTTTTCCAACTTCAGCTTCTCTCTTAGCTTTCTTTGTTAAACAGTTATTTCCGTTCTGAGAGTTACAGCCTTGAAATGCTGAAATATTTTATGATTTAATCACTCCTATGAACATTCTCTATTCATTCCAGCACCTGTCTTGTCCAGAAGAAACAGTATGAGCAGTCACAGAAAGCTCTAGTCTTACTTTATGGATGCACTGACTATTCAAGAGCACCAGGGGGAGCAGAGGGGGAAGAACAAAGAACAAGCACCCAGAAGAGCAATTAACTTATAGGCAACAAAAAACACGATAGAGATGTTGGTTAATAAGTAAATAGACAAAATAAATTCCATAAAAAAGTCACGACCACATCTGTTAGGTTGGCTGATGTGTAGCTAGCATTAACTAAAGAAAAGTCTGAAGTCTCTTGGAAGGATGCTTGAATCCTAACTTCAAGAGAGTTGCCACTTGAAGCACGGCAGTTTCCAGCAATGCCAAGCCTCGAAAGTGCCCCCAGATGAGAGAGAGACAAAATATATTTTTATAGTGGTATATTCTAGGAAAAAATCAAAAGGATTTTGTTTTCTCTTTAAAAATTACTGCACTCACTCGGAAGGCCTGGTGAAATATGTGTTATTAGGTCACAAGAGGATAAAGTGACAGAGCTCCACAGCAGAATCTTTTTTTTTTGCCTTTTTGAAGATTAATTTATTTATTTTAGAGGCAGGGAGGGGCAGCGGGAGAGAGAGAACCTTAAGCAGACTCTCTGCTGATAGTGGAGCCCAAGGCAGGTCTTGATCTCACAATCACGACATCATGACCTCAGCCAAAATCCTGAGCCAACTGACTGAGCTATGCAAGCACCTCTCCAAGGCATAATTTTTTAAAGTCCCGAGGCTTCGACTCCTGGCCTGCCCACCTCACATCCTCAACTTACTTTCTTTGAGAGAAGGTAACCAAAAACACTGTGAAACTACTTTACAATAAAAACAGCTTAAAAAGGTATTTTAGCTTTGTAAATTCTGTACAAAAGAATGAAGATGTCCTAACCAATCCCACACTATGCTGAGCATATTCCAAGAATTAATAAGTGCTGTGTTTTCACTTTTAGAATAAAACACAGAAAGTATTTAGCACCTCTGTCTGGAATTCTGTCACTGGAATTTAAGAAAAGTATAAACTAATTGGAAATTCAAAATGTTTCTATCTGTATTATACCAAAAATTGTGTAAATATAAGCTTTTTTTCATAATATAGAGATGTATACTAAAGACTGTTATCTAAGGACTGCATTGTAACAACCGATGAACATAAAAGGTCAAGCAAAAATTACAACTGAATGGTTAAAAAAAAAAAGTATGTTAGCCAAGAAGACTATCAATGAAGTGTGAACTAAATCTCAATTATACCAGTAACACCAGGTATAATGCTTCCTATCACAAGTTTTTATTAGATACCTCTTTATATATATTCTTTCAAACTCTTACATTGATCTTTCAAAATGGGTATTATTGTGCTCATCTTATGCTAAGGAAACTAAAGCTTAAAAAGTTGAATTCATTTTTCTTTTTCTTTTTCAAGATTTTATTTATTTATTTGACAGAGATCACAAGTAGGCAGAGAAGCAGGCAGAGAGAGAGGGGGAAGCAGGCTCCCCGCCGAGCAGAGAGCCCAATGTGGGGCTCAATCCCAGGACCCTGGGACCATGACCAGAGCTGAAGGCAGAGGCTTTAACCCACTGATCCACCCAGGTGCCCCTGAATTCATTTTCCTAATGTAACTCAGCAACCAAGGAACAAAACCAAGATTTAACTTCCAGGTCTGCCTACTTGCAAAGCTTTGAAACCTTACCAAAACTTCCTTCAACTGTAGCAATAAGGTTCTAAAGGAAATCTGTACAAATCTCAGGGAGATTAATGTGCTTATGAGGGTAAGTGCTGTAGATTTAATCACTCAAATTAAATGCCATCTGGAGTCTCTTACCCTACTTGGTACAAGCATCCTACATATATTAGTCCATGTTGGCTTTGTCCAAGAATTCTATAATTTTCCTGCCTTAGTAGCATCGATAAGTATTATGCACATTACAGTGTCAGTCAGGAAATATAAGTAGTTACTTCTAAAGCATCATTTTACAACTGCTAATAATTTGGATTCCTTTAATTAAGATTTTCAAAAACACAAATAATCTATTAACTCAAATGGTTAAATGGGTTGAAGGAATCAATTTCCCTCTTCCTAATACCCAAATCTATATCCCTAATAATTATTTCCTCTCCATAATCACTTAAAAATCATGACCTTACTAGTATTTTTATTATGTTACATTATACTATTAAATTAAAAGAAAAAAACCTCAAGTGAGAAGAACACGTAAAGATGTTATGATTTTTCAAAGGTAGAAAGAGAATAACCTGAAAATATTGGCTGGTTCAAACAAGTACATGTAAAAATAATGGAGAGCAATAAAACATAATCAGAAAGCAATGTTTCAGAGGTATTCATTCATCCTCAAAGATGTGTTGCAAATCATAATTCTAGTTCAGACTTAGGTTGGGCATCACTCACGAGGACCTTCAGATCAGCTGCTCCCACTCAGTTTCCAGCTTATGTGCCCTCGTTATGAAAGCAGAAGAGCTTTCTTTTCCTTCTATGCTAATCCTAAAATTTCACCTATAAAAAGTTACAGGAGTTTAGCATTCTCGTAAAAATGAATGGGTTAAAAAAAAAGGAAATGTATAGCTTAGAAATTAGAAGTTTAAGCAACAGCTTCAGCCAAGTTGGTTTTTTTTAATGTTAAAAATAAGTGTCCTGTCAATCATCTTTCAACCACAAGACAAAAAAAGCTAGAATCACTATCTTTTTTTTTTTTTTAAAAGATTTTATTTATTTATTTGACAGAGATCACAAGTAGGCTGAGAGGCAGGCAGAGAGAGAGAGAGGAGGAAGCAGGCTCCCTGCCGAGCAGAGAGCCCAATGCGGGGCTCGATGCGGGGCTTGATCCCAGGATTCTGGGATCATGACCTGAGCTGAAGGCAGAGGCTTTAACCCACTGAGCCACCCAGGCGCCCCTAAAATCACTATCTTTTTAAAAAGTCTTTTCTCACTTAACCTACATTTCTCTTCAACCAAATAAATGCACCTTCTCTACTAAATCTGTAAATCAACTCAAAGTTTAATTGGGTGCCTTCACAATGGAGATTTTTTAAAAATCCTGTCTTATTTGGTGCCATTAAAGAAAGAAATCATTTTGATCAATTACTGTGACCTAAAACTTTATTTTTTTTAAATCTTAAAGTATAGATAAACCAATTGCTTGACAGTTAACATCATTTAGGATACATTATTAGATTTCATGTTAGTTTTTAAATTCAAACATAGGTCTCATCATTAAGAGTATGGATTTCTGGAGAAAGTAATTACAGCTGCTTAGGTTCCTTTCTCTGAACAACTACTATCAGATCATTTTGAAATGTGTATATATCCCTTTAGGTGCCTTCTGATTCTGCTCTTCTTTTTTACACAGTATTAACCAGACAAGAAAATTAAGAACACAATCCCACTGCAGAATGGTCCCATTCAGCATGTAGTACATTGAAGAAACTCAGCACAGCCTACTGCTATTATTAATCAAATTATTTTAAAAAATTAGTTTTATGAAATTAATCAATGAACTAAGACTTTGCTAGCCAGATGAGAACAATGGCATCTGATGGCACAGCAGGAAGTGAGAGCCCAATGATGAATTATTTTGATAAGGAGCCATACCAGATTTCAAATTAAGGCCGAAATGACAAAAACCAGAAAAACAAAACAAACAAAAAGCAGAGATCTGATCCCAAGCGTGCATTTGGGTTAGGTTGGTGTACTTATGGGTAAGTTAGCGCCTGTTGATAGTGCGTGAGGAGTCCCTTTTATTCTATTTGAAGCTAACTTCTCACTTCGAAAACAATGCAATCTATGTAAGCACTGTCAACAGATAAGACAATCAAGTGGCTGATATGCTATGGTATTTTAGAAAACTGATTGTTGGGGGGAAATGGGTGGGATAAAAACTATAATAAGCCAAGAAAAAGCATCACACATTTTAAAAATATGTGCACACAGATAAACTGTAAAATGGTATAACCTTCCTGACCTTGTAAATAGGTGGCCACAATATTTAAATATCTTTAAGAGGCAACTGTTAGGAACTGCCACCCGGTTACCAGTTTTTACTGGTTGAATCCCCCAGTGATCTGCATCCAACATGAATATGCCTCTTTCCCTATCCTCTCAGCCCAACATTCATTAAAAACATACATAATCCCAATTATTTCCTTACATAACTAAAGACAAAAAGAACAGAAATTCCAAAAAATACAGTAACACTACAGACAACACTATAGACAACAGACAGCACTATACCTTGCTTTAAGGCTATTTGAGGCTGAAGGTTACTTCTCAGTCCCCCAAAACTCCACCGACCACCAAGGCCAGCACTTCAGCATATATGGCACAAATGACCCACTGAAACATACTAAATGACCTCAGAAAACTGGACTTCTCTCCAAGATTCATGAAAACAAAGGTATGATCATAATGAACTTTCTAACTTTCTTGATATTTCCTGTGGACACGTTAGGCTAAGTGAACATAAAAAGGCTCAGTTCTTACAATGTACCCTAACATCTAGATAAGTAAGAGTTAAGGTTCCAAGTAGTGAGCGCTACTGAGCATGAGTGCGGTACGTGGTGACATCCAAGGGATTGCATTGACCTCCACCAACTCTTATTTCCAACTGGGAAACCCAAGAATACCCTTAAGCATGCAATGCCCACGGCCCCGCCTGGGTTTCTGCTGCAAGGGCAAAGTGTCACTGACAAGCCCACTCCCCCATCTCAAAGAAAAAAAAAAAAATCCCCACTCACTGTGGCTCGGGGGGGTGCTGTAATCAAACTATGTCAAAGTTGCTTTTGCAAAATGTCTAATTTATCTGGAGTGAATGTAAGAGACAGGGAAGGCACAGAGTCAGGAACCTCCCTCCAAGGGAGTAAAAGAGCCAACATGCAGTGTGACACAATCTGTACGTGTTTCTCGGGGCCACAGGGGCTGGCAGCTTCACCAGCGTGGGAATCAGCAGTCTAGGGGCGTTGGTGACAGGCAGAGCCAGGGCTTACCTTGTTGGAGGCCATCTCACTGACGGAGTGCCTGGTCTGCAGGGTCTCTAGCTGGTCCAGACACCAGTCCAGCTCCTCCAGGGTCTCGCTGGCCAGTTTCTGGTAGGCCTCCTCTGCGAAGAGATAGGGAAAGGGGGACTCAGTTCTCAAGCGCTTCACGGTGCCGCCAACGAGTTCAAAGGGGGCCATCCTGCCATACCCCGCCATGCTCGGATGCCCGGTGCCCGCACATGAGGGCTGCTTCTTCATAGTGCCGAGCCCGGCACGGCGCTGGGGGGCTCAGCTAGCGGGGCGGCCGGCCTCGGGGTAGCACGGTTTCTCCAGCTTGGCGTCTCAGTTCCGCGTCCAGGGAGGGCGCACGAAGTGCGGCAAGCCAACTTTTATACGGAGACACAGACAAAAACCCCACGGTGCGACTTTTCGACGGTGCGGCGGTCCCCAGGGCCAGCCCGGGAGGCGGGCGAAGAGGGCAGCGCGCGCCTCGGGGCCAACGCCGTGGACGGAGCGCCTGGTCCACGGCCTAATTTCGTCGCCGGCCGGGCCGAGCCGCGTCCCAGCGCCCGCTCCGCTAGCCGCCTGCCGAGCCTTCTCACGACGCGAATGAATCAGCCACGGCCGGGTGCGCGGCCACCACGTTTCCTGTTTTCTTTCTCAACTCCTCCGGCGCCCGGCGCAGCGCGGCTCCATCGCCGCGGCTTTCCGGGAACACTCCCCCTCACGCCCCTCGCCGCTGCCTGGCCCCTCCTCAGCTCCTTTACAAGGCGCCTGCCAACTGCCAAGGCCCGCCCGCGCCCCCCGCGCCCACCGCCGCCGCCTTCCCCGAAGCCCCAGCCCGGACCGCCCCACCGCCTCGCCGGGGCATCACCCCGCGCTGCCCGGTGCCGCTCGCTTTGAAGTCGAGCCCGGGAGGCGCGGGCGCGAGCGCGTGTATCTGTGGGGCTGCCGTGGGGCTGCGCGAGGAGAGCGGCCCAAAACCCGGCGTGGAGCGCCCGCCACCCGGGGTCACGCCCGCTGTGGGGCTCAGGCGGGACCTGGCGCGCACGCGCGCGCGCGCGCGGCCGCGCACCTGCCCCGCGGGGACCCAGCGCGCCCCTCCCGGTGGCCCAGACTGCCTAAGTCTCAGCGTCTTCACCGTCCGTTGCTCCCCGCGGGGTTTCGCGGGAGAGTCAGACGGGCGGCGCAAACACGGTTATTCAGGACCTGAGCAACCGTTTCTGTGGGTTCGGGTGTTAGGGCTTTTGAGTCTTCGTTTCTGAGGATTTAGGATTTACCTACTTCAAGGGGACAGGGCGGTTGTGGGAATAGAATTATTTCTATTAAAACCAGACTCAACCCGGCCTCTGCTAAGTACCAGATTTCCAAATGTTGGGGTGGACATAAACAAGCAAACAAAGACAACACTGAAGTCTTTTGAATTTACAGATTTGACAATATGCTGTATTTTCACATTCGGGATTGTCTAAGAGTTCTCTT
This sequence comes from Neogale vison, assembly GCF_020171115.1. Classification (NCBI taxonomy): domain Eukaryota; kingdom Metazoa; phylum Chordata; class Mammalia; order Carnivora; family Mustelidae; genus Neogale; species Neogale vison. The sequence goes on along the minus strand of NC_058091.1, from coordinate 228,286,943 downwards.
AAAGGAGCAGCAATGTGAACGCACCACGTAGGATAGGCACTTGACACATGTCCTACATACGTGCTTCCTTCGTCTGTGGAATTGCAAATCAGAGACCATGATGGTCCTGTGATGCCAAAGGAAAAAGTCTGGAAGGGTGTTTCTGCCCACCATATGCAGAATAAACTACAAACGTGAGAAAATGAAAAGACAATATCCAACGGCATGGTATGGAAGCTGGTTCCATTTACAAAAGCTGACCCTGGGGACCACGGGCACTCTACATAAAAGGATCAACTGCAAGAACTTCACTACATTAGCAAGTGGATGAACAAAACTTTGAGAGAGGAAAATAATCCAAACTCTGAAGAGCCCCATCTTATAAAACTTGGTTATTGTCATTTAACAAGAATACATTGAAAAGCTTACATGAAGTTGAGAGATCCCTTTTGGTCTTCAAATCTACAGGTATTGGAGGAGAAGAAACACTACCCTTGAAATTTAGACTCCATAAATGATCAGTGGCACAACAAAGAATTTCACAGACTGAATCTCAGGTTCCCAGGGATTTACCAGATAGGTTTTTACATAAAATTTGTAGAAGTTAGAATAACTTTCAAAGTATTTGTTACATGAGCCACATGACTCATTGTTATCAAGGATTCTTGAACTGTTTGGTATTCATTTTGGGGACTCTATGTTTAAATCTGCCACTTTTTTTTCCTTTTCTTTTCTGCATCAATCTCTGTAAATATATATTCTAGGTGAACCAACAGCTGCCAAACCTTGCCAGGTAAATTAAAGAGTAAGATTGGGCCTTCCCCCCCAAAGTAACAACCATAAAGATAATTTAAAATAATAAGTATAAAATGTTTTATCTGCATAGCCTTTCCCTGATTATAAGAATATAAAAATATGGTATGATTCTTTTAAAAATGGAAACATTACACAATGATATAATGTAGAAAGTCCCTTGTAATCCAATACACTAAGGATTGCAAACAATAATTAAGTCTATGATCATAACACATTTTCATTTTACTCAATACCTTCCATATGTAAGTACAGAGTAACCTGGTTGAAATGATAGTGCATTTACTGTATAGTTTTGTTTTCTTTTTGCTTTTTTCCCTCTACTGTATAAAAGAAGGTGTAGGACACTTTAAGAGGAAATTAACTTGTTTTGGGTTATTTAAGTTGTCAGTAGCAAGCACATCTAGTAGGTTATAGATGCAAAACCATTGTGCCTAGGATGTGTTCACTGCCATCTTTCCAGTCACTGGGTACATACAGAAGCCAGGAATCCCTTCTCCATACCTCTAAGGCTTGGCTTTCCATGTTCCTCTCCCTGCATTCCAAGCCTTTAAAGTCTCAGCCCCAAAGGGAGCTCCCCAGTATAAGTAATCTCCCCATCTTCACCAACTTCTCAAACTTCTCAGAAATACAGGCCTTAGACTTATCTGGATGTGGCACTACATATTATATTCCAGTATTTACTACTTGTAAAAGGGGTAGAAATTCAGGAACGTTTCAATGCTTTAAGACATTATATATTTAAATACAGGGCTTGCCTTTAAGAAGGCAGTATAGCAACAAGAAGGATAACTTATTTCAGAAGATCTACTTTGTATCTAAATCATAGATTACCCATTTTAACAGTCAGCATTTGCCTACAATAATGTTTTGGTACACACATGTATTTTAAGTTCTAACTACCTCTACATGTCTTGTATAAATCTGGAGAATGGAAAAACAGGGACCCAAACACATCTACATACCAATAAGCAAGAAAATATTTACTGACAGAGTAAAGAAATTTGTTCTATAAAACTGTTGTTCAAATAAAGAATTATTGCTGATATTAGTATAGAACTGAGAATACTGTTTTTCCCAAATTCTGAGGTTTATAGGCAATACGGCTGGCCACAGTTTTTAGGATCATTATTAAAGTTTAACTTTTAGGAATTTTAACCCTAAATGCTCTAAGACATCAAGTAACTGACCTTTTCATCCCCACTAAAAAAACCTCAGTGTGGACTTGCCAGCTTTCCTACAGGAAATTGAGTCACTACACCAAACAGCACACCTAAATGTCATTGATGGCTACCAGAACAAAAACAGTGACCTAGTTTAATTTTGGATTTTACCAAGAACACGTACTGCAATCATTAATAAAACACTTTCCCCCCCAGAGAGTATTCACTGTGGCACTACTTGAAAATAGTATACAAAAACTTTTTTTTTTTTCAACTGTCCAAAATCTTGCTAAGTCAAGGAACTACAAGGGAGAAAAATGCCCAAGCAACAACTGAAATCCCATAAAAGCTAGGAGAGGGTTGTGGAACAGCAAATGAGAAATAACTTGAGCCCTCCTACAGCAGTGTTAGGTTTTGTCGAGGCACCCTTGAACTATGTAACACCCCTGTTTCTGCTCAGGATCTTCTGTGAACAAACAGTCCTCAATTCTTGCAGGCCAGCACTTGGCTTCCGTCATTGTGATGTGATCAAGGATTCCCCTGACACATGGCCTGAACTGCTGCCAGGGGCTCCCGGAGAAGATGCTGAAGCAGCAGCTTCCCTTTGAAAAGGAAAAAAGTAATCTCCTCCAGCCACAGCAGTTAGTTAGAGGTTGAGGTCATTTTCTTGGGAAATGTTCAGCCAATTACTCTTATCCACCACTTATAGCAACACTGACCATTGAGATAAAAGGATCCATGTGTAATTGTGTGGATATTGGTTTTTCTCTCTCTCTTTTTTTCTTTCTTTCTTTTTTTTTTTTTTTGCCAGTATTTGAATGATTAAAGGTCAATATAACTTAGTCATAATTTCTAGACAGGCCTACTGGTATAAATGAAGAGAACAGGTACAAAATCACTTACTTTGAGCACCATTTGCTTACACTTCTTAGAAAATACATAAAAATTAAAAGTTGATTCAGGTTTTTCTTAAAATTAAAAGAGAAAAAGAAAAAAACCCAACTTCATTAAATGCCTTCAAAGAGCAAATACTTAAATATATATCTTCCTAACCGATTCCAGCTTTTCCCATCCTAATTCTCACCAAAATTCCCTCTTTGTTCCTAAGGATGGAGTTAATAAAGTCTAAAGTAGATAGAACTAGAGAAAAATTATTCCTATTTCACCATGTATTGCTTCGAGCTAGTTACTTCCTGAGTTTGCTACAGTAGATTTGTCCAGGTTAGTTCTAACTTTTGCTTATTTTTCCCCCTCTATACATTTTATCTGATGGGAAATACATAAAGGAGTTGGATTCACTTTCAATGTGTACATGTAACAGGTTTAAGCAGAGCTTGCCAGTGGCAAGCTGCTCTCATTTCCAAGTGTATTACTGGCACCAACTTCTTGTTTTGAAGTATTTAAAAATCATATGAAATATATAAAATTTCACTTAGTTCTTCAAAAAATCTCCAAAGGGAAGATGTACATAATTTTGTGAGGTTTCTTTTTTACTTTTATCTTCCCACAATCTAGGCTTTTTTTCTAGTGCCGCCTAAGGCTCTAGTAGAATTTTTAAAGTGAAATAGACACAAGATTAGGTTTCATTGACTTCTGAGACCATCAGTAATTCAACGAATATTTGTTTAGCACCAACAATGTGTCATGCATTTTATTAGAGTCTGCAAAAACAAGGTGTCTTTAAAAGACTGTCTTTTATCCAAGGAAAACCTAGACTTTGATACTGGAGATGATTTCAGCACACCATATTGTAGAAAGCCTACTGAAAGAAGATAGCATGTAAACTATTGCAGCATGAAAGAAGGCTATTTAAATCAGACTGGGACAGAGGCGGAGTCGGAGGCCATGTCCTACAGAATGAAACAGGAAGTAAGTGAAGCATGGGGGAGGAGGTTAAGAGAGAACATATGAGCAAGGATATGGGCCTTTCTTTGTTCAGTGAGATGTGTGTGTATGAGTATGCAGAGAAAGGAGCTACCATGAGTAGGGCCTTGCTTGAGGGAAAGAGGCTGGAGAAATCTGCAGACACTGGCCATGAAAACATTGTCAGGCATCTTTAATAGAGACTGTGGACTGAATCTTTGAGAGTAGAAGCCACTGAGTGATTCAGAGTACAGTGTGTTATGGGATTAGATTTTATTTACATGGAAAATTCTAGGGCTCTGAGTAAATGGGGCTAAGGAAGGCCAAGCTGACGTCAGTGAGACCATTATCTTTGGCTATATTATTGGTAGGATAAAATTAATAATTTATAGAACATTTGCTTTCTGATGATTATTCTTATCTAAGACAATCTCAGTATTAAAATTCTACATGGGCATATGTCAGGCATGAAAGACTGTCCAGCGGGATAGACTTCTTGCCCTGAAAATTAGGATCTTCTAGTTATTGGGATTTTAATTGTACTGTATTCACCAGAATTTCTTGCAGGGAGAAACTGGAAAAAAAGCATTTACTTACTACAGAAGGTGAGACTTCAAGGAGTCCTGATTTGGGTGGAACTCATCTGTGATCTTTATAAAATATAGGAAAGGGGAAGAATATGCTGCTTCCTCCACAGTGTGTGTGTGTGTGTGTGTGTGTGTGTGTCTGTGGTGCACGCACGTGCTTGTGTTAAGTAACACAAAGGAGTAAGCTCTGTCTACAGTATAAGAATAATTCCACCCTATAAATATCCCCCTCCCCCAATCTGTAATAAATTTGCTAAAGACAAGATGTGGCAAGAGTTTTATTTTGTTTTAATCCAGTGAAGGGACTGAGCTTGGAGGACAGATTCACATGAACAGAAACATCAGCCTGAGTGGACACTGGAGAGAAGAGGCAGAAGAAGAGACACAAGATTTGGAATTCATTAAGATGAGGGAGGCTTTTTTCCGAGATATTGGAGTTTAAGTTTCATCAGACAGGTGGGCTGGGGACTTCACATGACTCTACATGACACCAGACTATAAGTAATATTTTTCCTTGATTGAAACTGAAGAAATAGAAAGAAGTTCCGATCTCCACTCTACCTCAAATAAACCATAATCCCTGGGACATCACCTAATCTTTCTTGGGCCTCAATTTCCTTACCTGTAGATTGGAAATAATGAAATCTTGTAGATTATTTTAGTGAAGTGAGAGACTCTGGGTTAAGCAACCTTGCACTGTTCACCTAATAGATTCTTTTCTAGACACTGCAACAAATGATGGAGATTTAGCAATGAGCAAAGTGAAAGGTTCCTGCCCACTCTCATAGAGTTTATATTCTACTGGTTACGATGCTGTTCTTTTCATTTCAATAAATATATATTGAACACCTGCTATGGTCCAGGTGCTGAGTACACCAAAGAGAAGAAAGTAACTTTGGGTTTCAAGAAGCTCGTAGTCCTGTGAGGAAGACAATTACAGTTGACCTTTGAACGTGGGGTTTAGGGACACCAACCCCTTCTATGGTCCAAAATCCATGTATAACTAATGACTTCCCCCAGATTTAACTACTACTAGCCTACTGTTGACCTGAAACCTTACTTATGACATAAACAGTGGACTAGCATATATTTTGTATGTTATGTATTATAGACTGTTTTCTTACAATAAAGTAAGGGAGAGAAAAGAAAGCAGTATTCAGAAAATCATAAGGAAGAGAAAATACATTTATAGTTCTGTACTATATTTACAAAAAAAAAATCCACATAGAAGCAGACCCACACAATTCAAACCTATTTTGTTCAAGGGTCACCTGTATGGAAGATTATGTAGGTAAGTCATCCACTAAAATTAGGCAGTAGTGGGGTCAGGGATTACTATAGAGGGAATTCTTGAATAAGCAGATGCCTTCAAAGACATCATTCAGTTCCAGAATGCTCTAACACTATGAGGTTAGCTCAACTGTTTATTAGGCATCAATGTTTTTTTTCCTTGAAATCTCTGACAAAGAAAGTTACTGATAAATGGAAAGCACTGGAATATATTTGCACCCATCTCTGCTGTATATTTACATCTACCTCCAACTCTGCCCCAAACATACTCCCAGCTAATACTTTGCCATTTGATTTACTAATTTCTTAATTTCTTTCTTTTTTTTAAAGATTTTTATTTATTTGACAGACAAAGATCACAAGTAGGCAAAGGGGCAGGCAGAGAGAAAGGAAGAAGCAGGCTCCCTGCTGAGCAGAGAGCCTGATGCGGGGCTTGATCCCAGGACCCTGAGATCATGACCTGAGCTGAAGGCAAAGGCTTTAACCCACTGAGCCCCCCAGGCCCCACAGCTAATTCCTTAATTTCTATAACTGCCACTTTCAGTTAAATTCTCATCTATGTATTTCTAGATTTGTGTAAAAGCTAGTACTGGATCTCGTTGGGTTGTTTTTTTTTTTTTTTTCCACCACAGTACTGTTTAGAAAGTCAGAATAATCTTCCTTAAACTCTTTTTTTTTTTTCTTTTTTAGAGAGAGAGAGAGAAAGTACAGCAGGGTGGGGTGCGGGGTACAGAAGGAGAGACAGAATCCCAAGCATGCTCCATGCTCAACACAGAGCCTGATACAGGGCTCAGTCTCATGACCCTGAAATCATGACTTGAGCCAAACCAAGAGTGAGATGCTTAACCCACTGAGTCCCCAGACACCCACTTAAACTCTGTTTTTAATGTGTCAGTCCTTTGCTCAAATACCTTAATATATCAAAGCCATACTCCTGTCTTCACCTAAGGCCTTTCTTCTGTAGGATTTTCAATAAAACTCTCAGCTCTCTTTTACACTATCCCATCTAAGGCTGCCCTTCTGGGTCCAACTTCCACCTAGATACAATTTGCTGACCACTGTCTCTCTGACTTGGTGTATATCCTCTTTATATTTGTTTCTAGGCCTTTCTGTGAGTGTCTAGACCAGTTCCTATCATTTATAGGCATGCAAGAAATATTTTTCAGTAAATAGCCAATAAGTACTCATGTATTATAACAAGTCAGAATATTTCTTTACAAGTACTATTAGAGCAGTAATACTGTCCTGAGTATAGTTCTCTAGATGTATTATTCATCTTCATCTATCTATCTCTTATGCTCCGTCTACTGTTTTCAACCTCTCCTACTTGCCAGGAATAAACATTGCCAGAACTTTGATTAAGCACACCATGGTGTCTTCCTGGAGCGAAATATTAATCTTAGACCTAAAGGGATAGATAGTATAATATATATGTAGAATGATCTTTACAAACCAAATGAAATTTTGAAAGAAACCATCAGGACACAGATATGAAGTTTGGGGGTATTAGGTAAATGAACTAAAGGGCGTGTGCTATCCTACCAAGATCAGGAGAATGTAGATTAAAACTGGGAGAATTACTGAATCTCCTACTTACTCTTGCTCTTCTAAGTTTAGCCAATTTGTAGTGCTCATGTTACTTTCTAGCAGACATTTAAATATATATTTCTCTCTCAATATAACAAAATTAAATCCTGTCTATCCCTCTGCATGAAATTATTCTGTGTTTTCACTGCTTCATCTCTACCATCACAATCCCATCTGCTTCCCCATCCCTGTGCCACAACACACACATACATACTCTGCTGGTTTCTTTTAGCTTTTCCTTTGACTATGACTTTCCTTTCCTAAGAACTACTTCTTAATCTTTATATTATAATGACTAGTTACATTTATGATGTATTTGTTTTCTCTATAAATTTTACTTGATTCATTGCTTACTACTCTATCTTGGACATTCCATCATCCTCACCTCCTGATCTTTGTTCTGACTTTTCATAAGAAAAGAGAACTTCCTTAAATGATTGCCCATAGAGGAGACACTAGAGTAGGTATACTTTTTGATTTCTTGCACTTCGAAAGTCACAGCACTTAGCCTTTTTGGAAGTCTAATAAACCTTCTGAGAATCAGATGCAAACCTCCCCAGGAAAATGGACATAAGTTGATATGATCAACTTTTTTATTTTGAAAGTATTCACTGACCTCCCTGAAGTCACTAGGGACTCCAGGTTGAGAATTCCCACCTGAATAAGGAAGAGAAAATATTTGTTTTAATCAATACTGCTCCAGAATCTTTTATTCAGAAGCAGTACCTCTGCTGCCTTCTTTGTTCCCTAACTCCCCTCACTGTGAGATACCTAAAGAGAAGTAATGCCAAAGAGACATTCATTGCATTTAAAGGAACTGAACTCAGAGCTAAGAATAAAATATACAAAAGGTGTGCAAAAGAGACTAGGCTATTTAATCAGGCTATAAACAGACTCTCTGTGGGGTAATTCACGATGTCCAATTTTTATTCTCACTACCTGTGCTATAAGCAGAATATATGAGTGGGACGCCTTATTGGCCTACTGGTAAGCCTGCATTTGTTAAATGTGTGCACATTATAAAGCAAATTTCAGAACTCAGGATCATGTTGGTAATACTTGGCTTGTCTACTTGATTGTGAGCTGGCTCCGTACACAAATGTAATTAAAAGAAACTAATCTTCTAGCTGTACAAGACTATCTAGGGGTATTCAGATTTGGATAAGAAAGCTCTTACACATGTACAAGAATCTACAGCCCATAGAGTTCTCCATGGGAGGCGGTATGACGGATCAGAAAGGGCATGGCTTTTTGAGTCACCCAGAATTTGAATTCATCTTTGGCCATTGTTCTAGTTGTATTATCTTAAATTAGTCATTTAAATATCCAAACCTTTATATGTAAGTTGAGAATTAATTTTTATGAGAAATGCATATTAAAAATGCATGCAAACCCCCCAAGGGCCACATGTGACTTACAGTGGGTATTCAATCAATAGATAACTATTATTTTGACTCACCTTACAAGGTTGTTTAAATAAGTTAATCTGCAAGAAGGCATTTAATATGTATTAAGGGTTTCTTCCTCTCTCATGGGTTCTCAATTCTTAACCAATTATAATTTTCCTATCATCACCATTGACACCCAACCATTAACCTGTTCTGGGCTGCATATTAGTGAAGAATCTAAGATCTAGAATAGCCTTTATAAGACCACACCAATCATGCCAAATCACTATATATAAAATATATATAAAAGATATGTCACTGGTTAATAAAACAGCACCACTTCAGTGAGGTTCATTCCAATAGCTCCCAAAGAACATTCAATTGATAATTACTCCTACAAGATTCTCCTTTGGTAAGGATTCTGTAGTCAAATAAGTTTGGGAAATTTATTTGTGGTCTCTTTGCTGTGATTTGTAATGGACACACACCTACCAAAAGCTAGAAGTTCCACAGCAGAGAAACCTAACATCATTAACACATATTATCTAAACTTAACTTTGTCTTGAAACATTTTTTTTTCATGCAACCATTATCATCTTTTGAACCATACTTTGGAACACTTTGTCCTTTACCAAATATGGCTAGTCCCAAAACAAACACAATGCTTATTTTGTAGGTCCCCATGTATTTGAAATCTGTTGTGTTTTGGACATCTGATTTTTCCTCCTCAAGGTTTTGTGTACTGTTGAGAAATGGTCAGAGAGTAATCTATCTACCTACCTACCTTCCTTCCTTCCTTCCTCTTTTACTTTTCCCCAGCAAGAGAACAGTTAAAAAATCCTTACATATTTATTGAGTCTCTCTGATGTACTGGTTGCTATGAAGTACAAGAACATGAAAGGCTCAGTGGCCTGGACCTGGGAAGGAACTTAGAATATCCCACTGAGAAACTGACATGTGACCAGCTGCTGCCTAGAGAAATTGTGAGGTGGCACAGAAATCATTCAGCTTGGAAGTGCTACTGCAGTTCAGAGCAAGGAGGGGGAGGGATGGACTGTAGCTAAGTGCACAGGGCTCCAGGAAGAAGGTGAACCTGGATGTAGGTCTTTGACAAAGTCTGTGGTTTGAATGCCTGTGGGAGGAGGGTATTATCTTGCATTCTTTTTTAAAAAATTTTAAATTTTAAATTTTTTATAAACATATAATATATTTTTATCCCCAGGGGTACAGGTCTGTGAATCGCCAGAGCTTGCATTCCTTTCAGATGGAAGAAACATCTGGAGCCTGAATAAGGGTCACGTGTGTCAGTGGTAAATAGCCTGGATGGAGTAGACTCCTTAAAGGGAGAGGTGAAATCGGGTTGGATACTTAAATGCATGGCCTTGAGCTAATGGATTTTGTGGGGATTGGATAAGGGCACTGGTAGACCAGGAGGATGAAATAAAGAAGAGAGGAGGAAGGAGGTTATGAATCAATTGCAGTAGTTCAGATGTACAGTGCAAGGAGTTCTAGAAGTATCCATTTTAATGGTTTATTTTGACAGTTATATATAAGCAACAGAAAGAGCATGGCATTGGGTATAGAGATCTAGGTTCAAAAGCTGGCTCTGCAACTTAGTAACCATGTGGCAAATTTAAGCAAATTATTTAACTTCTTTACCTTAGTTTTTCTCTTTTGCTCAGTGGGGAGTCTGCTTCTTCCCCTCCCTCTCTCTCCCCATGCTCCTATTCTCTCTCTCTCAAATAAATAAAATCTTCAAAAGAATAAATAAAAAATTATAAATGTTTATCAAGTCAATTACATGTAATACATGACAGCTGCTTTTAACCGCAATGCATCTCCTCCCCATCTCTTCTTAAAATACAAAGTTATCAAAACAATTCTGTACACATTTGTGATACTAGTAGCAATCAGCACCTGCATCACTCTGAAAATTAACCCACTTAGTATTCATTACACCTGCTACTTTAGCAATTTAAAATGCAGTTGTTTTATTAAGCAGTATGAAGAAAGCACGATGTCCATATTTTATTTTATTCCTAAAATTAGATTTGGAAAATATATATTATTCCATGGCAATCTAAACAATTCTTGCCATGCCCTGATCTTGTAAACCCAAATTTTATTTTGAGTATTCCAGGTTTATGCTTAAATGATATCTCTTTCATAAGAAAAAAAAATTGCTTAGCATTCTCTTCTTCTCATTTAAAAACCAAATGGCTACACACACACACACACACACACACACAGACATTTTTATTTATGTATGTATTCATAAATCTCCAGTGTACATTTACTAGCTAGGATTATTTTATTTAATGTGTGGGCATTTTGCATTGAGATCATTAAGGTATTAACATGAGAGGAAGATTTTGACTTAAGACAAGTTTGAGATCCATTAAAAGTAATTATTGTAAAATCTGGTGATTTTATATAATTTTTTAAACTGCATTACATACCTCTGTTTTAAAGTTTTAGAAGTTTTGCCATTTTGCTACCATGACTATGCTCAGGGCATCCATTATTTCACTGGGATTATTTATTTCATTCATACAAATTTTTGTTGCAAATCAAAGCAATGGAGAAGCTTCTGGATATTTAGATCCATATTCTTATTTCAGTCTGTATATTTTGTTTTCATACTTTGCCCTTGGTGACCTAACACTCACGCCTGCTCACCTTGAAAGTATCCTTCATTCATCAGCTTCAACGTGGGTCACCAGATTATTCCCTTTAACATTCTTTGAGATCTTGTAGAAGTAGAAATTATGGGTAACTTCAGGTCCTGTGGAGAACTGCCATTTTCTTCTGAAGGCCAAGACTCCACCCATACAAAGTTTGGGGGGCAGACTAAGTGAGATGAGGCAGTGACCTTCAAACTTTCTTGACAGTGTACCACAGTAAGAAATATATTTTATACTATGAATAGCCTTAACTTGTTTAAAGTAGGAGCTGCAACGAATAGTATTGTGCTTTTTTAAAAAAGAAGTGTTGAGTGCTGACTCTTAGGATAACAATATGTAATGTTTTGATACCTATATTTGTTTTTAAAAAGTAGGGAGGAGTGAACTCTTATTAAAAGCGACTTCTGTGTGTTATATTTAATAGTCATGACAAAATGTGCTCTTGGTCTTTGTTTAAAAAACCACTCATTTAAGTGAAAGCAACAAAAATAATCATATATATACAATATAAAGGAAATCTCTACATAATTGAAGCAGTATATATACACATACATACATACATAAATTTGATCTACTGTACAAAGAATTCAAACAGAACTTATATGAAGTGATGTTTAGCCTTACCATGTATGATTTGCTCTGATGTTTCCTATTCTAGTCTATTTAATTAAAAAAATATTGATTGTGCCCTACTAATCTGAATTTCCAATCTACCAATAAGTTTATAAACACTGAGGAAAGGAATCACTTAATTTAATGAATGTTATTTTTCTCTCCCTTTGTCCACTTCCTTCCACTTTATAATAAAAATTTTTCTTGTGCTCTCCTGCAAGGGAGAAGTAGAAGACAGAGATTTCTAAGGGACAGGCTGTCTAATATGCAGATACTTCGTAAATCACTCTTCCTTATATGTGTGAGTTTCCTCAGGCAGTAAGAGGTTTACCGGTTGAACACATAAAGCAGGGATCCCTCCATAAAGTGCCTACCAGAAGGAATGATGTAGTAGTGGTTGGGGACTTCAGAGAGCATATGTGGAATGCTGGCCAACTGCTCCCAGCTTGTTAGGTTTTTCAAAAGAATCCCTGCATTTGAATTTTTAAATGGAAAATCTATGTTGTTTAAACTTTTGGTAACTGATTCAAAACAAGTTTTCAGGACCAAACAAGAGTCTATGGACCTCTGTGGCCAATTTGCAACCTCTAACATCAACAGTGCTTAGCACAAGTGACAGAAACCTTTCTGAGAGCAGTGTTTTAGACAGGCCCATAAGGACCTAATTATAAATATCAAGGTAGAGAAATTAAGAAGTGTTTCTGGAATCTGGAATGCTAATGTGGGGCTGTTAAAAGACCATTTGAAGTCAGAAGACAGATTCAATTCCAGGTTCCAGTGGTTACTCAGGACTGGTCTGGGCCAAATAATCTCAGCTGTCCATGCACCAACTGGACCCCTATGAGATGTGCTATGAGGAATCAGTCCTGACCAAAACCATGTGACTCCAATGACTTAAAAAATACTGCTAATAACCTACCCATTCATGCAGCTCTGTTTCCCAAAGACCGCCACACATTCTAACCTTTTCATTGGCAAATTAATAGGAAAAATAAATCTTTCCACTTAGCCTTCATTTCCTTTCTAGTTCTTAATATCTTATAAATAAATTCCTGGAACACCTACCTATTTCCTCCATGTCTTTTCCTTTGTCAACCCCTCCTACATAATTTTATGTTCCCAAAGCACCTCTTGTATAATAGTATCTGTCCTTACACAAGACCAAATTCTGGATTTTTAATCCCTGTTGGTTTGCATCCAAATTTGTTCCACTCTTGAGAGCCCCTCTAAAATCCATCTCACTGGACTCATCTGTCCTCACCATCCCTTGTGGTTGATGCCACCTTTTGTCAGCAAGTTCCCTCAGAGTCCCATGTCCTCATATTTGGTCATATTTGTGGCTTCCTGGTCCAGTCCTTCCCTCCCACTTTCCTTCCACCTATTCAGTTGCTGCCTTTCACAGGCTACATCCTTTATGCAAAGGTTCCTTCAAAGGAAGCTCTGCATAGAAGCAGATGGCAGGCTCTCCACAGGAAAGGCAGGAAGTCCTGGGGTAGAGTGAATAAGTCTTGAGATCACTTAGGGCTGGGTGGCACTCAAGACAAGATTAAGAGTAATCTGTTCTCAAGCTGGAGGGAAACCACATGCTTTGTCTGTTTTGGTTTTACCTGGAGGTGAGTACTTTCCACAGAATAAGTTGAGAAACAAGACATTGTTACATGATTCATCCTTTTCTACTTAAACTTTGGTTTGATTCAACAAGTCAACAAGTACTTGTTAAACACCTGCCAGAGGTATCTAGTAGTCTAAGGAGGATTAAACTTAACAGACCTAAATTCAGATCTCTGACTTCAAGGAGTCTTCCCCTAATGGTTATGAACAAGAAATGAACAATCACAGTGATTTCAAAAGAAATACATGCGTGTGACAACAGAAGCATGTACAAAGTAGGGAAGTTTAGAGGATCCAACGAGGCTTCCCAGAGAGGCTGTCCATGCCCTCCTCCACTGGCTAACTCCTGATCAGAGTTTGCAAGCTTGGGTGGGACTTTAGAGAACAGTGTGTGAGCAATAGGAATAGTCGGTCTGGTGACTCAGGTGGAGTGAGAACCAGCTCACGACATATGACCTCAGGCACACAATGCACAAAAGAGTCTTTTCCTTCTCCAAACCTCCAAATTCTCAAGTGGAAGCCTAGAAATGTGGGAGAAAAGGAGACAGGGAGCTACAACCACTGTAGCCAAGAAAGAAAGAGTAGGCCTGAGTCTCTAAGTAAAAGTGTAGAAACTCAGCCAACTGTAAGCTGGAATGTCAGAAAGAGAATGTTTATTCAAAAAGGATAATCAAAGACGCAACTGTGGGAGGCAGAGGAGAAAAACTGGGGCTGCCTGAGAAGTGGGTGAAGAAAATCCAGCACCTCAAGAACCTGATTGTATTTTGCAGCCAGAATTTCCTACTTGCTGCTCCCTCTGCCTGCCTTCCCCCTCCTCTGCAGGAGCTGGGCTCTGTGGCCCCAGAGTCATGCTCTTTTTGTGGGGAATGCCAATTTAGAAATGAATTCATCTAGGCAAGCAACCATTGATAAGTAATTTTCCTTCAGCGTGAGTGAGACTGACATTTGCATTTAAGCTGTTCAGTTGGATCCTAGAGGAAGGTGCCTGTTCTGGCCACAGAAAGTCCCTACTCCAGCTCTGTCCGCTTTCATTCCTTTATTTAGAAACAAGGCCAGTGGCTCCTTGCTCTTTTAATCCCTGGATGGACAATATGCTGGTTTATTCTGGGACAGAGTGGGACCTTACGAAGACTGAAGATTCAAGAGAATAGCTTTTGGAGTAAGGCAGGAGGCCTTGTTTCCAAACCTAAGTTTTGCCACTGACTAACCAGAGAGCCTCATATAAGCTCATTGGCTTACCTAAGCTTGTTCTCTAATTTGTAAAATGAAGAAAGCAGCACCTACATCATATGATGATTTTGAAGATTAAATAGGATTATGCATGTAAAGCAGTACTGGAGGAATACTAAGTGCCTCTCAAATAATGATGCAGATGTATTTTTTTATGCAGACATACAGAGGATGTAAGGATTTTCTGAATTATTTCCAGCTCACCCTAAGGCTTCACGCTTCTTCTAGATTCTGTTATCTGCTGGTTGACTGACAGGGTCTTCCAAGCATTTATCAATGTGATTAGGAACAGTAATTCTGGAAAGTACTCTCAAGTTATTTATCTAATTAAACAAGCAAACCTTTTTAACCCAGACACCCTAAATCTCTGTAGCTTGTCTCTGCTGATTTGGTCAGAATAGTTCAGATGGAAGGGAAGGGCTTTCCGGGTGGAAAAAAAATAAATTAGCTGTCTGGAAAACAAGGACCTCTGAGTTAAAAAAAAAGCCTCACTGAAACAGCCTGTTTACTTTGCCATGGTGTCTCACATTAGTTGGGACTGGGAAAATCCAGGTTACCACCCAGCAGGAGCTCCCGCTAAAGATAGAGATTGGCAAATATCATATTTGATGTGTGAGAGCCAAATCAGAAGTTCACTCTTCAAGTAATTAAAATCACTAACCAGTCTATCACAACGATTTGTTTACTAGTAGACAGATTTTCTACAGGGTTGGAACCAAATCAAATTCATTCTTCAATCTTTGGTGCTAGACGTTGGCTGTCACATACCAGGTATCCAATAAATGGTTTTTGAATTGAACTGAGAAAGCCTGGAACATTCCCTTTATTAAGACTACCTTTTTTGTAATGTTTTCAGAACTTCCAACACATCTGAGAATCAATAACTCCTTTGTTAGAGGAATATTAATGTGAAACCTCATTGGAAACCTCACCGTGTCTTATGAGATTACAGCAACTTTGGTCCTGGGGAAAGAAATCCCTGGCAGAGTGACCCAAATCTCCATTTTCCCCCCTTCTAGTGTCCTTCAGAACCCTTTATTCTCCATGTACCTAAGAATACTCGTACATTTATTTGTTTACATATCTGTTCCTTCCAGGTAGAGGGTCCATACAACCCAACTGGCCCAGAATTTACCAGGTTTATGCCTATTACCCAAGGGTAATTATGAATAGTGTTGCCTTTCGCTCTAAAAAGTGTCCTGCTTTGAGTGCTAAATCATATGGGCTCTGTACTTCTGGGAGAGTACATCACACATTATTTAGCGGCCCAGCCCTGCCTCTTCTGGAAGTCTGGGCACTACTCCTGCCCAGGGTTTTCCTCTGTGGAGGTGGATCACTCAATAACTGCATTCAGAAGCTTTGGGCCCACTCCTGAAAGAACATTCTCTCTGGAGAGAGAGAATCTCGGTGGAACAACAGCAAAAAAAAAAAAATCAATTCACTAAATTCAATTCTCTCCTTTCATCTCAGGCCCCTTACGAACACTAAGAAACAAAGGATGTCTAATAATTACAACCCCAAATTTGCTAAAATCTAGAATACACATCTATTTGAAAGTTCTAATCTAGTAATTAAACTTAAGCTTCCCAGGTTATACTGGACCTGGGTATATAAGGTATCTTATTATGTCAAAATCAGTTAAGGTCCTCTAATGTGATTTGGAAGAAATGGACAGATAAAATTAAAATGTGGCAGGTCAAGGAAATCCAAAAGCTCAACTCATTCAGTAAATAACAATGGCACTTTAACAGGTTCTTTTCACTAATAGGATGTAATTGTGCTTGGCTTTAATTTCTTGTAACGATGGAACAAATTTGATTACTTCATACTTTTAGGGACATTTGGCTACATCATGTTTTGGTGCTTCCATAAACCCCAGTGGAAATTAAATCAGCTCTGTGATTGCTCATTTCCCCTATTTAGTGGCATGTCTGCCTCGTTTCAGCAAAATGGTAACCATTGTCTATGTTAATCCAAGATACTGCAGATTTAAAAGAAATTACCTCCTGTGCCCTTCTCCTTTCAGATCGCCCTATTTGTAGCTATCAAATTTTGGGATGCATTCTGGGGTGCAATCTTGCTTGAAAAAGCAAAGTAATTCTCATGTGAGATTTTGGGATTCTCTGTACTGTAAGTTCTAAATGCACCTATAATTCAAATTTAGATGAGGTCTATGAAGAGCATCAAAAGTTTTAAGAGCTTAAACTTTTATTTTGTGCTACCGCTTCTCCTTTCCCCAATTCTAGGTAGACATATGAGTTTTGAGATAGGGAGTCTACTGCCACATACTATGAAAATTAGTCATTAGTCTAGCACATTTAATCTTTAGACCCTTACCCAGAGCAGGTAAAATATTCTAGCAGAACTTAACACAAGTTTTCTGACATTGTAGGTAGTACTAAGCTCAAACTGCGAAAGATCATAATACAAAAGACACTGCAAATATAGTACGGCAGACTGACATTGTTTAAAACACATGGAACATTAATAGGCAACATTGTGGCAGAGACTGCCAACTGTCCCCTAACACTGATGCTTTTCTTCCTCAGTTACATTAGAATACTCATTTACTTAAGTATATGACTGCTTAAAATAGAGAACATTCCCAGACTCCTGTGTAGCAAGGTGTTACTACATAAGCTAAGTTCTGATAAATGGGTCGGAAGTGTTATGTGGAGGTTTCAGAACCGTTGTCAAAAGACATTTGTCATGTATCTTTTATCTGTCCTTTTTTACTCATTTCTCTGTCTTCCTGGCTAGAGTTGCCAAATTGGATCATGAGTTGAATTCAGGCATAAAGGCCACATCTAAAACATCAAAAGAAAGGAGCATGTGTCCTTGAAGTCTTTGTGGAACAGTGTTACCACATTAGTTCTAGATTGCCTACTTTCAGATTTTAACATGATACAGAAATGAACATCTATCTTCTTTAAGTCACTTCTATTTTAAATCTGTATTTGCGAAAAACATGTTCCCAACTAATACAAACACCAAAAACAAAACTCTCATTAACCTATGATCTAAGACTATACTTTAGTCTTACTAACAAAGGGTGTTCACCTGGGCCAGCCAAAAATTTAGATACTGGACAGCTGGTTGCAGCTTACTATAATTCAAAGATATTGTGTAGCAACACATTTCTAGTTAAGAGCTTGCTCCAGGACTATCTCAA
Organism: Neogale vison; assembly: GCF_020171115.1. Classification (NCBI taxonomy): domain Eukaryota; kingdom Metazoa; phylum Chordata; class Mammalia; order Carnivora; family Mustelidae; genus Neogale; species Neogale vison. Next base: position 228,268,964 of record NC_058091.1, on the reverse strand, counting down.
AATGATTTCTAGAAAATTTGGCAAACAAAATCCTATAAGAACCATGCTGAAGTTTCTCCTAGGGTTCAGATATCTGTCTTTCCAACCAGATTGAAAGTCACTCTAGCCTGGAAGTCATTGCAATGGACCAAAACTTGGTTTCCCTGGCATGAAGAAGAGCACTGTCATTTCGAGGAGGGAGGTTCTCCTTTGGTCTCCTCTCCCACTCATTTATACACTTGAACACATGAATGTTTACACATTTTTTTCTGACTCAATAGTCTCTGAGCACATTGCTCTTGTTAAATCATTAAAAGCTGGAGGGTCTTTTCAAAATTCTTTCTGTGATTTATCATTTAAAGCCAATGTTCTCTCCTCCTGTGAATCCAAGTGCTTTAAAACAAAATTCTTGCAGATCCAAGTCATGTCTGAAAGGTTTAGAGAATGACATACTGTGGTCATATGGTCAGTGCACAAATACCTCTGATTGTACAATGCAAAACAGTTTATGTGTACGTTCCATGAGGTTATAGGCCATAGGCCACTTATTTATTACCAAATCCCCAGCTCCTGAACAGTGCCCCACAACATAAATCTGTTGAATGAATAAATGAAGAATCTGCCTGGTGCAATAAAATTGTGATCTGCACACATCTGAGGCCCATCTCCGTGTGTGCACGGGGCACAGACATAGCTTCCTGGATGATTTTGCAGTACTGGGCATCTGTATTGTCCACAACAGTTACCAAGGGACCTGTTTTTCATAAATGGCTCCAGCACACACTCTTCTCCTACAGAAACTATAGCTGCCCATTCTAAATCCCTAAAGCACTGTCATTTTCACTTAGATCTCCCAATACATAAGCATATTGTAGGACATACTTGGGTGGAGAGGAATATGCACACTCAAGCTTCCCCTGGAAAGAAATTGCAGCTGTCAGAAATGGGTTAGTTATCAAAATTAGCTCCATAGATTATAAGACATAAATCTCAGTTTTATTTGTTCATAGCAGTGTAAACTTGCTTTTTTAAAAATTAAGTTAGGAAATAAAAATAGCTGTAAGGACCATTTTGGGAGGGACTGTCCATTATCTGTCTCAGTGAAGGGACAGATGGCGTGTGTATTAGGATGGTTCCCCATAGGACCCCTGTTCTCTAGAACCCATTCAGAATCGCCAATACCCTCTCCGCTTCTCTACTGCTCCCTGACACACAGCTAGGCAAAGGCATCATCTAAATAGAAACCGCTTTTGTCTTCCACAACCTAGAGTGGCCTGATCATAAAAAGAAAAAACAGAATAAAATTTTCAGAAAGGCAGTATGTTCTGTCTAAGTGAATGCCAGCTAACGGCAATGCCATGATAAGTTCACTAGACAGAGATTTGTTAATTAAGGCAAATCTCTATTTTTATCAACTTATTGAGTCTCCCAAAACAAGTTATTTCACACATATTGACATATAATGTTTGTCTCCGAAATTTAAAATATTAATGATATGACTTTTTTCCCCCCAAGATAATTCAGCTGCTCCTTCTACCAGTTTCACTATCAGTATCTGGGTTAGAATTTGAGGTATAGGGTATAAATAACTCATCCTGAAACATCCAAAGATAACCAGATGTTTGAGACTGTAGTTGTAAGGAAAATTGTCCTTATTCTTAGAAGGTATACACTGGGGAGTTTGAGGATGGAGGGCCATCATGTATATAGCTCTCTCTAGGGTGTGCCAGAGAAGAAAAATTGTGTGTGTGTGTGTGTGTGTGTGTGTGTAAACAGTGTGACAAAGCACGTGAAGGAGGATGTCACCAATGGTGAGGAATATGAATGTATTCTTTGTACTATTCATAAAGCTGTCCATTAAGTTTGGAATTGTTTTCAAATAAAGTATTTTTAAAAAGTGATTGTAATAGTGACATTAAATAATTATATTATTTCATATTTGAGCATTCTTTCCTGTCCCCATTATGCATACACACCTCATGCACACACAGATATATGTGACACTCACTGTACTTTCTTGCCTATCTAATGAGTATTAGTACAGTACATATTGGGAAACTCATCTTGCAATCTGTTCATGAATTTAAGCTCTAAGTGATTCTAAGAGGCCTCCTAGATAATGATTTTATTTTTAAGACAATGATTTTTGAAGATGTAATGTCCTTTCTTGTAAATGAGGTCACCCTTCATGATATATTTAATGTGCTCAATGGAAAAAATCTGCAGCCAAGAATATTCTATCCAACACGACTATCATTATGAATAGAAGAAGAGATAAAGAATTTCCCAAACAAAAACTAAACGAGTTCATGACCACTAAACCAGCCCTCCAAGAAAAATTAAAGGGGACTCTTTGGGTGGGAAAGAAAGACCAAGCATGACAAAGACTAGAAAGGAAAGAGAAAATCTCTGGAAATGATGACAAAACAAGCAATTAAATGGCAATAAATATACATCTATCAATAATTGCTCTGAATGTAAATGGACTAAACACTCCAATCAAAAGACAGAGGATGTCAGAATGGATTTTAAAAAAAGAACTTTCTATATGCTGCCTACCCATTTTAGAGACCCATTTTAGACCTAAAGACACCCGTAGATTGAAAATGAGGGGATGGAGAAACAATTATCATGGAAACGGAAGTCAAAAGAAAGCTGGAGTAGCAATACTTACCATAAGACAAACTAGATTTATGTAATTAAACTACTACATGGTGTAGACTCCATGCCCAACACAAGTCCAACATGGGGTTTGAACTCACAACCCTGAGATCAAGACCTGATCAAGATCAAGAGTTAGATGCTTAACAGACTGAGCCAACCAGGTTCCCCCAGAGAAGCAAGATTTTAAACCAAAGACTGTACAAGAGATGAAGAAAGGCACTATATCATAATACAAGGGACAATCCAACAAGAAGATTCAACAATTGTAAATATTTATGCCCCCAACATGGGAGCACCCAAATATATAAAACAATTACTAACAAATATAAAGGAACTCATTGATAATAATACAATAATAGTAGGGGACTTTAACACCCCACTTACAGCAATGGACATAGCATCCAAACAGAAAATCAACAAGGAAAAAATGGCTTTGAATGACACACTGGACCAGATGGACTTTACAGATATATTTGGAACATTTCATCCTAAAGCAGCAGAATACACATTCTTTTCAAGTGCACATGGGACATTCTCCAGAATAGATCACATACTGGATCACAAATCAGGCCTAAATAAGTACAAAAAGACTGAGACTAGCATGCATATTTTCTGACCACAAAGCCATGAAAGTTGAAATCAACCACAAGATAAAATTTGGAAAGACCACAAATACATAAAGGTTAAACAACATCCTACTAAAGAATGAATGGGTCAATCAGGAAATCAAGCAGAATTAAAAAAAAAAAATACATGGAAGCAATGGTCCAACACCTCTGGGATGCAGCAAAAGTGGTCCTGAGAAGGAAATATATAGCACTACAGGCTTACCTCAAGAACCACGAAAAATCTCAAATATACAACCTAACCTTATACCTATAGGAGCTAGAAAAAGAACAAACAAAACCTAAAGCCAGTAGGAGAAGAGAAATAATAAAGATTAGAGCAGAAAGAAATTATATAGAATCAAAAAACAGTAGGACAGATCAGTGAAATTGGGAACTGGTTCTTTGAAAAAATGAATACAATTGATAAACTGCTTGCCAGGTTATCAAAAAGAAAAAGAAAAATGACCCAAATAAATAAAATTACAAATGAGAGAGAAGAAATAACAACCACCCTGACAGAAATACAAACAATTTTAGGAGTATATCATGAAAAATTGTATGCCAATAAACTGGACAATCTAGAAGAAATGCATGAATTCCTAGAAACATATAAACTATTCAAAATTGAAACAGGACGGAATAGAAAACTTGAACAGACTCATAACCAGCAAAGAAATTGAATCAGTAATCAAAAATCTTCCAACAAACAAAAGTCCAGGGCCAGATGGCTTCACAGGGGAATTCTACCAAAAATTTAAAAAAGAGTTAATACCTATTCTTCTCAAATTATTCCATAAAATATAAATGGAAGGAAAACTTCCAAACTCATTCTATGAGGCCAGCATTACCCTGATTCTAAAATGAGAATAAGACTCCACTAAAAAACAAACAAACAAGCAAACAAAACCTATAGGCTAATATCCCTGATGAACACAGATGCAAAAATTCTCAACAAAATACTAGCAAATGAGATTCAACAGTACATTAAAAGAATAATTCACCACAATAAAATGGGATATATTCCTGGGCTGCAAGGATGGTTCAATATTTGCAAATCAATCAATGTGATACTCCACATTAATAAAAGAAAGGATAAGAACCATGAGATCCTTTCAACAGATGCAGAAAGAGCATTTGACAAAGTACAACACCCATTCATGATAAAAACCTTTAACAAAGTAGGGCTAGAACATACCTCAACATAGTAAGTGTCACACGTGAAAACCCCACAGCTAATATCATCCTCAATGGGAAAAACTAAGGGCTTTTCCTCCAAGGTTAGGAAGAAGACAGGGATGCCCACTCTCACTGTTATTTAACATAGTACTGGTCACTGTTATTTAACATAGTACTGAAAGTCCTAGCTTCATCGATCAGGCAACAAAAATAAATAAAAAGGCATCAAAACTGGCAATACAGAAGTCAAACTTTCATTATTTACAGGTGACACAGTACTCTATATTGAAAACCCAAAGACTCCACCAAAAAATTGTTAGAAATGATACACAAATCTAATACAGTTGCACAACACAAAATCAAGGTACAGAAATTTGTTGTGTTTCTATACACCAATAATGAAACAGCAGAAAGAGCAATCAAGTAGTTTATCACATTTACAATCGCACCAAAAACTTTAAGATTCCTAGGAATACACCTAACCAAAAAAGTAAAAGATGTGTACTCTAAAAAGTATAAAACACTGATGTAGGAAACTGAAGATGACACAAAGAAATGCAAAGGCATTCCATGCTTACAGATTGGAAGAACAATATTGTTAAAATGTCTATACTACTCAAAGCTATCTACACATTTAATGCAATCCCTATCAAAATACCACCGGCACTTTTCATAGAGCTAGAACAAACAATCTTAAAATTTGTACAAAACTACAAAAGATTCCAAATATCCAACACAATCTTGAAAAAGAAAACAAAGCTGGAGGTATCACAGTTCCAGACTTCAAAGTTATATTACAAAACTGTAGTCATCAAGACACTGTGTTACTGGCACAAAAACAGACACATAAATCAACAGAAGAGAACAGAAAACCCAGAAATGGACCCACAACTAAATGGTCAACTAATCTGACAAATCAGGAAAGAATATTCAATGGAGAAAATACAGTCTCTTCAGCAAATGGTGTTGGGAAAATTGGACAGCCACATGCAGAAGAAGGAAACTGGACTACTCTCTTAAACCATACCTAAAAGTAATTTCAAAATGAAAGGAAGACCTAAATGTAGCACAGGAAATAATCAAAATCCTAGAGGAGAACACAGGCAATAACCTCTTTGACATCGGCCATAGCAACTTCTTACTAGATGTCTCCTGACAAAAGCAAAAAGCAGCTACTGGGACTTGATTGATATAAAATTCTTCTGCACAGCAAAGGTAACCAGCACCAAAACTAAAAGACAAGCTATGGAATGGGAGAAGACATTTGCAAATGTCATATGGAGAAAGAGCCAGTATCCAAAATATATAAAGAACCTATAAAACTGACACCCAAAAAAGAAATAATCCAGTTAAGAAATGCACAGAAGGGGCACCTGAATGGCTCAGTGGTTGAGCGTCTGCCTTGGGCTCGGGCCATGATCTAAGGGTCCTGGGATTGAGCCTCGCGTCAGACTTTCTGCTTGGCGAGGAGCCTGCTTCCCTCTCTCTCTGCCTGCCTCTGCCTACTTGTGATCTCTCTCTCTGTCAAATAAATAAATAAAATCTTAAAAAAAATAAAGAAATGCATAGAAGACATGAATAGACATCATACATTATCAGGGAAATACAAATCAAAACCACAATGAGATACCACCTCACACCGGTAATTCTCACTAAAATAACTTAATCACTAAAATTAACAACACAGGAAACAACAGGTGTTGGCAAGGATGTGGATAAGGGGAACCCACCCACTGTGGGTGGAAATGCAAACCGGTGCAGCTACTCTGGAAAACAGTATGGAAGTTCCTCAAAATTTAAAAATAGAACTACCCCATGATCCAGCAATTATATTACTAGAGATTGACCCAAAGGATACAAAAATACTCATTCGAAGGGATCAAGCACCCCAATATTTACAGCAGCATTATCAACTATAGCCAAAATATGGAAAGAGCACAGATGTCCAGCAACAGATGAATGACTCAAGAAGATATATATATATATATACATATATATATGAACAATGGAATATTGCTTAGCCATCAAAAAGAACGAAATCTTGCCATTTGCAATAATGTGGTTGGAGCTAGAGTATAAAGCTAAGTGAAGTCAGTCAGTCAGTGAAAGACAAACACTTGTGTGATTTCACTTATATGTGGAATTTAAGAAACAAAAAAGATGACCGTAGCAGGGAAGAAAAAGACAAGGAGGCAAACCAGGAAACACACTCTTAACTACAGAGAACAGACTGAGGGTTCCTGGAGAAGTGGGTTAAATGAATGATGGGAATTAAGAGGAGCACTTGCCATGATGAGCCTTGGGTGTTATATGTAAATGATAAATCACTAAATTCTATACCTGGAACTAATATTACACTGTATGTTAACTAACTGGAATATAAATAAAAACTTGAAAAAAAATACATAAGGCCACCCTTTTGTCCTTTGAGATTTGGCTGATACTGGCCCATGGCAACCAATTACCTGAGAAAGCACCCTGGAAAAAGACAGCTGAGACATATTGCCTAAACCACAGGCTATTGAGAACTTGGCTGAAACTGACTAGTTTGGACTGCTGACTTCAAAAGTGCTGATGAATACAATGAACTGTGGAAAATGTATGATTTGTTTTGCACACATTTACTATGATTGATAGTCCCAATTTGGCAAGTGAGTTCACTCCCAGTGGAGATGAAAGTTTCACTGCATTTCAACATTCCTGTTGAGACAGATTTCATTCTTATTGGCCAATGTACTAACAAATCACGTATAATTTGCAGCATAATGAATTTATTAGCTACCCTGTGGATCAATGCTGTACATAATATTCCTGAGTCAACATGAGCTCTTAATTAAATTTCCTTATTATAATGCCTCTGGAAATTTTTCTTCAGACTACTAAACTTTGAGACGTGAGTCTAGGTTTCAACCAGCAATTATGCCAGTACTTTTTCTGAGATGGGCCAGGGCCAGGGTCAGGTTAGGAAGTGATCTATTATGAATGGCAGGTTATAAAACGGATATATGTGATCAAAACCACCCATAATTGACTCAAACCTTTCTATGTCTCAAGTTATTCTGACACCCAGAGCAAGCTCTGAGCAAGTCAACTTCAGTTATTCCCTTACGAATAGAAAAGATAAAAGATGGCAGTGGCAGAGATGTGCAGAATGAAAAAGAAGTTAAAAATAAGGAAGAGTAGGATAGAACTAGTTCTTTAGTACAAAACCAAAATCCTTATTTTTTAAATTGGAGATCACTCAGAAGTACAGAAAGAGCAGTGACGGAGTAAGAAACTAATTCTAAGGTAACTCCAAAGAAGAGGTTATTTAAATTACAATCTGCCTGGATTATGTCCCAAACTGAAGTGTTTTGTTGTTGTCATTAATAAAGAAACATGAGAAAATACACGTTTCTCTTGGTACCTACCAAGAAAGAAGGAAAAAGGGAGGGAAGACAAAAGGGGAGGAGGAGGAGAGAGAGGGAGAGAGAGAGAGAGAGAGAGGCTGACAGACAAAATCTCATATGAATTTACCATGGTGATCATTTTGTGATTCATATAAATATTAAACACTGTTGTGCACCTGAAACTGATATAATATTATATATCAATTATACTTTGATAAAAAAATTATAAGGGAGGCTGGGTGGTGCAGTTGGTTAAGCAGCTGACTCTTGATTTCAGCTCAGATCATGATGTTATGGCTGTGAAATTGAGCCCCTCCTCAGGCTTGCTGCTGGGCATGAAGCCTGCTTAAATTCTCTCCTTTCCTCTCCCTCTGCTTCTCCCCCCAACTCTCTCTGTCTCTAAAATAAATAAATAAATCTCTAAAATAAGTAAATAAATCTTTAAACAGATAAAAATAAAAATAATAAATAAATGCCACAACGAAAAAAAAATACTGTATTGCTTATCTGAAAATTGCTAAGGGAGTAGATCTTACAAGTTCTCATCACAAGCCAAAGAAAAATTTGTAACAAGGTAAGGTGACAAACTGTTACCTAGACTTATTGGGATCATTTCACAATAAACACAAATACTGAATCATCATGTTGTACAACTAAAACTAATATAATGTTGTGTATCAATTATGACTCAGTTAAAAATAATAACAAAAAAAAAACAGAGACAAAGTCTGTCGAGAAACAAAAATCCAGCTTGAAGTTCCCAAGATATGCTGTCATGCCCCCTTCAAAATAAAAAATTTTGCTTAAATATACTAGAAGATTTTTTTAAAATTTAAAAAATCAATTAGGAGGCCAGTTAGCCAGTGTGACATTTGCATCCTTGGTACTTTCTCAAGTGAGCTTCGTGGGCTCCCACCAGAAAGCCCTGGCCAAGCTCTCATTGGTCCACTTTGTGCGAGGTCCTGGGTACACTACACAGCCTCTTGGGAAAAAACTACAAAGGGGCACTTGAGTGGCTCAGTGGGTGAAGCATCTGCCTTTGGCTCAGGTCATGATCTCAGGGTCCTGGGATCAAGCCCCACATCGGGCTCTCTGCTCAGCAGGGAGACTGCTCCCCCACTCTCTGCCTGCCTACTTGTGATCTCTCTCTCTCTCTCTCTTTCAAATAAATAAATAAAATATTAAGAAAAAAAAAAAGAGAGGAAAAAACCACATAGCCCAATGAAGACCCTATGAAAGTGGAGTTTGCTGTCAGGTCCTATAAGCTACTTATGCTCCAGTATTTTATCACAATGAACCAGCTGGGAATGAACTACCTGGGAACAGGCCATAAATCTCCTGGCAATGAATATTCAATATCTTGCACAACGTGGTGATTTCTTGATATAGATTTGGTCTCTTTTAAACTAGTTTTTACTCCCCTTGAAAACATCAACAGGGGACGCCTGGGTGGCTCAGTGGGTTAAGCCGCTGCCTTCGGCTCAGGTCATGATCTCAGGGTCCTGGGATCGAGTCCCGCATCGGGCTCTCTGCTCAGCAGGGAGCCTGCTTCCTCCTCTATCTCTGCCTGCCTCTCTGCCTACTTGTGATCTCTGTCTGTCAAATAAATAAATAAAATCTTTAAAAAAAAAAAAAGAAAACATCAACAAACCATCTCTTTTTACTTGTTTACCAAATAGCTTTCAAAAAATATTTTAAATCAAAGAATCAGTAATCCATGAATCAATTCATCCATTAGTGATAATCCCCTCTCCTAGCTTAGTTTTTTTTTTTTTTTTTTTTTTTTTTAAGGCACTGGCCTTGTTTTGCATCCTTCCAACATACAGCCTGACTTCCAAGAGTAAGGAGCATTTCAATTGCAGAAATGTCCACAGGGTGCCCTACTTTCATAACAGGAAATAAATAATTAAGTTTTACTAAAGAAAAAAAGGACAGAATATTCTATTCTTGCCTTATACACTGAATTCAAGTTCACTCGTGCTTAATTTTCATATTTTCAGAGTTCTGCTTCTTTCTGCATGTGGGGCTCCTTTCATTCCTGGGCCACAAAAGATAAATGTGGTCTGCTTGTCACATTTGTAATGCAAATAATATATCACAAATATTTCTTTACAGAATAAACACTTAAAGCTAACATTTCCTTGGAAAATAAGATCAGGAAATAATTGTCAGGAAAGTGTGCCTCTATAAAATATTCTGTTAAAGAATATCAAGTAACTGATAACCTAGAAATCCTGTTTCTTCCTTTGAGTCATATTGTTTTAATCATATGACATCATGCATATCAGTATTTGAATGCTATTGACTATTAGGACATTTCAACACAATATTGTCCTTAGAATCTATGATTTGGGATTCTCTTATAAGAAAGTCCATTTTAGGGTCTCTTGGGTGGCTCAGCCAGTTAAGCTCTTTGTTCAGCTCATGTCATGATCCCAGGGTTCTGGGATTGAGTCCTGAGTCAGGGTCCCTGCTCAGCAGGGAGTCGGCGTCTCCCTTTGCCCTTCCCTTCATCCAATCCTGCTCTCACTCTCTCTCACAAAAAATATAATGAAAATAACTGAATAAATAAAATCTTTTAAAAACCCAAAAGCCCATTTTATACCAATTTGTTTTGTTCCTTAGCAACCAAACCTGCTTTTTTTTTTTTAAGATTTTATTTATTTATTTGATAGAGAGAGATTAAAAGGAGGCAGAGAGGAAGGCAGAGAGAGAGGTTGGGGTGGGGGGGGAAGCAGGCTCCCTGGTGAGCAGAGAGCCTGATGCCGGACTTGATCCCAGGACCCTGAGCTGAAGGCAGAGGCTTAGCCCACTGAGCCACCCAGGTGCCCCAAACCTGCTTTGACAGGATCTGAGAATTAATATTCCTATTTCATAAAGAACATAAGAGAGACCTAAGCATGTGATTTCAAAGGTGGTCTCTGCCCAAGCACTTTTTCCTCGAACAAAGTTGTCCCAGCTTTTCCTGTGTGTTTTTCGAATTCTGTTCTAAGAAATACACCTCATTCACTCAGCTAATGGAAAACCATTGATGTGTTGATTAACAATGGGTAAAGCGCTGGACACAAATAATCCTAGTGCACCCATATGATAAGGACTCCAATAGCACATACAGAATGCAGAGACATCTAACCCGGTCTTGGGGTTGGAAGGCTCCCTATGGGAGGATATTCTTGATATATTAAAAAAGCAGAAAGAATTAAGTGCAGAGAAGAAGGAGCAAGGGTGGAGTGGAGGGAAGGAATGAAGAGATGGGGAGGAGTCCCAGACAGACAGATCACATGGACAGAGGTGCAGACCCATAGGAATACAGTGCATAGGGTATAGTAGAGGATGCACTTGCAGGAGAACAGTGTGAAATGAGACAGGAGAGATTGGCAGAAGAGGGCCAGGAAAGATGAATGACCAGTTAAGGGAGCTGGTCATGTCCCCAAGTGCTGGGAAAGCATGGAGAGATTTTTATTTGTAATTCACTGATTCTTCTTCTTTTTCTTTCTCATTCTATGGAGAATAGAAGGGACATTGTGCCTTTAAGGAGAGTGAATAGAAAGGTAGAAAATAGTCAGGGGTTTCCAAAAAGAGAGCACGATAGATGATCAACAGCCTGTCCCAATGAAGATTTTTTTTTTTTTTTTAAATGCACAGTCATCACAATCTTTACCACATTTCTGGTCTCTATGATCATACTGAAATATTGACTAGGTTTCTGATATTCTGGAGTCTGAATGTCACTAAAGGGATGAATAAACCAAACAGATTGGATTCATATGGGTTGGCATTATGACACATTTTTTTCCACATAAAATTAGAGGAAAAACTTATTTCACTCAATTTCCTGCCTTATGTTGGTTAAAACTACAGTCAGTGTTATTATCCCTTTGCCTATTCTTTTGTATTTAAATTTGATGTGGGATTGTGCTTTTACAGAAGAAATAATTTAATACCTTCTGCTACCTATTATTTCTTTTTTTTCTCAGGGGTTTTAATTTTAAAAAGAAAAACAGAACATGGACTTTCCTTCTTCATGAAAACCCCACTATTACTAGACTTCAAGAACTTTTTAAGTAATCAAATAAAAACATTTATTAATTTACCCTAACTATAGTATAATTCCTTACAGGCTAAGTATTTTGTAATATGTACAATCTTTTATATTACCCTTATGTGGTCAGTTTTTAATAGCTCAAAAGTTATGAAAACTTCATAAGACCACCAAAATGAAGTTGTATTGTAGATTCTATAGTGACAAAACATGAACCACACCAACTTGAGGCCCAGAGGTTAACATTGCTTTAGTTAGAAAACACCTATGTGTATGAAATACAGAATCTGACATCTCTACAGAGTATTTTGAAGTCTCAGTATCTTTGTTTATAAGAAGGTTAAACTTGTCCCTATCCCATACTGACAACATGCTGAGATTCCCTTAGGATACAGATTTCATTTGAGTAAACATGGTTATTGATAGTGATAGTATATTTCACATGTGCTTAAGCTATTACTGTCTATTCAGACAATGAAGACAGTAAAAGCAAAAAACAAAATATTGTTTGGCTAGGAGCTGAATCTCAGGCTTTCTGCTTCATTCTTTGTTCATTTGTGCCCTCATTCGTTAGTTTACTCACTGAAAAAAAAATATTTTTAAAGATTTTATTTACTTATTTGACAGAGATCACAGTAGGCAGAGAGGCAGGCAGAGAGAGAGTGGGGAAGCAGGCTCACAGCCAAGCAAAGAACCCGATGTGGGGCTCAATCCCAGGACCCCAGGATCAGGACCTGAGCCGAAGGCAAAGGCTTTAACCCACTGAGCCACCCAGGCACCCCTGAAAAATATATATTGAACAATATCTGTGGCAGACCTAGTGACAGGTTCTCAATCCAATGACGACTGAAACACATCTGGTTTCCATGCTTGAGCATCTTGCCTGTGGAGCGCAGAGTCAAAGAACGTTAACAAAAAATAGAAATTTTAGAGGCGCTTGGGTGGCTCAGTGGGTTAAAGACTCTGCCTTCGGCTCAGGTCATGATCTCAGGGTCCTGGGATCGAGCCCCACATCGGGCTCTCTGCTCGGCGGGGAGCCTGCTTCCTCCTCTCTCTCTGCCTGCTTGTCTGCCTACTTGTGATCTCTGTCAAATAAATAAATAAAATCTTTAAAAAAAAATTCTATTTTTTTAAAGATTTTATTTATTTATTTGACAGACAGAGATCACAAGTAGTCGGAGAGGCAGGCAGAGAGAGAGACAGGGAAGCAGGCTCCCTGCTGAGCAGAGAGCCCGATGCGGGACTCGATCCCAGGACCCTGAGATCATGACCTGAGCCGAAGGCAGCGGCTTAACCCACTGAGCCACCCAGGCGCCCCTAAAAAAGTAGAAATTTTAAATCGGATTAATGTTACATATAAAGGGGCACCTGGGTGGCTCAGTGGGTTAAAGCCTCTGCTTTCGGCTCAGGTCATGATCTCAGGGTCCTAGGATCAAGCCCTGCATCAGGCTGTCTGCTCAGCGGGGAGCCTGCTTCCCTCTCTCTCTCTCTCTGCCTGCCTCTCTGCCTACTTGTGATCGCTGTCAAATAAATAAATAAAATCTTAAAAAAAAAAAAGAAGGTTAATGTTACATATAAAAATGCCACCCTCCCCTAGAAGAAGACAACTTATCTTGCAATAAAGAATGAAGAGTCAGTCCATTGAGGAAGATAAACATATAAATAAATATAAATCCGAATGATCACTACGTGATGGACATTTCAAAAGAAAAAAATAAATAAAGGATTTTAGACAGGACGTCCTGGCTTTGGATTTATGTTTCAAGTCTAGCCATGTGCCCGTGAGCCAGTTATTCAAGTCCTTTAAATTTCAGTCTTCTCTGTAGAGTGAGGATATAACTACCTTGCTCATTGGATAGTATAAGAATTGGCTAAAGGTACAGGCAACTCATTAAATTGTAGTTATCATAACTTATTTCCTGTAGTCATGGAATTTTTCACATTGGAGGGAACATTTCAACTTCTTCTGGAAGACAAGTAGAGTTCATCAGGCAGAAAAAGTTTGTTAGGGTGTTTCAGAGAAAAGGAACAAAGTGTGTAAATTCATCTGACCTGAATTAAAATGTTTCTTTGGGAGAAGAGCAAATGGATGAGCGCAGGTGGAGCATAATGGTATCCAAATAACTGGGTTTTCTACCTTTTCTTTCAACTGATAAACATAGGAAAGCATTCTAAAAATCAGTTTAAATTCTTCCTTCTCTTTCTCCCTTCTCAAAACCCCATACCAAAGAAATACATATGTCTTTTAGAGTAACTCAATGTTAAGAGACTCAGTACATCAAAATCAGCAGATTTCAGAGCATTGGACAAAAAAGAGAAAGACAACTTGAGAGCGGACACATTCCGTGGGAGAGTTTGAGGGCTCCACCAGGTTTAGAAGACACAATTAAAGTGTTAAAAACTGGGGCGCCTGAGTGGCTCAGTGGGTTAAGCCGCTGCCTTCGGCTCAGGTTGTGAACTCGGGGTCCTGGGATCGAGTCCCGCATCGGGCTCTCTGCTCAGCAGGGAGCCTGCTTCCCTATCTCTCTCTCTCTGCCTGCCTCTCCATCTACTTGTGATTTCTCTCTGTCAAATTAATAAATAAAATCTTTTAAAAAAAAGTGTTAAAAACTGGTTCAAATATATTTAATGGAGCTCCGACCATCATCCCAATCACTTTTTTCTACCTAATAAAAAGCCATTTATAATCGCTTAGACTACTTGTGAATTCTTTTCCAGGGAGGAGGTTCCTTTTTTAGGCAATGGGAAAGCCCTCTCCTTCTTCACTGGGAGATTCCTGAGAAACCAGCAGTAGTGGTTGCGTGGGTCCTCTTGTGCATGGCCCTGAATGACTCACACTTCCAGATGGCCCTGTTAGCGTTCATGCAGACTCCACTGCTGGCAATATTAAACTGACCTGGGGCTATTTCAATACATAGCTTTTCTCTGTTGTAAGGACCAGTGTTTTTAAAAGTTAAAACTGGTTACTGCTCTGATTTCTGAATACAAAAGTATCTTTCTTCAGTATAGATTATTTGGAAAAAAGTACAGAAGGGTGCAAGAGAAGAAAATTGAAAAAAATAATCATAATTATATCACCCATTAATTCTACCACTCAGAGACAACCACTGTGAATGTTTTGATGTATTTCTGTCTTAGCTTTCTTTTTTCTTTCCCTAAGTAGATCCTTAAGAGATTTCCAACAGGGGAATTACTAGGACAAAGGGAATAAACCTTTTTAAGTCTCTTATATATACTGTCAATTTTTTTTTCAGAAATATGAGAAATGTTTAGAAAAGCAATTCTGCTTTTACAGGTAGTAAGAATGTCACATGATATTCTAATCATTGTATAATAAATATGTAAAAACTTGGCAAATATGTTTTTTGTTTAAATTTGTACTTCTTATTATAAATAAGAAAGATTAAATTTTATTTTAATTCCTTTCCTTTCTTTTCTTTGTATTTGAGATACAGTGTTATGCTACTTTTTAAAAAAAATCCAATTAACCAACATATAGTACATCATTAGTTTCAGATATAGTGTTCAGTAATTCATCAGTTACATATAACACCCAGTGCTCATCACGTCAATTACATTACTTTCAGATGATTCAATAAGTATGTCTATATCATCTGTGCTATGCTATGCCCACCACAAGTGGAGGTATAATTTGAAGAAAGATCAGTTTTTAAATTTATATTTTATTTTTAGCAAAGTTATACAGGCACATAAAGAATTCAAAAGTATTATAACAAGACAAAAAAAAAAAAATCCCCTGCACTGACTCACTGACTCCCCCAAGGTACAGGCACCGTCCATTCCCCAAAGGTAGTCACTTTCAAATTTCATAGCTGATTTATTTGCTATAGTCTGTATCTCTAAATAACATACCTATATTGCTTCTTCTTAATACTTCTATTTTAGACATCAATTATTAATATTCAATTAGAAGATGAGAATTTATCTTTTCATCTATTCATACTTCTTATCTTCAATCCTTCTAATATTGGTAGTAATTTTGGTTAGATTGAGTTATTTTGTTTATATTAGTGGGACTAAGGAAACACTGTAAGTAGCTTAAGCTATGTTGGATTAATTTTGTTTTCTTCACAAGTTTTTGATTTCTTTGTAGTTGAAGATTCTTGTCTTGTTTGTTTCCTTAAGTGTCTATAAATTTGTAATTAAAATTCAATCCCAAATTTTGCCCCAACTGCAAATCTCTCCTCTTAAGTGTGGTTCAAATGATCAGTAATTACATGCATCGGTAATTTTACTAAGAACATTTTCTTGAAGAAATACCTCCCAAAAGCCTCTTCTAATATAGGATGATTATTTCTTATGTCTGTTGCATAGCTGTGACTTTGAGATGTTACTTCATCATTATCCTGATGATAATGTTTTTAAAGTTTACCCCCCTTGTTTTGGTAAGTACATTTCCAGGAGCTTCCTGAGAAAGTATGTATTCAAGGCAAATTTTTCAAGAACACCATCTTTGAAATTATCTTTACTCTATGCTCACTCCTGGTTAATGATTTGGGTAAGTATAGAATTCTTGGTTGGATCATTTTCCTTCAAAATTTAAAAGGCAGTGTTCCATTGTTTTCTAGGTTTCAGTGTGCATCTTGATGACCTTTTGATTTTTGATCATTTATATATGACCTGATAATGAGCCTAAGAATAAGTTTTTTATATATACATTGGGCTGGATGCTCCTATTAATGAGTTCTGGAAATTTTTATTCAATTAGTGCCTCCTGTAGTTTTCTCTTCCTTCTAGAATTTATAGTATTTGGATGTTAGATTTCTTGGTCTGGTATTCTAATTTTCTCATATTTTTATTCTATATTTTCTATTTCTTTGTCTTTTGGTCTATTTTCCCAGAGATACCCTAAAATTTATCTTTCTATTCTATTGAGGCTTTTCTTTTTCACTTCTGCTATCATATTTTTACTGGTCAAGAAGTCCCTTTTCATAGCATCCTGTTCTTGTTTCATGGAAGCAATGCTAATAATACTGATACATTATCAACTATAAGTCCTTTAATCTCTCTGTGTTTTCTAAGTTTTCTTCTTCCTCCAGCATCTGTACTTCCTATAAGCTAGTCTTTTAAAAATTTATTTTGGTTTCCATCCTTCATTTAAATACTTTCCCCAAATGTTTGGTAAATCTTATCTGGCTACTCATATTTAGATTAGAGCACTAAAAATTGGATTGGGAACTCTGCTTGCACGGTAAGATTGGTCAACTATATATAATCTTTACCACAGAGTGATCTGGGTGGCTGTTTCTTTATTTATTTATTTTTTTTCCTCTGGGGCTGGTGAATTCTCTACAGGATGCTTCAGTCTCCTGTTCAAAAGGCTTATGCATAATTGGAAAATTAGTGGCGTAAAAAGACTGGAACTCTCAATCTTTAAAGCTCATTCAACAAATAAGTGAGTATCTATAGTTTCCAGCCTCTATTATAACCTCTGAAGAAAACACAACCAGTAAATTCTTTCATATCAATCTTAGTGACATTTTTCAGTTTTGTTTTTGGATCTATCTCCTTACGCAAGGACAACAGAAACAAAAATAAGCAAATGAGACTATATCGAACTACAAAGTTTTTACATGGTGAAAAGAAAATGAAAAAGCCAACCTACTGAAAGAGCGAAGATATCTGCAAGTGATAAATATACGAAAAGGGGTTAACCTATAAAATACGTAAAAGAACTCATACAACTCAATATTTAAAAAACAGTCTGATTAAAAAATGGGGAGGACCTACACAAACATTTTTTCAAAGAAGACGTGCAGATGGCCAAGAGACACATGGAAAGATGTTTAATATCACTCATCATCAGGGAAATACAGATCAAAACCACAATGAGATAACACTTTACACCACTCAGAATGGCTAGGCTAATATGAAAAAGACAAGAGATAAGGAGTGTGGGCAAGGATGTAGAGAAAGGGAACCCTTGGGTATTGTTGGTAGAAATGTAAATTCACGCAGTGAATGTGGAAAACAGAATGAAGTCTCCTCCAAAAATTAAAAATAGAAGTATCGTACAATCCAGCAATTCTTCTAGTTATTTATCTGAAGAAAAGACATATTCAAGACATATGTCTTTGAAAAGACATATTCACCCTATATTCATTGCAGTGTTATTTATTTATTAGATTTTGTTTATTCATTTCAGAGAGAGAGAGAGCATGAGCCACAGGGAGGGGAAGAGCGGAAAGGGGAAGCAGACTCCCTGCTGAGCAGGAACCCAGATGCTGGGCTCAATCCCCAAATCCTGGGATCATGACCTGAGTCAAAGGCAGATGCTTACCAGTCTAGCCACCCAGGCACCTTGCAGTGTTATTCACAATAGGCAAGACATGGGAACAATCTAGATCTAAATATTCATTCATATATATATATATGAATATATATATAATATATATATAATATATATAAAGAAAATGTATATTATATATGTATGTATACACATACACACACGTGTGTGCACACACACACACACACACACACACCACTTGGCCATAAAAAAGGAATAAAATCTTGCCATTTGCAATAACATGGATGGACCTAGAAGGCCTTATACTAAGTGAAATAAATCAGAGAAAGATAAATAACCAAATCATTAAACTTATGAACTTATGTGTGGAATCTAAAAAAAAACCAAAACAAACAAAGCAAAACAGAAACAGACTCATAGATACAGAGAACAAACTGGTAGTTGCCAAAGGAGAGGAGGGGGTTGGAAGGGCAAAACAGGTAAAGAGATTAAGAGGTACGATCTTCCAGTTATAAAACAAATAAGACAAGAGGATGTAATGTATAGCACAGTGAATACAGTCAATAATATTGTAATAATTCTGTACGGTGACAGAGCTATGGAGACTTCTTGTGGTGACCATTTTGTAAGGTATATAAATATTAAATTACCATGTTGTACACCTGGAATTAACATAATATTATATGTCAATTACTCTTCAATAAAAAAGGAAAGAAAAATTTTAAAAGTCTTTTTATGGGTTTCAGAAGTAGAGGTGTTCAATGAATGTGCTAATTGCTCGATCTCAGCCAGAGGTCCAATGCTTTTAATATTCTAACTTGTCATTAACTATCTTTTGTGAATTGTTTGAACCTGTCTTTGATGATTTAACATTGAAACCTTAATGTTTACCTTACTTATTTGCATGAGCTCTTTCTTTGTTAGTGTATTAACCACTGACCTGAAATACCTTGAGGTATTTCAAAGCCCACTGAGTTATCTGTAGTTCTGGTGGTTTAGAATGTATGCAGCTTATGAATTACTTAGATGAAAAAGATGTAATAAAACTTACTCTGAATATTTCACCAAAATACATGTATTTAAAATCACATAGACAACAATCTTCAATCACTAGACTTTAAATTAACAGGCAGATTAACTTTTAACTATTAACTCAATAAACTTCCACTGAACAGATATATATGTGTGAAGCCCCATATCCCTAAGAATATAAATACCAAGGGTCTGAGTCCCTTCTTTATAGGATTTTCAGGAGAAAACAGATCAATAAATAATTATAAAACAATGAGGGCTGATGTATATCAGAAGCACAAATCTGAGGACAACTCATTTGACCTGAGAACAGGGTAAGGTTTGGAGCTAAACAGTTGATATGTGAGTGGACCTTGAAAGGTGAGTGCAGGTTTTGCTAGGTTGCACAGGTGACAAAGGGCATCCCAGAATGAAAAAAAGGGAATGTGCAAAATGTTGCAAATATTTTTAGAAATGTGTATTTAGGGAATGGTGAAAAGTCTTAAAGGGTTACTGAAGGTATGGAAAATAAAAAGTTGAAACTGGGCAGGATTTTTTGGGAAAAGATTTATTTATATATTTGACAGAGAGAGAGAGAGAGACAGACAGAAAGAGAGGGAACACAAGGGGGGGAGTGGAGAGGGAGAAGCAGGCTTCCGGCTGAGCAGGGAGACTGATGTGGGGCTTGATCCCAGGGTCCCAAGATCATGGTCTGAGTGGAAGGCAGATGCCTAATGAGCCATCCAGGCACCCCATGGATGGGATTTTAAAAAGAAAGTCTAGCCCAACCTCCTTAATTTTACAGATTGGAATTGAGTGCTAGAGAAGTTACAAGTTGTCAAAGATTCCACACTCAATGATGGAACTGTTATTGAGATACTGAGACATAAATTTCTGACTTCTTTTGGAGCATTTTTTATTGTATCACATAGCTATTTGCTTCTCACTATAGATGCAGATTATTTTCCTAAAAGCAAGTATAAAAGAACTGATCAGAAGATTTGGGAGACAAACTGGAATTCAATTCTAAGCTATTGTTAGTGGCTCCTTTGATGTTTTTTGTCAAGAAGAATTCTAAGGTCTACAGAAAAAAGCACAATTTCTTAATTAGGTCTATCTACCATGGGGGATAGGATGGGAAAAGTGCCATATAATTATTTTCCATTGACATGAGCCACCTAATGGGGAATGAGAAGTGGAGAATAAGAAAAAGAGTACACCATATGTAATTTATGACGAATCTCATTTTGGCTTAGTTTACATTTTAAATTTATTCTTTTGAAAAAGTCATTAAATTTTGGATTAGATCATCTGAAGCCTCTTCCTTTTCAAATTCGATTTTTTTTCTTGTTTTAGTTTGCTCTTTTGGACAGTGAATACACTTACTATTCAGTATTTAAGATTATATGAAACTATTCTTCAGTCACTATGATTCCTTCGGAATAGAAAGTCTGTTCTTTTTTCAATCTTTCAAATTACTGGTATGCATATTTAATGCAAAAAACACATTCTGCCAGATTTTAGTTTCTCACTCAAGTAAATAAGGTATTTATTAAGATAAGCATTTCTTAGAAATGAAAAAAACCACAGACTGTGTTCAAACATGTACTTATTTGCAATCAGGTACATAAGAAGAAAAAGATTTCCTATAATATAGTATTACTTCAAAATCTATTATTACTACTTACAAATGTAGATCATACAAAAGATTCTCATCATTTTTCTAAGATTAACATTAGGTAGATATAAGTGTTATCTTTTAGCATATTATGTTAATTTTTTCTAAATTTTTCTAGCACCTATTTATTTTATCTGTATTTCAGTTATAAATATCTACTAATTTTTTTTACCATTTTTTAAGGATTTTATGTATTTATTTGACAGAGAGAGATCACAAGCAGGCAGAGAGGCAGGCGGAGGGTGGGGGAGAAACAGACTCCCTGCTGAGCAGAACGCCCCATACCGGGCTAGATCCCAGGACCCTGAGATCATGACCTGAGCCGAAGGCAGAGGCTTTAACCCACTGAGCCACCCAGGTGCCCCTTTACCATCTTAACTTTACTTTTTTCCCAGTGTTCCAAGATTCATTGTTTATACACCAATATTTTTTTATAGACCTACACTATTTTTCTCTATTTGATTTCACCTAAAATGACATTCTCTGTGTATGAGATAATTTATTTTTTTATTTTTTATTATTTTTCTACTTTCTGATGCTTGCCAATCCTGAATGTCATTGCAGATCCTTCTAGAAAACACTTTTTGAGAATTGTGCTTTATTTTGGAACTCTTCAGTAACCTGTTGAGAATTCTTAGAATACATCAGAAAGAAGGCTAAAGAGATTAAAAAAAAATACCATAGCTCCCTTAAAGTTAATGAAACAGACTCTTCTGACCCACTTTAACAATCAGTGCAAACTAAAATGGCCATTTTCACATTAGTAACTTATATTTTATACAGTGCATACTTTATGCTGATGTTTATAAATAAGAAAACATTATTACTGCAGCTATAAGTGGAGCCTTTTGGCAAATAAAAACTTATTCCCTTAATAAAACATGGAAATTTAAATCTAGAGAACAAGTATTTTAAAAATCTAATAGAAAAAGTCCCTGATTTGTACTCTATTTAAGCAATTAGACTTGAGAATATTGCTATACAATCACAGAAAATACCAACGAGGCTGTCTTCACTGACAATAAGAGAAACGGCGGGGGCGGGGAAGCTAACTCTACAACCATGAAAATACAGAACCTGAGGAGTATCTGGTGACCAGATATACACCTTTATGAGCCTAACAATTTATATATAGTTCATGCAATTAGCAAGTTTGATAAATAGGATCATTACTCTCAAGCTGAAACAAACACTCTTTGCTAAGAGCAAAGGATTATTATTGAGCAGATGGTATTATTTTTTCATGCCAATTTATATTCATAAAACAATAAATGCTTAGCCTTAAAAATGTCAAATAACTCAGATTTCAGGATAATACACACCACCTAATCTACTCTGCTTATCTCTACCCTGTCACTCTCCTCTTCAAGAGCTCAAACAAGATAGTCTGATTGACAAAAATAAAAGCAAAAATCTTATCTTCCTTACTGCTACATGGTCTTATCTATAATGCATTATTTCAATGTCTTATAAAAGATACCATAACTCAAAGCAACAATATACCCCAAAGTACTAATCCACTGTGTATACATATATACACATATAAATCTACACACACACACACACACACACACACACACACGGTATGTTGAACATTTTTTATTTTTGTGGGAATTGCCACCAAGAAGAAACAATTGATTGCCTATCACATAAGAGTTGATTTCCAGTCTGGTATTAAGAGGTAGAGTTTTAAATATATAAAAATATTGGGTTTGAATCCTAACTGTCATTTATAAGCTGTGTGACAACTGGTCGAGGGACTTAACCTCTTTGATCTCACAGCTTTCTTTTTTAAAAAATTTTTATTTTTTTAGATTTTATTTATTTATTTGAGAGAGAGAACATGAGAGGGAAGAAGTTCAGAGGGAGAAGTAGACTCCCATGGAGCTGGGAGCCTGATGTAGGACTTGGTCCTGGGACCCCGGGATCAACCTGAGCCGAAGGCTCTAACAACTGAGCCACCCAGGTGCCCAATTTCACAGCTTTCTTATTTATAAAGTTGTGAACATTGGGCTCTTCTGAATGTTAAAAAGGCAATTAGCATAATTGTGAACAAAGTAAATATTTAACAAAACGGTAACTAATATTTGTTTAGTTACTAGAGAATTGAAATGTTAGAGTTGTCCTTACGGTGCATTCAAAGCATGCATGATTTTTAAAAATTATTTTTTATCACTTTGATTTTCAAGGGAGAACCCCCCCATTTTTTTGAAGTTTGCTTTGAATTGTAAAAGAGATCTGTAGGCAGTTGAAGCAGGTACACCATATCATACATGCATAAGATAGACAGCTGATTTGGCACGAATTCCCAACAGTTTTTCTCAAACACACCTGAAAGCTATCATATACAAGTGATCAGTCAGCTGCTATGGGAGGCTGCAGCAGGGATAGGACAGGACAGGACTCTTAGGAATAGGACTAGCCAAGTCTCTGTCCTCCCCACCCATCAGACATCTGCTCCATCCCTGCCCCACCCCAAGACAGTAACCTTCTGGCTGTAGATCAGAGGAGTAACTCTTTCTTGAACAAGAACAAAGGCAAAAACCATCTCAGCAGTGTGGGTTTTTACCCAAACTTCTTAGGAGCCCCCGAGTCCCCCAAATATCCATGCTACGGTGGAATTGTTTTTACTTGAGTGAGCATCTGAATCTTTTGTGGAGTCGGATGAGACACAGACGGTGAATATTCTGTCTTCCAGAAACATCTGATTCCATCTCCTTTAGCCTCCTCTTATGTCCATCTCCCAGCTGATTATCTATCTTTATAATTGGCTCACTAATTTAAAAATCAATAGAGCACATAAGCATGCACAACAATGTTCTTTGCAGTGCTGTTTGTAATTTCTAAAAATGTCCATCAGTAGTAAACAATTAAATGAGAAATTTGACGTATATCCTACGTTGCAATTTAAAAAACACTGGTATAAAGAAAAAAATAAACACTGGTATAGACATATATACTAAAATTAAATAACATCCAAAAATATTTTATTATTATTATTTTGTAAAGATTCTAATTTTTGAAGTAATCTCTACATCCAGCATGGGACTCGAACCTAAAAACCTGAGATCAAGAGTCACATGCTCTATCAACTGAGTCAGCCAGATGACCCCAAAATATATTAAATACAAAAAGCAGTCACAGAATAACATGTGTAGTATGCACTTCCAACAAAAATAATTCCCATAATTCCAATATATGAATATTCATTTAAAAAGATATACACCAAATTGTATCAATTGCTAAGTGGATACTTCCGTGAGAGCAAATCTAAAGGAGCATGAAGAGAGACTTTCTCATATTATGTAATTTTTCTTCATATTCTGTTAACATTTTGAGAGTATTCTGTGACATGAAAATACTTATCTATTACTTATGTAATAAAAGTGTATGCATTTAAAGAAAGTCTCATGGTAGGAATCTTAGGAAATACAGAGAAAGTAGTAGAAATAATGAAGAAAAAGTACATGTAATTCTACAACTTCATGTTCATTACTGTATAAAAATTTTTTATATTTTCCCAATACATTTCTATACATGTATGCCCACATTAAATTTTTTTAAGCATTATTGGGTCACATTTCATTGACCTGATACCCTACAAAGTTTGAAATAAAAAAGATGAATTCTCGGGGCGCCTGGGTGGCTCAGTGGGTTAAGCCGCTGCCTTCGGCTCAGGTCATGATCTCAGGGTCCTGGGATCGAGGCCCACATCAAGCTCTCTGCTCAGCAGGGAGCCTGCTTCCTCCTCTCTCTCTGCCTGCCTCTCTGCCTACTTGTGATCTCTCTCTGTCAAAAAAAAAAAAAAAAAAGATGAATTCTCAGTAAGTAATAATACTAGGAATAACAGGGCAAATAGGCTGTGGCTTCTAGATGTACAGCTTAAAGTCCAGCTGCAAACACGATACATAAGAACAAGGATGCTACATTCACACACACGCACATACACACACGGTTTTCCATGTCCCCAATCCCAGTGGGGTCAGGGAAGCTGAAGATTGCCTGGGGGCCTGTACTGTCTTAAGTTACTGACCTAATTCTTAGCACTTCACTCTGGTCCGTTTCGTGCATGACCTCAGAATGTGTCACTATGAATTCCATAATACACAGCATTTGCACATTGTGGAATGTGGATTCTGATAGGTGGCTCAAATAAATGTTATGGACATGCCACTGGAGCTCTGTGGGCCTCAGCTTCCTTATCTCTACACTGATCTCTATAGCCCCTTCCAAAATAAACAGTCTGTAATTTACTAAACACCACAAGGAATCGTGCTGAACGGACCACCACAATATGCCACTCTCAGAGTTCTCAAATTAATCCCAAAGCCAAACTTCCTACAAAATGACTTCACTGCTGTACTGTGTGGTATTTGTCTCCATTCTCCAGAATGCTCACCAGATGGTGAAGGAGTGTCTCTCTCCATGTAGCAACATTTTCATAGCGTTTCTTGCCACTCACTACTGAAGAGTTGTAAAAACAAAAACAAAAACAAAACAACAACAACAAAAACAAACCTGTGGAAGCATGTACCCAGCTACAAAATGTGGCTTTCTCTTTAGGAAGTATCTGCAGGGCAAAACAGGGGCCCCAAACAGCTGTCGTGTGATGATACAGATGATCCCTGGTTTTGATCTTCTAGGAAGTTTATTAAAAACAAACTTGAATCTGTACCAATCTTGACAGGCATGGGAGTAAGAAGCACAAATAGGAAATGTGAAGCCCTCCCAATATTCTATTTAATCTTATAATACAATCATGAAAGTCATTATAATTCAAGATCTGTATTATTACTGTGAAGGTGATAGTACATAAATATATAATCTTACTCCGAATATAATTAGATAAAATCTTAAACTAAACTCATAGTGTGATACTATCAGCCACTGTGAGGGAGAAGATTAACAAAAGTTTTCATTGACATCTCAAGAAGTTTATGTTAGACACTTTTAAAAAAATATTTTATTTTTTTATTTGGGAGAGAGAGAGAGCATGTGTGCAGGTGCACATGAGAAGGCAGGAGTGGAGGGCAGAGAGAGGGGGAGAAGCAGGCCTATCCCAGAACCCTGAGACGTTGAGATGATTGGAGTTGAAGGCAGCTGCTTAACTGACTGAGCCACCCAGGCCGACCATATGTTAGACATTTTTAATAACATAGGGATAGATTAACTTCAAGGGAACATTCATACTCAAATTGCTGATTGTTTTGTTTGGAAATTTGTTGTTCATAGAACAATGAGAGAAAAATAGTCCTACTTACTATCTTCAAGGAGGTGTCATGCTTTTAATGATGCCAAGCAATCCAAGACAGGAGAATTTTTTTTATTTGAAAAAGCTTAAAAATCATTAAAATGAATGGTGTGGGAGCCAACTATCATTTAAGCAATATTTTACAGAAACCACCAAATTGTTGAGAAGAGTGACTACAGTATCAATTACTAGTGTTCAGTGTCTCAGAAGAGAAAGTTGACTACTATCCTATCTCTAAGAAGTAATAAATTCCTACTACTCAGGTTTGAGTTTATAAGTGTATATAAAAAGCAGCAGAAAATTAAGTCTTTTTTCACATTTTTAATTGAAGTATAATTGATGTATACTATTCTCTTAGCTTCAGGTGTTCATCACAGTTATTCAATTTTTTGCACATTATAAAATGATCCCCACAATAAATTTAGTTACCATCTGTCACCATACAAAGTTTTACAGTATTATTGGCTATATTTCCCATGTGGTATCTTATATACCGATAACATTTGTTTTACAACTGGAATTTGTACCTCTTAATCTCCTTCACCTATTTTGCCTCACCCTTACCACAAAGAGGTTTGTTTTTAGCAGTTATGTATAAAATCCATTCAATATCAGTATGGATGTTAAACTCCTTTGCTATCAAATATTCTGCATCTTATGGACAAGAAGAAATCAGATAAGGAAAGTAGATTTGTTTTCTGACCCATCTCTTAAATTCTGGCCTCTGGAATGTATTTCCTCTTCCTTTGTCCCCGTGATTACACAAATATCAACAGATGGTTGAATTACTTAAACAGTTGTCTACATATTTTTCTCAAAATCGTATTTATTCTATAATGGTCCCCTACAGGAGAAAATTGAATCCACAATCTTTTTCCTAACATTCAACAATGTCCATCAGATAGCCCATCACAATTATCAAAGAGGTGATAGTAAAATAAAACTACTAGTATAGTAAGAATAGAAGAATGTTTCTTATCATGCTAGTACAGCTTTCATTCAACATCTGTAATTAACACTGAAGCAAATCAGAAACAAAACAAGACATCTCACTGTGTCCAGTAAATTCTAACCCAAGAAGTCAAACAAGAAAACCAAATAGGAGGTTCAAGTGTTTGAAAGGAGGGGGCAAAATTATATTTTTGGATGACAATTCTATAACTACAGTTCAGGAGAATCAACTAAAATGTGTAAGAAAGTTAGAACAGTATGGTTTATATGAAAGGTAGAATGTTAGAAAATGCATATGCACAATAGGCTTTCCATATAACAGCAATAGTCAGAAAATGGAGAAAGTATCTCATTTACAAGTCACAAAACATATAAAATATCTAGATAAACTCAATAAAAACATAAAAGTCTTATATAAATAGTACTGTAAAACTTCACTGAAGGACATTTTAAAAAACTAAAAAAATATGTAAAAACATCTAATTTCCTGGATAGGAAGATTCAGTATTATAAGGATAGATTAATTTATAGCTTCAATGTACTTAGTTTGGCCCCCAAATGCTAATGTTTCTTCAATATGCAATTTGATTTATAGTATCTACTTTCTTCTTGAAGATAATCTTATTCTTCTTGGAACCCTGTGATGGCGCTTTCTGATTTAGCCTCCCTGCTTTCTAGGCCTACTATACTGTTGTCATTTTCATAAAACCCCTGAGCTAGGTCCAGTGCTCTTTGTATCCTGGGTTATCATCTGTATAGGATCCTTGTTTTGTTTTGCTGAATTATATCTTCAAAATATATTTTTTAATTAGGAAGGATGTGTAGGTGGTAAACTTATAAACCTGAGCCCTTATGTATGTTTAACCATGTCTTAGTTTATCCTAACATTCCATAGATTAGCTATCAATTCAAGGTTCTAATTAACCCTTCTCAGAACTATGAAACATTGCCTCATCTGTCCCAGCTTCTAGCTTTGCTGATGAGAAGTCTGATAACTTTGAAAGATCCTTTTTTGTTCTATAGAAGCTTTTAGGATCAATTTCTTATCCTTGGGATTTGGAAATTTCATCATGTGTCTTGGTATGCATTTTTTTTTTTTTTCCCCTCTGTTGGGCACTGGATAACCCTTTTCAATCTAAAGACTTTAATCACTCTTCGGGTCAAGATTCCCCCCCCCCCAATAATTTCCCCCTACTCCTCATACTCTTGATTATTTCTCTCTCTCTCTTTTTTTTCTCATTATATTTTATATTCTTGTCTTTTTGCTCCATATTCTAGAAGATTTGCTTGATTAATTCAATATTTAAGCACGCTCGGTAGTTCATCGAATCTTCCTATTTTTTTCCAGCATCCTGCTCCTATTTCACAAAAACTTGATCATACTTAACAAACGTTTTTTCCCCTTAGCCTCTCTGAAAATTTAGTATTTTCAGCTTTTTTTCTATACTTTTTCTTAACTCTGTGTCTTCTGGAAACAGAAGACAAATCTTCTTCAGAAAAATGCACTTGTTTAGTTCATTAATTCATTTCTTTTCATTAGTTTTCTTCAAATGTCTGGTAACCCTTTCTTGACTGTGAATATTTATAATTTAAGAACTAGGAGTTTCTTAGACGGTTGGCAAGGGTTTCATAAGTAATTGTGTAGTACTTATAAATGGATTAATTAGCAATCTAATGCAATTTCAATCACAAATCTAATGGGATTTCTTGGGAGGACTTTAGAAAGAGATTATAAAATTAATTTTTATAATTTAAAAATTATTATTTATACATTAGCAAAATCAAATGAGAGTAACTGAGAAAATTCTGAAAAATAAGATTAGTTAGGCAGGTGCATGTTCTGTCACATACTGAGCTATATATTTTTTTTAAGATTTTATTTATTTATTTGACAGAGAAAGAGATCACAAGTAGACAGAGAGGCAGGCAGAGAGAGAAGAGGAAGCAGGCTCCCCGCCGAGCAGAGAGCCTGATGCAGGGCTCTATCCCAGGACCCCGTGATCATGACCCGAGCCAAAGGTAGAGACTTAAGCCGGTGAGCCACCCAGGTGCCCCTGAACTGTATTTTTTTAATCCATAATAATTATAACATAGCATTTTTGGTGTGGGAATAAGTTATAAAGGTTAAAAAACAAGAGCTGACCATTATTAAATTTAGTAAAATATAGAAGATCTCAAGCCAAAACCAAAACTGGATTATTTAATAAATAATGTTCTATAAATTTAGTTTAAGAATATTAGTGTCCTGACTTACAAAAAATTTATTCTAATTATTAAAGATTTAAACATGTAAAGCAAATCCACAAAGGACTAACATAAACTATAGGGTGGGAAAAGTCTTGCTTGAGGACTTATAAAACATATTTATGTTTTAAAAACACTTACTTATAAGCTATATAAATAGTTAAAAACTCCTGTTTATTAAAGGAAAATATCCATAAATGTAAAATTCTAGATGATGGTTGGAATGGTAGAGGGGCAAAAGACAAAATATTCAGAAATAGCCAAACACCCTGCTGTGTATGTAAAATCATCCTGACATTTCCAAGATGTCTATATAGCAGAATAAAAAAATAAACAATTTGGTGGTAAATCACTATTATTGCCCCCATTTTACACATGAGAAAACTGAGACTTGGAAGGTGACAGAACTTGCTGAGGATCATGTAACTAAGATTGAAATCTGGGACTTCAATCTAAGGAGTCTGGTTTCAGAGCCCAACGTTGTACTGTCTATTTCAGCCAACTCTCTGGTCTAAATTTTACATTTCCCTCTGGGAGACTTCCCGACCCAGAACCTACACCTCTTTCCTGCCCTACCAGTTCCCCTTGTATATCCACACCCAGTTCCATTAAAAACTTCTCCATGAAGTTTTTTCAACAATTACAGCCCTTCCTGGAATTCCCTCCTCTCTTGGATTTGAGAGCACTCTCCTGGTTCCCTGCCTACAACTCAGTCACTCTTTCTCAATCTCTTTGTTGGATTCTTCTTTCTCTACACATTTCTTTTCTCATGCTACTCAATGCCCCTGGGAGTACACTTCTCCCCAAAACAACAGTGTCTACCTAGTGTTCTAGGAAGGGGGAGATCTAGACACAGACACTGCAGTCTTCATGAAAGTAAACTCAAAATGGATCACAGACCTAAATGTAAAATACAAAACTACAGAACTCCTAGATTATAACAGGTGAAAATCTAGATAACTTTGAGTTTGGTCACGACTTTTTAGATACAACACCAGATGCATATAATCCACGAGAGAAATAATTGATAAGCTAGACTTCATTAAAACTGAAAATTTCTGTTCTGTGAAAGACAATGTCACAAAAATGAGAAGACAATCCATGGACTGTGAGAAAATATTTGCAATGATAGATCTGGATCAAGGACTGTTATTCAAAATATACCCAAAAATCTTAAAACTCAACAATAAGAAAATAAGCAACTAGATTAAAAATGAGCCAACTTCTTACGAGACACCTCACTAGAGAAGATATACAGACTGCAAATAAGCACATGAAAAGATTCTTCACAATAGTCATCAGAAAAATACCAGTTAAAACAATGAGATCCCGCTACACATCTCAGAATGGCCCAAATCTGTTAACACTGACAGGAACTCTCTTTCATTGCTGGTGCAAATGGTTCAGGCACTTTGGAGGACAGTGTGTCAATTTCCTACTAAACTAAACATACACTTACCAAACAATCTGGCGACTGGACTACTTGGACTATGACCAAAAGAGGTGAAAATTTATATCCACACAAAACCTGCAAGGGTATATTTATAGCAGCCTTATTCATAATTGCCAAAACTTGGAAGTACTAAGCTGTCCTTTAGTAGGTGAACAGATAAACTGTGGTATATCTAGACTATGGAATATTACTCATCACTAAAAAGAAATGAGCTATCAAGCATGAAAAGACATAGAGGAAGATAAAATGACATTACTAAATGAAATAAGCCAATCTGAAAGGGCTACATACTGTATGATTCCAACTCTATGACATTCTGGAGAAGGCAAAACTTTGGAGGTAAAGAGATCACTGGTTGACGAGGAGTTAAGGGATAATAAATAAGTATGTGGAACACAGTGGATTTTTAGAGCAATGAAAAAAATACTGTCTCACTCTCAAGAGGGAGATCCAGTATAAATTACAGATTTGGGAGGATAATGATATGCCAACACAGGTTCATCAGTTATAAAAAATGTATCACCCTGTGGGGAATGTTGATATTTGGGGAGGCTGTGCATGTGTCTGGGTTAGGACTATAGGAGAAATCTCTACATTCTGCTCAATTCTTCTGTTAAACTAAAACTGCTCTAAAAAGTAAAGTCTATTAAAAAAAAAAAAAACCCAAACCAAAAAAACAAAAGCCCGAGTACTTGTGGATTCCTGGAAGTTTACAAAAATTTCACAAAGCCTAAAGAGATAAAAAAAAATTAATTATTTGGAAACTTTTTACCCCTAAATCGACTATGTTGATGAAGATCACCTGGTGGATAATTCAGAGATTTAATCTGAAAAGTCTCCTTAAATATAACATATACTTATTGGGGAAGAACACAAAATCCAAACTGCAAACTGTTAGCAGAGAGAAGAAGGGAAGACTTGTCTCTTCAAAACTGCCAACCGAGTCTGGTTTAATTGAAATTGATGGCAAAGACAAGAGAGCACACTTAATTGAATTTTAATCTTAATGATCTCTAAGCCATGCTTGAAACATAAACATACATGTGAGAGTTCTTCAAGATGTTGGACATGAATCTGTTTTCATAATTCAAAAGCATATTTTGCTTATGAATCTCTTTTTAACAAGCTTTGGCTGGAAATTATTTTCTTCCAGATGTTGGGTGTTGTATAGACCCAACTTCCATCTCTCTGCATATAATTTAAGACAAACTTATAAAGAATATATTTATTTTACAAACTGGTAAGATTCAAATGAATTGTCTATAAGTTTATATAACAATGAGTAGCTATGTCTCGTAAATTCCTACAGATAGCATCTCTTCGTCTGAAGAAAGACCTCTTTACTACTTTCAAACCCAAAAGCATTTTATATTTCTAAGACATTATTAAATTGACCAATTAACAGTTTTGGTTAAAAAAAAAAGAAGAAGCCTTCTAAATCATACATGGAAAATGATTTTTTTGATATATATACTTTCATTTAAAACCCCTACTGAGGGGCGCCTGGGTGGCTCAGTGGGGTAAAGCCTCTGCCTTCGACTCAGGTCATGATCCCAGGCTCCTGGGATAGAGCCCCGCGTTGGGCCCTCTGCTCTGCGTGGAGTCTACTTCCTCCTCTCTCTGCCTGCCTCTCTGCCTACTTGTGATCTCTGTCAAATAAATAAATAAAATATTTAAAAAAAAAACCTACTGAAACAATTTATAGAAGGCAAGATAGTTTGGTGGTTCAGAGGGTAATCTGAAGTCAGATCTGGATTTAAATCCCAGCTCTACCATTTACTAACTTAGACAAGCCATAAGGTTCTAGGTTCTAGTCCTTAGAACCTACTTTGTGTTAGGTACCCCCTATTCTCACAAGGATGAAAATAAATATCCAAGGTAAAGCACTTTGCAGTCCAAGCACACAGTGAGCAACTCATCAAATGTTAGCTATCAGCAGCAGCAGCAGCAACAGCAGCATCTTCTAGAATCTTCCTGATCTTGCATCCAAATTGTTTTATCCCACTTCTTTTTTCTACGATGAAGTGCTCTTCCAGGTCCCCTTCCTTCCCAGTTATGGTTCCCCTGGATTTCTAGCAAAATGTTGTGAAATTATATAAGCTTTTCTTCTCTTTCTTTTGCTGACACTTAAGTAAAATGAAAGTAAAGGGGTAAAAACACACAAATCCACAAAGGCATAGGTTTTGGCGGGGAGGAGAGATCAGCAAAGGAGAGATTTCAACTGATTTTTCAAATCAGAGAGTGGCTAGAAGAGCAGAAACTGCCTTAGCACAACGCAGGAAAACAGAAATTTGAAGAGAAAGTGAACTAATGTGTTCTGCTAACCCCAGATAGAATTAGTGCTTAGAGACAGCACACACTAAGGAAGGCAGGAGTTTAGTGAGAGGCTGAAAGTGTATTAAAATTATATGGAGACTTTAGATCCCAGTTACTTCTCTGTCGTCCTGGACACTAAATCTTTCCTTTCCGAAGAAAATCAACTAGAGGAACTTCAAACAGAGAACATCGGGCAAGGTGGCTGATGTTCACATCACACTGAGGTGAGGCTCAAAACTGAAAAATAGACACTAAACTGAGGCGTTCCCAGTAAGATGTCCAACCTCCTTATATGCCACGCTCCCCAAACACTGGAGATCAGGTAAATGCTCCTAGGCAGATGTTTTCCAGAAAAGATTTAGAGAATCTCTTCATAATGAAATTGGAGAACTTCCCAGAGAATAAGCCAGCTGAATGACCATATTACAGTGAAGCCCTACAGCTGATGAGCCCCATCCATGTTTGCCAAACTTTGGTGGTGGGGTGGTGTTGTTATAACTGTTGTTGTTTTATTATCTTTGTGTGTGTGTGTGTCACTTTTATTTATTTTTTTTTAAAGATTTTATGTATTTATTTGAAAGAGAGAGAAATAGCACAAGTGGAGGGAGGGACAGGGGAAGGAAGCAGACTCCCCACGGAGCACAGAGCCCTGATGTGGGGCTCAGTCCCAGGACCCCGAGATCATGACCCCCAGCTGAAGTCAGAAGTCTGGAGGCTTAACCTACTGAGCCACCCAGGTGCCCCTGTGTGTGTCACTTTTAAATAAGAATGGACAACCATGAGGAAATTCTCCAGAATGAAGAAAGGATACTAAAATAGGCATACCACATCAACTGAGTAAAGAAATCCACAGGAAACAGAGAGATAGTGAAAGACCTCTGAAGAGCTATCATTTGTGCCACTGGGAAGATAATGCTTTCTGACGTAAGAATAAATGCTCTTAAAAAGGATTGTCAAAGAACAAGAGAGTATTGGAAAAAAGAAAAAAAAAGCCAAAATAAAATTTTAACAAAAAGGCTGGAAGATAAATTTGAAGAACTCTTCCAGAAGCCAGAACAAAACACCAAAGAGGCAAAAAATGGGAATAAAAAAATAAGAAAATTAAGGGATTTGATCTAGGAGATCTGACATTCAATGATCAGGAACCCCAGGAAGGAAGAACAGAGAAAATGGAGAAAGTAAAATTATCAGTGAACTAATAAAAGCAAAAGTTCCAGAATTAAAGGACTCACATGTCTAGAGTGAAAAGATCTAGTGTTGTGTCCAGGACAATGGATGAAGACCCAGATGAAAACAACTGACCATAAAACATAAGAACAATGGTGACAAAGAAAAGCTCATAAAAACTTTTGCCAAGAAAAATAGGTTTTGAACAGATATCAGGATGTCATCCATGTTAGAAAACGATGGCATGATCCCTGCAAAATATGAGAAAATATTTGTAATCTAGAATTCAATGCAGCTCATCTATGCCTGAGATGACTGAGGGTTTAAATGCAGGGCATGTGGAATCTAAGTAGCGCACAGGGTTGGTCCCTGAAAAAGAGACCTCACAAGTTAGGTTTTATCCTCAACTTTGAAACTCAATGTTAGAGACACAAGAAAGAAAAAGGAGCCCTGTCAGCACTACCCGGACCCTCTGAACCCCTTGCCTTTTTGCTAACACCACTGAGTCAGGGTATCAAAAGGTCAAGCAAATTTACAAAGCATGCCAGTCTTTGTGCTTTGGAAAAAGTGTATTTCGTTTTCATACAGCTGATAGTTCCGAATAGATGGGTCAGCAGACAATATGCAGCAAGAAATGAAAGCCAAAATGAATTTGGAAGTCAGCTTCGCTTCCACCAAATTTGGAGAGTTACTAAAAAAATAACTAAGAATGACATCTTGCCTTTAATTAATGATCCAACATTCATGCTTTGTATGACAAAGCAGAAAAATTTTTTTTCATTTTTATGCTTATTAAATTACCATGGAACAATTTTATTAACAATCCCATGAGTCAGGGTTTTCAGATGCTAATTTCTTACCTCAAAGAAATGGAGCGACAACAACAAAATACGCTAAGAAAAACCCAAAAATCTTTCTTGGTATTCTAGTATTCTTTTACAAAGGATCCAGCTTATCACAGTAATTGAGTCCCTCTCCTCCTTACACTGGTGATATTACTATATTAAATGGCTAAAGAATAAACGTAGGTAACAGTGGAGCTATAGTTCTTCCAGAAATAAGATAATAAAATAGCTCTGTGTACCAAGAAACCTTTCTTTGAACATTTCTATTGCACCCTCTCATTATTTCTGGCTACCTGATCAGTAGTAGACTTGGGTGACTGCTTTCTGTTGATACCACTTCTAGTCTGCCTGCTCTTGAGTTCTCCAGGCCTCATGCTGACTACCAATTAAAAAAAAAAAAAACAAAAACAGAGACAGCATTTTCCTCACTACTTAAACAATAAGCTGAACTGTTCATAACATTCTGAGTTTCTCTCCTTCTCATTTCCCAAGACAATTTTATAATTGGTTGAGACTGATGATACTAGATTATTAAATCTGAAATAATGATAAATAAGACTCCTCCTTAAAATAAGAGGAGTTTCCAGAAGCTGAAATTGAATGAGAATTCAAACTAAGCAGTTGAACATGCTATTTCTGGGGTTCTCAATTCATTCCTGCTAAGGGTATATGTCTTCATATTTCCCTCAAATGTCCTTTAATTATGTCAGAAATACTACTCAACTGTGTACCATGCACCAAGCACTATGGAGGTAACTGTGGAGGAAATCAAGGGTAACTGTGGAGGAAATCAAGGGGAAAAAAAATTGAGGGTTTTTCTTCAAGATGGAGATGGGACCTAATGGCAGGGGCATCTGAGGAGGAAACTGATGAACGGGAACTGCTGGAGAAAGTCAGGACCAGGAACTAAGCTGTGAATAAAGGTGGGCCCTAGTGACAGTTAATCCAACCATTAGTGAAACGTGATTTGTGTTTAGCTTTGCTTTCCTGGGCAGTCCTCTTGAGCTGTGAATAGATAGAACCGGCATTGAGTTAAAAATGGACAATAAGATTTCGGAGTCCACTTGTTAACTCGGATTGATCTGGCATGAGCTGATATACATGAGAAGTTGCCATCTCATCGAGAACTGGGACTGCATCTCTAGTGAAGAGCTAGTTGATAGAACCAGCATTCGGTTCTCTTTACTTTTGAAAACAATATCCTGATTTCCTTTGAGAAAACTTATTACTGTTAAGTGGGACCACTGTGATTGGTTCAGGCTACGATCTACCACCTTTAATTATATGGGAGATACTGGAGAGGGACGATCTTTTTTTCTGTTGAACATAAAATCTGGTAAGATAGAGCTCTAAGAATTCTGACATCGGGGCTCTGCCTATGTGTATGGAAACTGATAATAAAGCCCAACATGGAGAAAGAGAATCTTCCCAAAGAGTTCTAATGCAAATGGTACCCACAGTCTACTGAAAACCTGAGGGAACACTGTCAGTGATGGTATGAAGCCATCCACCTGCTACCTGTAGGAGAAATGCATCCAGAAGAACATTCTGCTGAGTATCAAAACGAGGGTGTAACAACTGCTCCAGGGTGTGTGATACTCTTTCCTATTACACGCCATAAGCGCAAATTTTGCCCTAGAAGTTGGCTGGGGAATATTTTCAAGGGAATGAAAGGAAACAAACTTGCCTGTCAATTTGGAAAATTAGTCGCATAAATGTCAGGTAAAGCTTAAAAACAGGTTTTTAAAAAAGGAATTTTCTCTTTCAGAAAATAACTATGGAACGGGCACATGACAGCACTGTGATAACTGATACTTTTAAGTCAACAAGCAACACCAACCAAACAGGAAAACATCCAGATATGTGAAAAATGAAGCAGTTCTTCTGATAGCCAAAAAACACAACTTTACAAGACCGCTTGAGTTATGTATTTTGACTGGTAATGCGTCACGTTAGTACTTTTATTCAAACCACAACAACGTTTGTCTTCCTAAAAATAGTTCCTGCACTTTAGAAAAGTACAATATGAAGTTTCAGAGTAGTGCTGCACTCAACACACCCGCAGAGCTGTTAGAAATTTCAGAGGCCCCTGCTCACTGGATTTCACCAACATCCCATCTCTCCTACCAGTTCCACTAGAGCAATTCATGCAAGCAAATCACAACAAAGCATAATCACTGAAGAACACCATAACCTGCAAATTGCAATCTGAGAAAGAGAATCACTGAAGCAAAACGGAAAAAACAATCATATAATTATCTTAGAAGAGAACTTTTTTCCTTAAATATAATCCCATTTACCATGCACAAAAGCCATCCGTGAGCATTTATGTGGTTCTTTTTTAGCCTTTGCCCGTTTGCTTTAAAGACAAGACGCGAAGAATCTGCTTAAAAGCCTAATACACTGATAAATGTTTACTGATAAAATCTGCCAGATGGGACTACTTTCAAGGAAGGTCAATTACAAGCCTCGTGGCTCTCCTTTTAATGATATCCTTTAATGATCCCCTTCCTCTCCCAGAAAATTAAATCACAAAAAACAGCTTTGGCTGAGAATGACCCAGTAATCCTCATAATCACATTGCAATAACAGACAAGGAGATCAAAGCACAGGTGTACTGAGAAATAGAGGTTTCCGTCCTACTATAAAATGTGGACTTGCTATAGATTAAGATCAAACGTGCTTTTAGCTGCCCCAACAACTTCCAATGTTTTTAAAAATTCTGTGGTTTCCTTGATTCGTAAACTTCCCTTGACTTTCCTCCTCCCAATTTCTACAAAAATTTGCAGTTGTTCACATATCATGTCTGTTTTTTCATAAATCTAATAATTAATTAATTTTAGAAATCTGGTGACTTATGTTGAAACTCTAATTGGGCCAAGAAGAGCCCAAGGTTTGTTAGTAAGGTATTGCCTCCAGTATCGTAAAGACAGAACCTAATTATGGAAAATTATGTAAAGATAAATGCGATTAATATATTAGTTGGAAACTGAATTAGTCAGCTAGTAGTAGCTTCAGTAAGAGAGAGATTTCTTTTGGTATCATGGTTTTTTTTTTTTTTTTTCAAGATTTATTTATTTGTGAGGGAGCGAGCACATACTCTCTCTCATGTAGGGGGGAGGGGCAGAGGGAGAAAAATATTCAAGCAGACTCCCTGTTGATCGGGGAACCCAACTCAGGGCTCTATCTCAAGACCCATGAAATCACGACGGGGGTCTGAAACCAAGAGTCAGACACTTAACTTACTGAGCCACCCAGGTGCCTCTTTTGTTTCATGTTAAGATAATTCAGTGATAGGCCAAGGCTGGAATGATGATACCATTTTCACCAGAGACCTTTCTGCTCCATTATCCTTTTCACATGCCTTTCATTCTCAAGGCCAAGCAGGTTGCTGGATGGCTGCAGATGCTCCAGTCAGCACATGAACATTCACAAGTCCAGGCTATAGGAAGAGTGGCAAGAGTATAAGGGAAGCTCCCTCTGCTTACATTTCAGTGGTTACCCCTACCCCTAAGGGAGATTGAGAAAGCAGTCTCTTATATGGGCAAATGCCACCTAATATAACTAGGATTCACTCAGGTTACCAACTGAACAAATCTGTTGAGAATACTCAGCCCTTCTAGTCTTTGCCATACCCTACAATTCGTTGATTTCTCAATAGTGGATGGGATTTGGTCTAATCCTTCATTTGCAGACAGAGAAACTGAGAGCAGAAAGATTACAATTTTTTCCCCCTATAGAATCAGCCAAGAACCAGAAGCAAAATTCAGACCCTTAATCTATCAGTAAAGATCCAGGTTTTTGCCAACAAGGCAAACTTCAATGAGGTTAGCCCAGGATATTCAGCTAACCAACTGAACAGTAACAGATCTTACTACCTGGGTAAGACCCCGTGACTCATACTTCAGGGTTTATGGTCGTAAGTGCTCACAAACTGTAAAATCCACCCTCTTTGGTTATAAAGTGCGAATCACCATATTTACCACAAGTCATATGCAGATTTATATGGCCACTAAATTACCAAGAAAATGAGAGATGCCAGATAACATGACAGTATGATCTCTAGTCTGCAGGGCAGCAGAATGTTCCACACTCAAGAGCAAAAACTGGTACTTGAATCCCAAGAGTGAACTCGAGGTCTTTTATGGTGGTGGCTTTTGAAGCACACACACAAACACATTATTATGGTGTCTCCTGAAATGGACGTTCTCAAAATAGCGCCTGCCATCATACAAAAGAGGATTGGCTGTTTTGAGCCTTTTATTCTATTTTATTTTTTCAAGACATTGCTCATCTCCTCTTATCTGTAGTCCTCACTTCTTCACCCTTTCCCAGTAGCTTGCTTTACCACCCTCAGTGCACAATGGTAATCCAGGTACTGTCTGCTTTCTTCAGCACTTCCAACTACATGATGGGGCACCTGCTCTCAGGTTTCATCTGTCTATGTCTCAAGCTTGTTGAGAGCAGGGTCTATATATTCTTTATTCTCCCCAACACACAGCCTAAGACAAAGACTCAATTTTCTTCCACAATGTCATGCTTAGAACTTTTTTGTTAAAGATTTTATTTACTTCTTTATTTGAAAGAGAAATACAGAGATCAGGAGCAGGGGAAGAGAGAGAAAAGGAGACTCCCTGCTGAGCAGAGAGCCCAATGTGAGACTTGATCCAAGGACCCAGAGATCATGACCTGAGCTGAAGGTAGATGTCCCACTGACTGAGCCATCCAGGTACCCCTAGGACATTTCAATATTCTCCTAAACAAGTCTCCGTCACTGTTTCCAGCAGTTCCATGGATCTTCTCCACTTTGCCACACTCACAACCTGTCCCACCTACGTCACCTAAACTGCAGAATGTGGCAAGCCTCACTTATCCATATTTGGTGGTATACCACCATATTTATACTTATAAATAAGATTTTTTAGAAGGTGGCCCCAACCTGCATTCACATCTAGTCTTATTCCTTGCCATTCCATTTGTTTGTACCCTACATACTGTAAGCTACTCAGAAACAGTCACGTCTTTCCTTCTTTCTTTTTTTTTTTTTAATATTTTATTTGTTTATTTGACAGAGAGCTAGAGAGAGAGCACAAGTAAGCAGAGCGGCAGGGAGAGGGAGAGAAAAAGAAGCAAGCTCTCCACTGAGCAGGGAGCTTAATGCAGGGCTCAGTCCCAGGACCCTGGAATCATGACCCAAGCCGAAGGCAGCCGCTTAACCAACTGAGCCACCCAGGCATCCCCAGTCACCTCTTTCTTTAGGTGTCTGTGACTTTACACATGCCGTCCCCTCTATCTGAAATGCCTTTTTTTTTCTTTCACTTATGAAGACATTCCAAAAGGCCTTCAAGGTGTAAGTGAATTACTTACTATCTGTAAAACTCTATGTTACATATATCTAGCATGTTCTAAAAGACAGGGAAGCTTAAACTTATCTTTACAAGTACTTTCATGATCACACCTATTCTATTGGATTTGGAAAATTCCATGAGGTGAGAATTATGTTTATCTTAGTTCATTGTGGATCCCAGGTCCTGGCACACAAGAGATACTCAACAGTTAGCTAAATGTATGAGTGTCAGTTTCCCTAACTAGATATGAGTAATTTTCTTGAGACTCTTCCTTCTTGTCATTATGGATCTTGTCTCATTTGATTCTATAACTACAGAGGATAGCAGAATGCTTACATGTAAATATTGTCACATCTCTTTTGTTTCTCCAGTTAATCACTGGATCCAAGAGCTACCCTTCCAGTGGGAAATCTAGTCATCCTTCATGAAATCTCCCCCTCTTCCAAATGCCCAAGAACCTCAGGAATTATCTGGACTAAAATAAGGTCTTGCTTCTAGACTTCAGGTGGAGAGAGAATTGCCAATTAGCCTGAAGACTTCTGCTGTTGTTACATGGTATCATAGTTGAATGCTGGTCCTGTGAAGTCCTGGATCCTGCTGGTTCAGGTCTCCCCAGGCTTTTAGGATAGTGCAACCCTGGACTCCCAAGACTGTAGCTCTTTGATTTCACCTCGCTTATTTAGACAAAAATCAGCCCTCAATCAACAAGCTTGGGTCACAGCCTTGAGCAGGCATTCCTTGCCTCCAGATGCCTTAACGCCTCCAGGGCCTGTTGTTCAGCATTCTCCCCTGTCAGTAGCTACCTGCTCCACCTATCTATTCTCATGGGCTTCCCTTATGTGTAATAGCAGAGAGAGGTTCCATCTCTCTTCTCCCAGCAGACTCCTGAAATTCTTAGGTAATTAGGTCTAGTCTCTGAAAACTTACCAAGGGGAGGGGCAGCTTCTAATGAAAAGGGAGAGATCTTGTCATACTCTTTCTCTAAGGAGAAACCAAGGGAGTCCCTTGGTTATGTAAACCAAGGGACTCCCTTCAGTGATTTTTCCCAAAAATGACAAGTAAATAAACCCCTAGGAAGTTTCCAACAAAAGACTGAGAAATGGTGAGCATAGATTTAGAATGTCTGCCTCTCTAGTCATCCCCTTACATATGCATGAAGATGTTTAGTGAAATTCAACAGAGTCATTTCTTCCAAGACCTTTTATCTTAGGAACAGTAATTAATGACCATAAAGGCAAGGTAGGATTAGGAGAGTGGAACAATCTTTGTCCTATAATTGTCCTTTTCGGAGAGGCCAAGAAAACAGTGAGAAGGGTGACCAACAATGGGGAAAAAAAAAGGTGCATAACTTTAACAATCCAATAAGACAAAAAGAGGTTCATTCCATAGTGAAGATCTGGCAGTGCAGGGTCATGTTTCAGTAGGAGAGGGCAGATACAATAACAATAAATATCAATTAGATGACAAAGTCAGGCATAGATCTCTGTGTCTTTTTCATTAAGAACTGGAAAAGGGAGGCTTACCATCAGCTTGTGTTTGTGTAAAGAAGACACATAGCAATCCTTTCTTCAAATGGGTCCACTCAGTTCAGCTTTATATAACTAGCTGGAGATCTAGAGGAGATCACCCCAAACTTACTTTACCAAATTGCAGTGACTCTAAAAAAAGGACATTCTTTTCCCACATTTGTAGTGTCTCTACAATCCAGCTATCTTACAATCAATGACATCTTGAATTCAATAAAATGAAGTAAATAGTCAAATATTTTTAATTAAATAAAATGCTTTAAAAATGTAAACACGGACAACCAAAAAATTGTCCAAACATCCAGGTTCCAGTTCCTGACCCTGCATTAGCCTATTAAAGCAGAGACACAGATAACAGTGGCAAGTGAACACAAACGGGAAGTTGTTAGAAACGCAAAATTCTCAGATCCCGCCACAGAAGTACTGAATCAGAATCCCTGGGGGTAGAGGGCCCTGCCATCAAAGCTTTAACAAAATCTCACCATGAGTTTGAGAGCCGCACCTCCAGTAGCAAAGAC
Source organism: Neogale vison (assembly GCF_020171115.1). NCBI lineage: Eukaryota > Metazoa > Chordata > Mammalia > Carnivora > Mustelidae > Neogale > Neogale vison. Next base: position 228,226,530 of record NC_058091.1, on the reverse strand, counting down.
AGCAGGCCAGCATTATTTGGCATATCTGGGTCCTAATATTTCAACCCAGTGGCAAGGCTACCAAAGGAGAGGAAGAGTCTAGGACCTGACACAGTGACATACTTCTTTGAGGTCCCTCAGTCCCCGGGTTCTCACTCAGTATTCATGAAAGCAGCTTCTCATTAGGAGTTTGCTTCCCAAGGGCTGAATTACTAGGAAAGAATGAACCGATCAGGCCAGTATGATATCTTGTCTACTTAACAATGCATTCCTCACTATAAATTACTTAATTAGTGTTCTTGCTGTCACATTAAATTCTTGAGTTCTGAGCACCAGTCACAGTACCAAGTCTAACTAAGTTCCGAGAAAATCAAATTTCTGCACCTGGAAAAAGAAAGGTCCGTGCCTGAATTTGCATATATTGTGAAGACACTGCCCAGATGGGTCCACTAAATATACAAGCCTTCTAAGTGGATTTTTTTTTTTTTTTAAACTAGGTCAAGAGAAGCACAGAGTTAAGGACAGTTAGGTCAAGGTTGCAAACTGGCTGGCAGTCTTCTGGGATGTGGCCCACGGATGTGGCTTGGCCCACACACATTGTTTAAAAATTGGGATATTTCACATAAAATCTTGGATTTCTTCCTGTCTTAAAAAAAGCTAAAGATATGACAACAGGGAACCCACATCCTGGCACTTCAACAAGAGCCTGGAACTAAGCAGAAACTGCTTTCTTCAGATGGGTGTTCCCTTCAGTTTGCCATTGCCCCGACACCTCCTTATTGCCTTATAGCTGGCTAGCCTGTCCTTTTCTATTACCTGCCTCACCCTGATGCATTTGAGTTTGAGGACAACTGATTTATATAAATATTTTTTATGGAATAGATAATTGAGATGATTTGAATAAAACACTCAGAAAACTAACTCTACTTGATTTTTTATGTTTAAAATAGCTATTGGTATATACATATCGGCAGGGTATACAGGTTATTCTTTTTTTTTTTTTTCCTTTAAAGATTTATTTATTTTACAGAGAGAGAGAGAGAGAGAAAGAGAGAGAGGAGGCAGAGGCAGAGAGGGGGAGAGAGAATCTCAAGGAGACTTCCCACTGAGCACAGTGCCTGAAGCAGGGCTCAATCTCACAACCCTGAGATCATGACCTGAGCCAAAACCAAGAGTTAGCCCCTCAATCCAATGAGCCACCCAGGCGCCCCTACACGTTAGTCATTCTTAAAAATAGGCACAATGATGAGGGCAAAGACTGCTGTGGTAGAGTAGAAAGTGTACTGGACTAAGCTTCTAATGCCTAGATTTGGATCGCCACTTTACTAAATGTGGAATCATCTCTGAGTCTCAGTTTATGTATGTTATATGGGAATGATTATACCCACCACATACAGAATTTACTGCAGTGATTAAATTAGATAATATATGTTTAACTTCCTGACATACCATTGACTCTCAAAATGTTTAATTAAAATTGGATGTGTTTTGGGGTGCATGGGTGGCTCAGTCAGTTAAGCATCCGCCTTTGGCTCAGGTCATGATCCCAGAGTCCTGGGATTGAGCCCCACATCAGGCTCTCTGCTCAGCGGGAAGCCTGTTTCTCCCTTTCCCATTCCACCTGTTTGTGTTCCCTCTTTCACTGTGTCCCTCTGTCAAATAAAAAAATAAAATCTTTAAAAAAAATTGGATGTTTTGTTACCTGCATATTACTTTAGAAATTATACATAACACAGATAAATGTTTGGAAAAAAATGCAAAATGGACGCTTGAAAATCCCTACACTGCAATGAGATAAAGGAACTGCTATTTACTAACTATAAACTATGAACCATGCCCTATTGTGGATGCTTTACATACATCGTCCCCTACAGCAATACCATGGTTAGTATTATCCCTCTTCTACACATTGAACTCAGAGCTTCAGAAGTTTAGGTAATTTAGACAAAGTCACCCAGCTACTGTTGATAAGCAGGGTGCAAGTCACTCCACAGCCTTTACTTGTGAGAGCTGTAGCAGTTCTCAGTGTAGACTAATTATAAGAATTACTTGTGCTCCTAGTTAGTTAAAAACACAGCTTCTCTAGTCCTTTCCAAGCTTAATGAATCAGATTCTAAAGCGAATAGCCTGGGACTCTGTATGTTGTAGCAAAGCCTTAGGTAATTCTTACCCATAGCAAGGAAACACTCCTTGAAAAAGCTGACAAAGAGTCAAAGTAAGCAGAAATAGAATTGATTTGCATTATGCTCAGTAGATGGAAGAAAGGAAGGAAGGAGGGGAAGAAGGAAGGAGAAGAGGAAGGTACAGAGGCACAAAAAGAATCCTGGAGCAAATGTTCATGCCTTCTGAAGGATTATGAGAATGCACTTACTACATGGGTGCTTTCTTTCTAACTGCACCCAGGCTGTTTAATGCAAACACAAGGAGCCAGCCAACAGGAAGCTCAGCTTGCCACTGCAGAGCAGGAAAGCACTTTGAACTACAGGCATCTCGTACACCCAAATTACATGCTGTGATACACAGTGTATTTGAGCTGTTCCGCAAGACAGAAGCCAGTTATTCTTGGCACATACTTCTATCGTGCTATCCAAATCACCATCCCTCACATGTGGAAGTGTGCCACATCAAATGCACCAAGCCATAAATTCCTTAAACTCTTAGGGATGAAAGTCAAATATTGGAGAAAAAGACAGTCTGGTACACATACCGTGTAACAGAAAAGCGCTGCCTTTTTTTTTTTTTTTTTTAAAGTACTGCTGAATTATGAGAGAATGGGCAGAAAAATTCTGCTTTCAGAATTTTTTCAGAGTGTAAACTGATTTTTTTCAATGTAATTCAGCATAATCATTGCATTTTCAATACTTGGTAAAGCCACCTCATTTATAGTATTTTTCTTAAAATAATGGACTTTCCAGCCTCTTTCCCCAAATGTTTTTCAAACCCAGTAGAAAAACAACGACACGAAAACCCAGAGTTGAGCTGTAGGTACTCTAGAATTCTGCTGGGTGTCACAGAAACCACACCTATGTCTTGAATGGTAGTGTTATTTAATAATCAGACCGATTAGTTGCCCTACATCTTGCAAATCTTGAAGTTAATAGATTTCATCAAAACTGGTAGGTGATATTATAATAGAAATCCAGTCATAATTGTTAATGTTATTATAGAGAATTTAAAAACACAGATCCTGAAAGAGTCAAGAAACAGGACGTGAGCTATTAGATGCATTACTTTTAATGTGCTGAGCAACCTCCAAGCAACCTCATTAAAATGCAGATTCTGATGGAGGAGGGTTGCATTTCTGAGTGCCAAGGTTCTGCTGCTCTAACAAGTGCTCAGGTGATGTTCCTGTTGTTGGTCTAGTGTTCACAGTGGGAGTAGCAAGTCCACCAATTTAAGAAAACTCACGCTGGTCAAGTTCCCAGGGGCATGGTAAGAAATCTGCAGCAGAGGGTTAGAACATAGTGTTAGAGGGGCGCCTGGGTGGCTCAGTGGGTTAAGCCGCTGCCTTTGGCTCAGGTCATGATCTCAGGGTCCTCGGATCGAGTCCCGCATCGGGCTCTCTGCTTGGCAGGGAGCCTGCTTCCTCCCCCTCTCTCTCTGCCAGCCTCTCTGCCTACTTGTGATCTCTCTCTGTCAAATAAATAAATAAAAATCTAAAAAAAAAAAAAAAAAAGAACATAGTGTTAGAGTTGCTTAGCAGTAAAATGCAAAGATGAAACATCAAAGGGTTTATATAAATGTCCAATTTCTCTAGGAAGAATTGGTTCAACATGCAATAGAAAAAGAATCTTTTTTTTTTTTTTTTAATTTTAAAGAGAGGGATTCTAAGAGGGCAGGCAGATGTAAAGTCAATAAAATTGGGGTTCTTAAACTTTAAAAATTGATGTGATTCCTGGACTATCTCCCCAGAAAAATGTGGATGTGAACATGGACAAACATTTCTGCCTGTAATTTCTGAAGGCTCACTGAACTTTCTTCTGAAAAGCATGCACCACCTCAGGGCCACAGATCACACCTGAAAGCTACCAATGTACAAAAGGGTTGCAGGGGGCAACCCAGAGTTCTAAGAGTGATAGGGCAACTTCAGAACTGCCTTCGTATTTGACTGGTGATACTATTGTAATAAGGCCATTGGTGATACTATTGTAATAAGGCCATTGGTTCCTCATTTTCATAAAATATAAGCTGGTTGAACTGTGTATTTTTCTAAGATAAGACATTAAGCTTCTTCATGTTAGGAAATCACCATATAAAGAAGTTAAGTATAAACTGGGGGGAAAAACACAAAACAAAGTTCTAGATATAAAAACTACTCTATAGAAAAAGGGTTTTTAAAGATATAGAGGGCAACTGCTTTATGCTGGTGCTCCATATAGTGTGTTTTTTCCCCAATAGTTTTGAGCATCTCAACATCTATCTCTTTTATACTAGTAATTATTAATATTTAGAGTTATCATTTAAAAGTTATCATTTAAAAAAGAACCACTTAATTTTTTCAAGACTTAGTGACCCACCTAATCTAGATAAGCAGCTTAGAATCTAGAAGGGAAGCTATACATGTGCGTGTGTGTGTATGTGTGTGTACAACTGTATGTCAAGGCATAAACTCTAAATGGATTAAAGACCTTAAACCTTTAAGACCTGAGATTAAAGACCTGAACCCTTTAAAGATCCCAGAAGAGAACAGAAGCCTGACAATGGGCCATAGCAACATTTTCCTAAATCTGTCTTCCAACCAAAGAGAAACAAAAACAAGAATAAGTCATAATTAGGCCTGAATTTAAAAAACAAAAAAACAAGCAAAAAAAAAAAAAAAAACCCCTTTTGCACAACAAAGGAAACCACCAAGAAGACTACAAGGCAACCTACAGAATGGGAGGAAGTATTTGCAAAGGATATATCTTATAAGGGGTTAACATCCAAAACATATAAACAACTCATAACAACTCAACCCCAAAAAAATTCCAATTAAAAAATGGGCAGAGGACCTGAATAGACATTTTTTCCAAAGAAGACACACAGATGGCCAAGAGACAAAAGAAAAGATATTCAACATCACTCATCATCAGGGAAATGCTAATCAAAACTACAATGAGATTTCAACTTATACCTGTCAGAGTGGCTAGAATCAAAAAGATAAGACAAGGATCGACAAGGATCTGGAAAAAAAAAGGAATCCCTAAAAAGGAATCCCTATTCATTGTGGTCGAAATACAAATTGGTACAGGCACTGTGGAAAACAATATGGAATTTCCTCAAAAAATAAAAATAGAAATACCACATGATCCAATAATTCTATTATTGGGTATTTGCCCAAAGAAAATGAAAAAAACTAATCAGAAATGATATACACACCCCTATTCTTATTTCAGCATTATTTACAATACTAAACTATGAAAGCAACATAAATGTCCATCAATAGACAAAAATGGATAAGGAAGATGTGGTATATATACACAATGGAATATTATGCAGCCCTAAAAAATAAGATCATGCTATTTGAGACAACATGGACAGATCTAGAGGTTACTATGCTAAATGAGGTAAGTCAGACTGAAAAAAACAAATACTATATGGCTTTACTCAAAAGTGGAATCTAAAAAAAAAAAACCAAAAAACCCCAAAACCCCAAAAATGCCAAATGAAAAAACAAATAAAAAGAAGAATCAGATCTATAAATACAGAGAATGAACGGATGGCTACCAGAGGGGAGAGGGGTAGTGCTTTGTGCAAAATGGGTGAAGGGAAGTGGGAGGTACTGGCTTCCAATTAGAGAATGAGTAAGTCATGGGAATGAAGTGTACAACATAAGGAATTTAGTCAATGACATTTAAAAGGGATATATGGGGATGGATGGCAGTTACACTTGTGGTGAATGCAGCATAATGTACAAACTTGTCGAAACACTAATGTTCTATATCCGAAATAATGTACCATTGTTTGTCAACTATACTCCAATAAAAAAAAAGTAAAATAAATAAAAATTCAAACAACTGAGAACACTGTCCTAAGGGACATTAACATCCAGTGACTATTCATTAAACCCCTATATGTGACATTTTAATCTCTTGGGTAAAATAATGAAAAAGCAAACACAACTCCCTTGTTCATAGGTACAATAGTCATTAAACAGTAAAAACAACAAAATATATCCAAAGTACGATTTAATTTCATTTTTAATACATGCTGAGAAACTATGATAAAGAGACTTCACTGAATCTGAAGCATTGAGGTAGATCTGCTTATGGATGCCGAGTTAGGGCAAGTTGGAAGCAATAGAGGTCAGTCTTCAGACAGAGCATTTCCCGACTTTCCGGCCTGCCAAGGTGGCAGAGGAGGACAGCAGGAGGCTGCTGAAAACACTAAGCAAGTGGGGGGCCCAGTTGGGCTCCTGCTCCATCCAGTCCAAGAAGTGGTTGCAGGGGCGGGTACATGACTTTAGCCTGTTGGGCCCAGCTTGTACTTAACACTTTTCAACAATTCTTCATTTCTTGAGTCTTTCTGGGAGAGAAGGGTCAAGCACAGAACACTGAAACATTCCTCTTGGAGCCCAGAAATGAGCAAAGCAAAATTGTCTACCACATCTCAGGATCAAATTAAGAGGCTGATCCCAAGTTATGCAAAATCATGTCCAAGAGATTCCCAAGGTGGATGCTGGCAGTAACTGGGTGAGAGTGTTAATCTATCCAGAGAAAGGATGTGCCCATGATAGGGAGGGTGGGCAGTAAGTCAATCTGAGAAAAAGGAGGCATGTGCTGCCCTTGAGGAGAGGAAGTGACTGTGTGGGCCCAGGGAGGGGGCCTGCCCTACTGCAAAGCCTAGCCCTACTGCTCAGGACAACATTCTAGGTCCTCCAAAGCTGGAGACAGTAAGCATTGTGATTACCTGTAACTCTGGCTATTCTAAATCCATGCTATATCATCCCCTGGCTTTCTGAACTTACCCACAGAGAGAGTGTGTACACTGACAAAGCTGAAACATTTTGTAGCTTTAAAGCAATGAACTGATACTGCGACTTTAAGGTTCTTGTGAGCTTTGAGATTGGGAATCAACATAGTCAAGTATAGGGACAAGATCATCATTCTAAGACTGCATGGCTGATGGGCAGATCCTGGAGTACAGTTAATTTACTAAGGAAAATACTACTCTGTAAGGCCCTGTCCGGATGGCCAAGAGTCCTTGCCCAGGCAATATTCATAGGTAATTCCCTTTCCCATCCCCTCCACCGAATACCATTTTTTTTTTAAAGACTTTATTTATTTATTTGAGAGAGATTTATTGAGAGAGAACACAAGCAGGCAGAGAGGCAGGCAGAGAGAGAGGAGGAAGCAGGCTCCCTGCTGAGCAGAGAGCCCGACGCGGGGCTCGATCCCAGGACTCTGAGTTCACGACCCGAGCCAAAGGCAGCAGCCCAACCCACTGAGCCACCCAGATGCCCCCCATTTTTTTTTTTAATTGCTTCAAGGATAGTAACTAACCACAGCAGCTATACAGCACCCAGCAGCTGACTTCTGTCCATTGTTGCCTGCATGCTAGGCATTGTGCCAAGCACACTGTGGATTATCTCATTTAATCTCATTTATCTCATTTAATCCTCACAATAAGGGAGGTCCTATTACTATCCCTCTTTAACCGCTATGAACACTGAGGTTAGGCACAAGGTCTCACAAGCAGTAATGTCAGAGCTGGGATTCAGAGGAGTGTGGTTCCAGAGTATGGTTCCACCTTGAACCCATATATAATGCCTATGTTTCAAGATTTTGAGCTATATCAAAAAGTCCATGTGTGTCCAAAATGTGGCTTGCTAAATTGGCATTCTTTAAAGGGAGGAACTGTACCTGTTTGTTTTGATTATCTACACATGTTTCCTGGTGTCACACAGGAAACATCTACAAATGCCAGATATTATACCTAAAGATACCACAGCCACAAAGCATCCTTCCCAGAAAACAAAGTATGAAAGATAGAATGAGGTAGACAGGTGGAATTAATGGTAGAAGACAGCTTACATTCTACTACTGCTTAAAAATTTAACTCATAATATTACCAGATTTAAATAATTCATGATTTTAAAGCCATAATTTAGAAAATGTATCAATACTTTCACATTGACTCTCTTTAAAAAATTATGAAATTATGAAATTAGGGTTCCACTGTCAAACTGCTGGAATGTTTTCTCACCCACCATATTACCAAAAACAAACCAGAATAACCACTGATATGAATGAAACATCCATCATTATCTAATAGAAATGGTGTCTTTTGTTTCTCTGCCCATTAAAGGTTTTGACAATTCAACTATCTATATTATTTATCAGTTTTATTCTAAGAAATTGAATGCTAAGTGGTACACTCTAGTAGAAAGGATGCCCTCAGGTACAACAAAAGGCAGATCAGCACCACTCGTAGGAGGCTGATCTTTGGAACAGACTGCTCAAATCTGGCCACTGACTCTATTTCTTATTACCTCCATGACTCTGACCTAGTTATTTAATCTCTCTGCACCTTAATTTCCACAACTATAAAATAAGAATAACAACATATCCAACCTCACAGATTTATGATGAGGATTAAACAAAGTCCTTAGAAGCGTGGGGCACACAAAAAGTGCTCAATGAATGGCATTTTTATTGAGCTATTGAGTATACTCAGGCAAATATTATTGTTACTGCCCTATACCTAGAAGTTCTCACCGCTCTTACCAGGAGCTTATTTTTATATTTGATAACTCTTTTTTATCCAATAACCATTTCTTTCCTAAGGAAAAATTGAGAAGGGAAAGAAAATAGGCAATGACAATATAAATTCTTAACACTCTGGGTTCAATAACACCATTGGTTAGAACATCAACAACTCTAAAACTAACTAAAAAAATATCTTTTGAGGCAGAAGAATTTTTTCAAGGTTTTTCACTAAACCTTGGTTTTTCACTAAAATTAAAAAAAAAAGTTGCACTGGTAAATGGTCATATGATATGATCTCAATAAAATATACTTTAAATATACAAACATTTGTAAGGATATAAAGCAAATATTAATAGCAGTTATCTCTGCATGACTAGATTTGTGGAGTTTTATTCCCTTTTGTGACTCATTTTTGTTTTATTTCCTGAATGTGTATGAAGTGCTCAGATGACTCAGGAGTGTCACCAACTAAGATGCAACAAGAGGAACAAATTTAGGGGAAAAGCTAAATTTGATTTTGGATATGAAAAATTCGATAAACTTGTGAGATATGCAAATGAAAAGTTTCAATAAAGAGACCAGTTTTCAAAACTTCACAAAAGTATCTAAGAGGGACTTGGATATGACTTTAGGGTAACAGCATAGAGATGGCGGTTAAAATAACAAGAATACATGAATGAATTCTGGAGAATATGCAGAGTGACCAACATCAAAGGAAGGCTGGAGGATTTGTATATTAGGGGTGGGTAACAGAAAGAGTGTATGGCTTCAAGGCAGAAGGAAGAGAGTTTCAAGGAGGACAACTGTCTTACTGAAGCCTAGTAAGAAATGAGCTGAAAAGTATTGATTTGATTTGCCAATTAGGATATGGGAGGAACCACAGCAGGAACAAGTAGGCTGAGAAAAGAAAAGGGAAGGAGTAAGGGTACCCTCGCCTTTCCAGAAATCTGGGCAAGAAAACCAGTAGTGATAAATGGAGTGGGATACAGGATTAAAGAATGGAGGAACCCAACCATTCTGAGGGAGAAGAGGCCACCAGTGAGTAGGTCAAAGACAAAAGAGGAAGAAGAGAAGATGGATGGGAAAATATCCAAGAGGTGGAGGACCCAGAGGTTAAGCTGGGGATTATTTTGTCTCCTTATTTTTAAGTGCACAAAATAGATATCTTTAATATGACATGAGAAATCAGTAGAGGTTGAGCAAATTTTAATTTAGCTTTTCTTGGAAAACTCCATGTCATCAGTTTGAATGTCAATTACTATACATCACTGTCCAGACAGAGATGCTGTTAGGGTTTCCTAAGACAGGTTGAACTTAGTGCACCTTCCAAAAGCCCCCCAAACAGCTGTGCTGTGTGTGTGTGTGTGTGTGCGCGCGCGCGTGCGCGCGTTGGGGGGGTTTTGAGGTAATGTTGACAGATTCTCTTTCTTCTTTTGTTTGCATGTCATCAGCGGTCACCTGGCTACTCTCAGTTGTGATTTTCCCTGGAATTTCTTATTCATCCTTTTCTACTTTGCAGGTCTGATTTTGGAAGACTTGGAACCACATGATTCAGCTTGTATAAGTCACGGCTCATATATCAGTATATATTTCTCTTGCTAGCGAAGAGCATTATCTTTGGTAGGCAAAGTTTTGAACATCTATTTTGGGTGCTTAGAGACCTCATTTGCTTCCTTCCTGGTGCTCATCTTTATTACAGGAAGAAGGGGACACTATGGAGGCTGGGGGTTGGATTCTTATAGCTGGGATACATACTACTGTTAATAATTGAGATTTACATATATATTATGTTTGCTAAAACATAATGTTTATATAGAGGAAAGGCTGACAGAACACAGCATACTTATCAAGAGTTATTGCTCCTCCAAAAAACCTCCATAGTTTGCTGAATGACTTCATCAGAGTTGTCTGCCAGCCATAATCTAGGATTATTTAAATAATTAACAATAGTTTTAAAATACCTTCACAGTAATTTTGGTTCTGTTTAGATCCCCAACAATGTAACTCCCACAATAGTTTGAATGGTTTATAATTACTACTGGTAAATACATTTCTTATCTCAGATAGTTGGTGAATTAATGCTTCCTGTAGACCTAACTGATAAATATATAGCCAAAAAATGTGTAAAAGTTCAGGAAATGAAATGGAAATCTTTGTCCAAATTCATTATCAACCTCTTTTCAGCATGTATTGTGCTAAGCTGCATTATAATGTACTTTTCTTGAGGAAATATATTCAAGAAATTAAAATGGCATAAAGCGTACAATTCCCCATTGTCTAATCAGAATAAACAAGAAAAATGATTTTCAGAAATCTCATCCCTTGGACTTCTTTTTAATATATACACTACAGGTAATTTACTTTCTGTGATGAGGATAATAACCAAAACATTTGCCCTCTAACCCTGACTTGCCAATTTAACACAGCTCAGACATGCTAAGACAGGTTTCAAAAATATTTGCCAAGAACATGTGCAAGTATGCTCCAAGACATCTATGCACATGTATTTTACTACCTTTCCTTTCTTTTTCACTCTGAGTGCTTTTAAAAATCAACATAACCGCAATAAAAAGAAACCACAAGGGCCCCATTATTGAGTTACAAAGCAATGTGTGTGGGAAACACCCCTTTGGAGTTTTAAGAGAGTCAAAAGGAAGATGCCCTGCACGTACTCCACGGCTGCAGGAATTCTGGTGAAAGGAGATACCAATCCAGAGCTGTTTGAATGATGGCTGTGCAGTGGGCCAGAGGTGGGGGAACGACCAGGAAGCTTGGGAAGCTGACTGGCAGGCAGGAGGGGTGAGCGGTTGGGGGTGGGTAGTGGAAGACCAAGGGCAGAGAAGACTGGGAAGAGGTGCAGATACACTGCTAAAGCCAACATCCTATTCTAAGTTCCCATATTTCAAGCAAGTTTTTAAGAAGCTCAAAGAAAGACAACTTTCTGCAAGTTGCTTTAGGGACCTTGTTTTAAATAATTAGTGGTTGGCAATTATTCAACATAACCATTAGCAACAAAATGGCAAGACAAAATACCAACAGAAATACTTCATAGTATATGGTGGATCCAGGTGCCAACTCCTTTATCTGAACTGAGGTTCTCTGCACTTGGCCACTATTATTGTTCTGGCTTCACAGTGGCTTTACCCAACACTCCAGGGTACCATTTTTCCATGTACGAGTCATTACAAAATGTCAAGATTGCTGCTGAGTTGAATTGCTCTCACCTACATGAAGCAGGTCTCATTGGCATATTATTCTATTCTGGGGTCTCATTGCTACCAATTCATCTAACTGTCACATAAATAAGCTTAAAATACTTTTTTTGTCAAAATATTGTTATGCCCCCTCTGTGTTCAAAAACCATTAATGACTATCTACTAACTTTAGGTTAACATCTGAAACATCTGAGTTTGGCCAAGTCTTTCCCTTCTAATCTCACTCATCTGGACCCTCTTACTACAGGACTGTCACACTTGTCACACACATCTTTGACTCAACAACTGTGCCTCTCATGTGGGGTGCCTGTTCCTCTCTACTTAAATACTTAATCTGTAAGACCGAACTTACTTCCTCTGTGGAGCCCGACTTCTTCCTGACTAATCTAGCTCTCAAACATCTCCTCATCCTCTTCTGTTTCTTTGTCTTCATATCCATGTGATTTATTGGTTCTATTATTTATCCGATGTTAAGAATTAGAGAATTACCTTTGCAGTAGTATGCTGGAAGCTGGCTGCATCAAATGTGAAATATTCAAGAATTTTGCAAAAGGACTGTTAAGCCAGTGTCATTTAAAATGAGCCATAATGGGAGCATTTACACTCTGGCAATAGGCAAATGCTGCAGATCATGTTTGTTTGCTTGTTTTATGGTGGGAAAGGGGGAAAAGAAGAGAAGAGAAGTGATTTACCAGCACACCGCTGCAACAGACCCTCTTGTAGGACTACTCTTTTTTTTTAAATCTTATTTATTTTTTTGACAGAGATCACAAGTAGGCAGAGTGGGGGCGGGGGGCGGGGGGAGCAGGCTCCCTGCTGAGCAGAGAGCCTGATGGGGGCTCTATCTCAGAACCCTGAGATCATGACCTAAGCTGAAGGCAGAGGCTTAACCCACTGAATCACCCAGGTGCCCCTAATAGGACTATTCTTAATACGGTTAAAATAATTTACTGATTCCCTATTATAGCTGGCCAGTATGAATTTAATACCTCCAGGAGTCCACATATCACGACCTCCCAAAGAATTCCATCATGGACATGTATCTGGGTATACAGATACATGTAAAGCCCGTAGGTTCTATAATAGCTGGCTAAATCTCCTTCATATTTTGTATTCTTCATGGCACCCAGCACAATACACAGCGCAAAACAGGATCCTTCTACCATTCCGCTTCACTTGCCAGGTCTCCTCACTGCCCTTTATAACTTCTGGCCTCATCAAACCTTAGAGCTTTTCCCTAAACATATCAGGTATTTCTTACCTTTGTAGTTTTCCAGAAGCCACTTCCACACTTTGGCTGCCTACCCAGCTGAAGCCCTCTACTTCACTAAGTGGCCTCTGTGACTTTAATAATGCTCCACCTTAAACATACTGTATTTTAATTGTCTATTGATTTATCTGTCTCTCCACTACATAGTAAGCTGCTTAAATGTTAAATCCTCTGTTTTCCACCTGTGTATCCCTGGTCTGAGATGCCTGGCATGTAGAAAGTGCTCCAATCAATATTTGCTGATAGTGAATACAGCAACTCAGATAAATACATATAAAGCTATTTATATAAGGTGGGTCCACTCTGGCTCTTGTCCACAGCATTGATTGTGGAGTAGGTCTTAGTGACTTCGCTACAACTTTTTTCTACAAATCAACCATGAGGGAATAAATTCCAAAGAGGAAAGAGTACGTTCACAAGGCTATGAGTACTTTATTGCTTTCTTTCTAGGCACCGTCCCATGTGCTTGACCTCATTCTCCTGACTCTTTGGGACAATGGTCTGTTCTTCCAGTTTAGATACTTTTCTTGCATGCATCTGCCCTCTTTCTCTCCTTTATCAGCACCAATAGCAGATGTACTACAATTCAAGTGAAATCTTGTTTACCTTGGGGAATCTTCACAGTGGTTCTGGTGTTCTATGCTTACTGCCTTCCAAATGAAAATTAGCCCATAGGACTTTGGGGAGTAAAGAAACTAAGAAAGAGAGGAAAAAAGATATGAGAGTGAAGGAGAGCATGAGAGAATTATATAAACTGGGGTGGGGAGGATGAAATAAGAAAATATTTTTGAGGGCAAAAGGTACCAGTATTCCAAAACTCTTAATTCAAACCTACTGCCTACCTCCTCCTTTAAGGAACATAGCTGGTATCATATTAATAAAAGAGAGTTTATTTCTAAACTGCCAAATTCTTATTGTTTCATTTAAAAATCCAAGAATCCTTCTAACAATGGGTGAGGAAAATAAAAATAAATGCTTTTAGAAAAACCCTAATTAGTATAAAACATCAAGAAAAGAGACAAAAGTTATGCTTTCTGTATAGAATATGTGGATTATCAATGTATGAGCTCTAAGAAGTATATTATTTGGGGAGTTGACAGTCCAGGCAAAAGTTTTAACACCAGAGTAGAGGATATAGATTAATTTTATGAAGATTGATTTTCTTTCTGTTTATAGAACACTAGATTGTTATTATGTTTTCCATCTCATCTCTAACTTGTGTGTTTTCAAAGGTGCTTACATAACAAAGAAAATAACAGAATGCTACAATTAAGAGACTTTAGCATATAGTGACTGTCATTTCATAACACTGTTTTTCAATCATTGAGCTCCGCTATGTATCTTAGCATTCGCCATTCAGTCATGCTCTGAAAGGGATTGGTAGAAACATCCTGTGATTCATTTCAATTCCAAACTATCTTCCCAACTGCTCATATTCAGATAAAGAGATACAAAGGTTCCAAGACAGAAACGCAGTACAAAAGAAAATCCTACTTGTAATCTATAGTTCCAGGGAAGCTGAGGGGGGGGAAATGCAATATGAAATAAAAGCAATAACTCTCTAAAATCCAAAAATCTTAATGATTCCTCCACCAAGCAACTAAAAAAACAAAGCTGAAGATAACTTTCACCTGTTTGTGGTTATGTCCTCCTTTCCTTTACTATATCCCACAACATATAGTGGTTGCTGTGTGAAATGCACTTCACTGACCAGGACCTGGGCAGAACCGTCCGTTCATTCATTGATCAAGCACATATGTACCATTTACGTACTGGGCACTTTGAATACTTTGAATTCCAATAAGACTCAGTATAAACTCTAAAGAACATCACAGGCTTATGGTTAGCCAAGGCCATATTTCTTTTAAATTCATAAAGCTATACTCTGATATTGTTAGTGCTAGATTCTTTTTATCTAACAGTTATTTATTGAGCTGACATTCACATCATATAAAATTAAAATTTTAATGTGAACAATTCAGTGGCATTTAGTACATGTACTCTGTTTGTGCAGCTACCACCTCACTCTTCTTCCAAACATTCCCATCATCCCAATAATATCCCTGACCCAATAGACAGCTTCTCCCTCCAAGACCACCATATATCAACATGTAGGAAGTAGGAAGTTTTCATCTAAAAGCAGGCTTTGAAAAAAACTCATCTATACCCATAATCACTCTAATTTAAATAATGGAATTGAGAAAAGATATTGAGGTCAAAGAGCCTTTCAAAATCAGAATTCTAGGCGTGCCTGGGTGGTTCAGTTGGTTATGCATCTGCCTTCGGCTTAGGTCATCATCCCATAATCCCGGGATGGGCCCCACATTGAGCTCCCAGCTAAGCAGGAAGCCTGCTTCTCCCTCTCCCTATCTGCCACTCTGCCTACTTGTGATCTCTCTCTCCTTCTCTCTCACAAAAATAAATAAAAGCTTTTTTAAAAAATCAAAGCTTCAATCTTGGGATTTTAAAAATGGCTTTCTTCATTTTGTTTGGGGGTTCTGTTTTGCCTTTTAAGCACAGACAATTTTCCAGATTCTCATTTCCCAATGCCTGCAGATGTTTCCTTTTGTCCAGTGGCTAAGGCATTGTTGTACTGATAATATTAGGACACATCTAATTTCTAAAGATCAATTGGTATGAAGAATTTTCAGATCTGCGTGTTTGTTTATTCTCTATGCCTTAGGACTACATCTAAAGGCCAGAGCCTCCTTTTCTCTCTTCACCATAAACAACAGTGCAGCTGATTTTGAAAATGTCTCCATGGCATCTTCTTTGTTTAATTTTCTATCACTAAACTCTTCTTTGAGATTTACTTTCTCTGCCAATTCAAGTAACTTAGTTGATTAAAAAACCAAAGCTCTCTCCAGGTAATCTTTGTTTTCCTTTCATAATCTGCTGTTTATAAATCTTACTTCTTAATTTTGCTAAACACCTTCAATTGTTTGTTCCTACAACTGTTGCTTTACCATCAGAATATTTGATTCCAAAACCTATGACTTTTCTAGTGTATTTTTTTTAGCGATTTCATTTATTTATTTATGAGAGAGAGAGACAGAGGCAGGAGGAGAAGCAGGCTCTCCGAGGAGCAGGGAGCCCGATGTGGGACTGGATCCCAGAACCCCAGAATTATGACCTGAGCTGAAGGCAGCCACTTAACCCATTGAGTCCCCCAGGCACCCTCTCTAGTTCATGGAAAACATTAGATGCCAAGTTTCTTGCTCTTCACATTGGAGTTCTTATTAGGAGCATCAAACCAAATGTTTTACCCCCATTCTACTCCATTCCAGACACCCTGACCCTAATAATTACAGAGAGAAAATACGTAAGCCCTTGGAAATCTGACAACTTGTGGATGTGGAGCCCCGAGGGGCAGACAGGTCAGAAGTAAGTGCGTTCTAAAAGGAACCTGTCCAGAGGCAGTGGGGTGCTGCTCAGTGGTTAAATAGTGTGTCATGAAAGCTAGACACGGTCCACATCTTGACTTTACTACTGACAAACTAGAACTTTGCCCATGTTGTTTCAATTCTCTGAGCATCAGCCTTCTCACCTGTGCAATGTAAAAAGGCAGTATTGTTTCATGGGCAGATCTTGTCTTGACACCACCTATAATGTGTATACAACCGTCAGTTCAGTGTTTTATCACGGAAACCGTTGAAAAGTTTAACTGTTGGAAAATGTACTCAGAGAAGAACATTTCCTACTGTAAGCCCAGCTGCAGATTCTGCGCTGAGAGGTGTCTGTAAATCATACTCCCTTTCTCTTCTTCAGGTCCCTAGCTATGAACTAAGGGAGGTTGCGCGAGGACTTGTATTCCTTGCCTTCTCCCTCTGCAGCTCTGGTATTTGATTTTACAGACCACTGAGGACTAGAGAGAGGCCGCCTCGGGCAGTGGCTTGCTCCAGGCCTCTCAGAGAGGTCTGAGGCAAACCGGCTCAGCCTACACCCGGTCCCCAGAAAGTTTGTTTTCCACTTTTGCTGTCTATACTCTCGTATTTCTTTCTTCTCCTTTATCATAGCTCAGTCTGACTCTAAGCACTTGTACTTCTACCTCCCTGAATATTACCTTAATAACACTGCAGTCTAATCTACCTCTCTGAGAGTTTTTCTCACTTAAAGTGGTTGTTCTATTAACCTCCCAGTATCCCTTACTTTACTACTACTGATCTGTTGCAACCAGTCAAAATCAATGAGAGCTGTAAGGTAAAACAGGACAAGAGACAAAAAAAATCAAACCACACAATGTTGGATCACAAATTTTAAGCTCAAAAATACTGATGAGTTTTCAAAAACACAATATATTATTTATTAATTAAATATATACAGCCAAAAACAAAAAAGAAAAAGAAAATGTGGACAGGATGACTATTTCCTAAATTTACAGCAGAGACTGTTCTGGAGAAGGAAGCAGGGAAATGGGTTTGATGGTGGTGGTGGTGGTGGAGGTGGAGGGGGCCGCGGGGCAGAGGTAGCTTAGGGTTTTCAAAATTCATCTCTATAGTTTTATTTTTCTTTTAAAACAAAACCTGAGGTACCTATAGCAAATACTAATTTGCTATCCACATTTGTTAATCCTAATTTGTGGATACATTTTCTTAGATCTCATAATTCTTGTATTTTGTTTTTTTTGGTTTTTTTTGTTTTTAACCAATTAATTCTAAAAGAGTTAAATGTGCTACTCGAAGAACGAAGACATCTTAGCTCTCTCACAGAACAGTGCAAATGCTGGGGCGAGGCCTTTACTACAACTTTGTGTAACCAAAGCCACAGCGCTCCCAAAACTTCTAGTTTTGGATTTCAGCAGTTAGAGGAGATTGGGCTATTTTGTTTCCATGGCTCATTAAGCTAGCGTTAGACTGGTGTCCATAATCAAATTCAATGCATTTATTCCTGCCTCCTCCCTATGAAATGAGGCCAGACCTTAGGGAAAAGAAAGAGGAAAACATATCCCAAGTCCATGGTAATTCTGCCCATAAAGGAAATTAACACACCTGAAACGGATTAAATTCTTTTTCCTTTTCTAAATGATCGCTTTCCTTAAGCTTTCTCCAGTCAGTGGACTGCCAACCACATTTACTAATTCCCATCCCTCATCGCTCTCACTAGCACTTCCTCTTACCAATTAGTGTTCCCTGAATCTGAGCCTGACATCTCCCAAACACACCAGGACTTGGGGTGGGGGGCTTCTGGGCTTCCTGCTGGGGTATCTGGTGCAAAGAGCACCCAAACATTGCCAGGGGCTGATCAATCAACTGTGGCCTGGGAGTGTTCTGGTGTGAGGAAGGAATGGTGAGAGATAAAAGGAATCCGTAGGTGGGAAGAAGGGAGAGGCTTTTCATTATTTTCCATTGGAGGAAATGATCTGGGCTAAGAATAATGGAGAACCCAAGGAGACAGTTGGGGCAGATGGAAAGATGACAGACAAAAGGACAGGAACAGGAGCAGTTTGGAATGACAGGTCAGGACACTTATAATCAAGGCAACAAGGTAGAAAAGGTCCGGAGGATCTAACAGTTGCTTTCTACTGTGTTGACAGAATTAACATCAAAGCTTTTTAACCTCTCTGGGGACAAGAACCTTGTGAGAAGACTCATCTCCACCCCAAGCTTACCTCCTCACCCAGGGTACTATCCCATACTCAGGTTCCTGCAGTTGGAGGGAGGGCTCTGATCCTCTGAGACCTGATCCAGGACCCCATAAGATCCTGGGATTGCAGCT
Source organism: Neogale vison (assembly GCF_020171115.1). Taxonomy (NCBI): domain Eukaryota; kingdom Metazoa; phylum Chordata; class Mammalia; order Carnivora; family Mustelidae; genus Neogale; species Neogale vison. The sequence goes on along the minus strand of NC_058091.1, from coordinate 228,207,664 downwards.
GCAGAATCCTTTCTTTTTTGGTTATAAAAATAAGAATGTAGTATGGGGGAGGGGGGAGAAAGAAGAAAGGAAGGAAGAGAGGGAGGAAGGGAAAGAGGAAGGAAAGGTTTCATTTATAAGCCTCAGACAAAATTAAAACAAAAACAAAACAAAAATAGCTGATATGAGCCAAGGTACAGATTCATCTGTGTCCTTCCAGAGGGCGCAACCCAAAGCCTTGCATGGGTAATTAGCCATCTTTCCGTGATGACACTGAGTGAGACAGGTTAAGTGTCCGTAGTAAACATGCTTTGCTAAAGTCCTTCCACCATTACTTACTCTGTTGCGTTAAATGGAATATATATATATATATATATATATATATATATATATTCCCCCCCCCCCAAGAACAAATTTGAGAGAGGGGTGGGTTCTAATTGTGTGTTGGAGAGGAGGGCTGCCTGGTGCTTCTTCCTTTTCAAAAAGAAACAGGTCTTCGGGCGCCTGGGTGGCTCAGTGGGTTAAGCCGCTGCCTTCGGCTCAGGTCATGATCTCAGGGTCCTGGGATCGAGTCCCGCATCGGGCTCTCTGCTCTGCAGGGAGCCTGCTTCCTCCTCTCCCTCTCTCTGCCTGCCTCTCTGTCTGCTTGTGATCTCTGTCTGTCAAATAAATAAATAAAATCTTTAAAAAAAAAAAAAGATATTAAAAAAAAAAAAAAGAAACAGGTCTTGGAAAACAATGGAAGAACTGTCCCTATGCTTCTCTCTCTTGCAGCTGCTCCTCTAGGATTAGCCATTTAAAATAGGAGTTTCAAATAATGCAGTTTATTAAATCCACGTTTTCTGCCAGATTCTGCTTAATGTGCATATGTTCTTTTGTTTCCCTTCTCACATTTCCACGGCTCAGAAACCATTCTTTCTGGTATAGCTGAAGGATATGGATATTAAAATCAGATCAGCAAACGATTGTATGGACTTGGGAGGCTGCCAGTCAATGCTGTAAATTAAAGCACGTTGTGCAGCTGATATCATCAAGTCGCTGTAGTTATAATATTGCGGGAGGAGGGGCTGGCAGGAGGGTGGAGCTTGCAGAACAATGGGGAATGGGCAAGAGAGTGAAAGGATTAATTGTGGAATTTGAAAGTGGGAGGCAATTTACATTAAAGAATTGTTTTCAAAGACTTCCTACCCTCCAAGACATTTTCCAGTCTAGGTAACCTCTGAAACACAGCTGGAGGTGATGTTCTTGGAGCCACCTCTGAAAGCTGCAATCACAACATGACTGCAGCGTTCCCTTCCCAAACCCACAACTTTTGTCATTTTCTCAAGCAGACACACAAACACTCAAGAGCCCACAGCCCTGTTTCAGCAGGGGAGAGAGGGCTGGTTGCTTTGTAGCAGCTCTTTTGAAGTGTTTAATTCCTCTTTTGTAATCTGTTCATCAACACTCACTGCAAGCCTATCAGTTTTAGCTCAACAATTGCATTCTCAGGGGCTTATTTTCTCCTGTGGCTCAGGGCCTCTGTCCAGCATCTGTGGCACAGTTGGGTTTGATCTGAATTCAGAAATGTTAACAAAATTAAATTCTTTCTCTTTCTCGTCCTTTCGTCTGGTCAGTTCAGGCTAAGGTGCCGCTAAGGCGGAGTGTGAGCGAGCGAGCGAGTCCGTGCGTGTGTGCACAGAAGCACTATGAGCCGTCTTTGTAAAATTCAGGAAATGCATAAAAGAAAGAAGAGTTCAGCTGGAGCCACTGCTGCTTAGCTCCGCTCCTTTCCCCTCCTCCTACCTCCCCCTCCCCCTCTCCAAGCACCGGCTTTTAATTTTCAAAAGCACTGAAATTGCTTGGTGTGGTTTCAAGAGCTGGGGTGCCATTCTCCCTGATGATGACTCTGCTGACGTCAATAGCATTCTTATCATGCCTAGTGCGACATCAGAAACCAGCCCTCAGAGGCTCCTCTAATTCAGGCTGTCTGGGATCTCAGTAAAATGTGGACTGGATTTCTCAAATGAAGGGACTCGCTCTCCCATTCTAGCAAGCCCTGCTTGCAGCCTCATACCCTTCTTCTGTATGGCAGCTTGCCAGCTAAGACTTTGCTCCTTAGCATTCTCTCCTGCTAAGACCTCCAGAAGGAGAAGACTAAATGGAGCACAAGCGCTACCTCTATGTCCGATCTTTCAGAGACCTGTGTGTGTGCGTGCATGTGTCTGTGTGTGTGTACACCTATTCCCTCCACCAAGTCAAGACTGCGTGACCTGATTATTCTTTCAGTTTTGCTAAAAGCCTTTGATAGAGTGGTTCCCCCTATACAGCGGACTAGACCCACTCATTTAAGTACTCCTGGCTTACTCTCCGGGTCAGAACTGGAGCTCGCGTCCAAAAATCAAGCCCATTGTTACTTTCATATTGCAGCAAATGCTCCTCTCCTCTCTTTTTTTTTTTTTTTTTTAATTGAAGAAAATAAATAGGAGGTTGGGAGAAGAGGGGAAATAATTACAGCTGAATAATAAGAGTAATAGTAATAGCTAAATACAAAAACAGTATCACTGAGAATTTAACATTTTCCTCTAAATATGCATTTGAGTCTTTTCTGAAGTCTGATCTCAAAGGGTAGCCACTTGATGCTAAAATCCACCATTCACTCTCCACCCAGCAGTTTGAGAGCAGCTGTTACGCTGATGACGAACTTTCTTTTACAGTGGAGTTTATTATAGTCCAAATCCACTCCAAAACATTTCAGATATGTCTACTGTTGAAATCTAGAGTCATGGCCATTTAGTATGATGACAGAATGGGACACATCTAGGTATGTTTCCTCTGCCTAGTGTTTGCTATAAACAAATCAAAATGCTATAGACAAATCTACCAAGCAAATAATGATGGTTCCTCTTGAAGATTACTGAGTCACCATTAACAAATTTTTGGGGAGCAACGGTTCTAGAAAGGGGCCATTTAACAACCTATGAAATGTATAATTATTAATTCCCTCTAGAACTAGTTGGAGTCATAACATTAAGGAGATATGAGCTTATATCTGGTTTACTTCCACTTTCATATGGGGAAACCGAGGCCCAGAGGTAGTTTCATGATTTACTCAGGGTCATGCAACAATGAAACGGCATGACTGACAAACTCAAGCTGTTTCACTCTATTCATATGTTCTTTTCACTTCTGCTCCTGGTTATTTACAGCCCAAACTCGTTTGCCTAGAAGTTTTCATTTTTCATACAAATATGAATAATAATTCTGAATGTCTTGATTGGAATAAATTGTCAGGAGTTTTTAGATAAACAGAATCCTTATTAATTTCTTGTTTTCAGGGAGTTCCACAACTAGTGAAAAGATTATTAAATTGAATGGAACAAAATGGTATATGTTGGAATGCATGAAATTCAGGTGGCTTTTTAAAAATAAGATGGAGCCTGAGAAGAGACATGAAAGATTTATCTGGACATTCCACATACCTGAACCCCCTGAATTCTGGCCATCATTCTAGCTTATTTAATACCTAGTGTCTAACCACGTGATTGTAGCATGGTAATACTCATGTAATTTATTCCCTCTCTATTGGAAGCCATTGGTTTAATGTTTTCTCACTTGTACATATGATATTTACATCTACCTTCTACCCTCCTCCTTGCACCCATAAAATTTTGCCCTCTCCTCAGAACACAGTAACTGCTTACATAAGTTACCTTATGACTCGCTCTTTTTGACAAATTAAGTATCATTTCTTTTCTCCATTCTCTTCCGGAATGGAGAAGAGATGGGATGGAGTTGAGGAATGCTGGCTTTAGTGTTGGAAACAAGCCTTGCTACTATATAATTTTACGGCCTTTCTTAACTTTTCTGAGACTCAGTTTCCTTATCTTTATAATAGGAAGAATGATCCCTAACCTAGAGGATTATTGAAAAGGTTAGCGATGATGTTTACTGATTTCTTATCACAATACCTGGCACATAGTAGAAACTCAAGAAAGGATAATAATGACAAGGGTGATAAAAATAATAACTGGGGAGAATCATAAAATTAGTAAGGACCAATAAAATGGAACACACAAAGGAAGGACAGAAAGAATTTTTCTCCTGGTAACCCCAGTTAGATCTAAGGACTGCCACTACAACTGAAAGAGCAGTATTTCTTGAAAGAATTTATTCTAGTGAAAAATGAATGATCTGATCTGAACCAAACACATGAGCATAAGCCTGCATGATGAATTTCTATAAGATGTTAGTGGAATGTATTTTGCATTAGGTGTTTGATGCAGTTAGATGTCAAGTAGCTATAAAACCTAATTGTGCTCTTAAAAAACCTTCTGGGATTATCTTGAAACTGGTCTGTGAGAGCTACTTTGAAGGTAAGCAATTCTGGGCTGAGTCAGTTTCTGGTTCTTCTCTCCCTGAGACAAACTGCCAATACTTGCTAGGCGATAAGTAGCTTTGTGTACACTGAGATAAGAAGGCATATAATTCCTTAAACTTAAAGACAGACCCAATAAGGTTGGAAAGCCTAGCTGTCTATTAGTGAGATAAGCCACAGCGTCCCACAACACGTTTCCACTGAATACCACATTACTACAAAATTGAGATCATTTCATTAATAACAAAATTTATCAAAATATAAATGCCTCCCCTTTGCAGAAGTCAATAATTTAATACAAGCTAACAACAGCATTTAACTCAGAAACAAACTACAGTCATGTCTGTTGACGGTGGCTCACCCAAATTTCATAACACGAACCAATGAAAAGAAGAGTGTGAGATTCAGAAAAAGGTGTTCTTGGTTGATTTAGCCCTGCAACCAACCAATTCTACCTGGGGCACTGCAGGGGGGAAAAAAAGCTCCTTTCTAATAAATCTTCATGTCTTACCCATTCAATTAAAGTTTTGCACATTATCGACAGCTTAGTCAACTTTAAACATTTGATGTCCTCTTCTGCTTCACCTCAAGCAAATGGTTAAGACATTTCAATCATGTATTTTTAATTTTTCTTCACCCTACCGGCTATAAAGCAGGAATTACGACCACATAGTTCATCTATGTATCTCCAGCTCCTAATATAGTGCTTGCTACACAAGCAGTTGGTCAAAAAATCAACTCAGTAGTTGATCTGATTCTCACTAGAACTTATTTTTGAAAGGATATGAAATAATTCTCTATCCTCTTGAATGACTTTATTATAGTCATTTCCAAACACCAAGAGCATGTGCTTTCCAAAATACAGTCTTATTGGCCCTTGGTGAAATAACAATAATAATAATGATAAGACTGAACACAGTTACACACACACAAATTTATGCAAGATTTCAACAGCTCCCTTTTGAGGATGACTGGTCTTTAAGTCTTTTCCTATCTTGCAATATTAAATGTATGTGGGATGTAGGGCATAAAGATCCTAATATGAAATTATGACTCTAGTAAATGGCAATTGTTCTGCTGTAAGTGCCTTTATTTGGCAAAAGTTAGAATTGGGGCACCTGGGTGGTTCAGTGGGTTGGAGCTTCTGCCTTCGGCTCGGGTCATGATCCCAGGGTCTTGGGATCGAGCCCTGCATTGGGCTCTCTGCTCAAGGGGGAGCCTGCTTCCTCCTCTCTCTCTTTGCCTCCCTCTCTGCCTACTTGTGATCCTCTGTCTGTTAAATAAATAAAATCTTTTTTTAAAAAAGTTAATAAGAGTTGATGAGTTGGTAATCCTGTGTTGGGCCTCTCAATTATTATTATTATTATTATTATTATTTTTGATTTTGAAATTCCAAAGTCTGGGAATCATTGACTGAGCCCATTTTTCCCATCAAAACACGGACTTGAGGATTTTTGTGATGCATGTCTGAGTTTCTAATTGTGTGTGGCTCCAAATTAAACCTTCCTTCATTTACTTCTCCATCTTTATATTTTGCCTTTTCTGATACTCCTCAGGACTATGTTAATTTCCTGACTTTTCATTTTCAACAAGCAATTCTATATAGTTCTTGTACCCCCTTAGAGCCACTTAAGGCCTCCAAATCTTTTACACAGTTTATTTCACTTTAAGAGAGATAGGTTAAGATTTTAAAATTCTAATTACGTATATTAGAATAATGGGTCTGATATATTCACCGGCAGGTGACTGGGATAACTAAAGGTATAAACTTTATATGTGAAAGTAAACTAAGTTTTCTTTACATACGTTAAACTTCCTAAGGGTTTGCTAGGGGTAGGGATCGCAGTTGAGCCAGACAATGATTTCCCTCAGTCCTTGGAGCAAATGAGTGGGAGAATGAACACAAGCCACATTGTTTACTTACTCTAGCATCCACTAGAAATACAATTATCTATGTGTGCCATTTGAGAAGCACTGACCCAAATGATTTGTATGACACAATACACATGTAAGTTGAAAGTGACAATGCTAAATAGCAAAACTATTCAGAAGACCTTATTCGATGGAGAGCAACATTTCAAATTTTAAATTCCATTACAGTACGTTCTCAAGTATAATTTTTTACAATGGTCAGTATAGAGAAACACACAATTAATGAACACATGAAAATAACACTACCCTCATCCTCCCCTTAAGGAAAGTTCCTGTCGGTATTCCTGTTACATATACAGGCTTGGGACTTTGTGACGTTTTTGGGATGTTGACATTATTAACATTTTCACTTGATTGTGGGAAGTTGCATTCATTTTTAGCCCTGTTTTCAAATACTATTAACGTGATTTCAAGATAATGTATTAGAAACATCCTTGTCCGTCAAACCCCCTGGGCTGTAGAAATGATCATGTTGTTTAACAAGTTCGGCCTAATTTCACAAGGGTAGCAAGTCAAGACTGTTCCAACGAAGAGGGATCTTCCTTTTGGAGTAGGAATGTCTTTATTCCTTTTGTGAAAATTAGTACTGGGATCCGTGTATGTCAAAGAAGATGCTAGCATCATTTTATCCACTGTTTTTTTTTTTTTAATTCTCTTATAATTTGGAGAATTGGAAAATTCACCACAAAAATCCACACTTGACTGTATCTGTCTCTTTGTCCTCCCCCCAGGACAACATACGAAAATCTTGCCATGTGAACAAAACACAAAAAGAAAAAAGGTAGAAATTTTGTTGTAAGCGTGAAGCAGAAGACAACTCCCCTTCACACTGCTACTCAGACCTAGAAATCATACTTTTCTAGTGGGAACAGTAAAATAGATGCTATTCTATAGCATAGGTTAATGGCTATAGAAGTAGAAAGCCCAGGGTCCAGATTCTAGCTCTGCCATTTCCTAGCTCTGTGAGCACAATTAAGTACTTACCTCTTTAAGCCTCAGTTTTCTCATCTATAAAATGGAGTCCATAAAGTTTTGAGGATTACACAAGATCATTTAATTGAAGCATTTAGCACAACACCTTGTACAAATTAGGCACTCAAATGATAGGAGATACAGCACTGAACTACACTCTAACAGGACATCAGAGAACCGTAATTTAATAAATCTTTGTTCTCACCCCTTGATTCCAACAGTAAGCTGTCAGTGAGTAGTACACTCAGGTCAACTCTGCCCAACCTATCTCTGGGGCAGAGGCTACTTTCCCAGCTTCCTGGCCAGAATAGCCCCCAACAAAGAATTGGCCATTACTGAAATTGCCTGACCTTTGTTTCTGCCTCACCACCCTGGCCTGGGCAACAGCCTCTGAGTTGACAGGAACCATCCAGGTACAGGTAAGATGGGCAGCCTCTGGCTTCCCCAGGGATTTCATGTGCAGTCAAAGGAGTTAAGGTTCTATAGAGCAAAGTGACTGATGAGAGACAAAAGACTTGTGAGAAGAAAAATTGCTCCCCTAAGGGGAATGTTCCAAGACACAGTGGTTCTATACAATCTCACAGGTGATATCTTTAGTAACTTAGTGACTAGCTCTGTTTCTGATAAAGACATGGCAAGCTTGGTAATGCATGACCTTGTATTTACTTTTCTTCTCCTCTACTGCTATTGCTTTCACCCCTACCCCCACTCCTCTTCTGCTTTCTCTGGATTGTATGATTCCTGGTCCCCCATAAAATGCTATTAGGTCATCGGTTACCTTTTATGAGGTTTGGACTAAAACTGTGACAGGGAAAAAATGAGGCAACAAGAGTATAAGAGTAAGAGAAAATTCATTGTATTAGACATCAATCTACTTATCTATATAATTCCTTGGATTCTCTCAATAGTGGAAGCTCTTTAAGGCCACATTACCACCTTATTTTTATTAGTTTTTTAATTTGCATCTTTATTTTTAAATATGGATAACTTTGTCTATTATTCCATGTAATATTATCACCTTATTAACAAAGCATAACTGATCAAACCAGTAGAACAAAAGGCCTTTGAGGACAACACACTATTCCTTTCCTTCCATAGAATTGAATTTCAATGATAACAGAAGATAACATATTTGGAACCACTTAATCCTGGCTTGCAGGAGAGAGAGAGAGAGACAGAGACACACAGAAAGGGAGAGTGGCAATGAGTGAGAAAACGATTTTTCTCTTTGAAAGGTCACGTTCCTTTGTATTTAACTAAAATGTAACAGGATGTCAAAATGCAACCCTGGCATTTTTTTCTTTCCTTCAGAAATATGCCCACATTTTATAGACAAAGCTATATATTGAGGTTCCGTAAAAAAAGAAATGCAATTTTCACATTAAACATAGATCCTAATGTCTGGCATTTCTCCTAGTGCTTGCACATAATTATCCATAATTGCAGTTTTTCCAACAGGGGACCCAGAGTAGTCACTGTGATTCATTCTTTATTCTATGATCCTCTCACATGGTGATAATGATCTTCAATTCCAATGACCCTGGCCGCCATGTACATGGACCACTTCTCCTCCCGTGCCTCATGATGTCAAGCATATGAGCTTTAGGTTGTTATTCAGGCTCCTTTTATCCTCACTTTCTGTATTTTTTTAATGACTGCTTTTTGCATAGGCACATTTGCTGAGTTTGTGCCTCACAGGTGGTTTGGTTTGTGGCATATTTTAATAGCTATGAAACCAAGGGTTCAGCTATTGGGTTGCAGTGAATTACATAATGCATGTGCAATTCGGTGCACTAACAAAATGATTTTCCTAAGACCCCAAATGACCTGGGAAACTGACACATGGAAAGGATCATATCTCGCCGAATGTCCTCTGACATGGATGTGCTTTCTCTGAAGGCCAGACTCTTACTTTGAGGGCTGGTGGTCTGTGAGAAGATCTGGTCATCATCCAACTAGACTAAGTCACATATATTTCTGTTGCTGTCTGGTTCATTTTACTCTGGTTTGGTTTGTTTTCTGTTCTTAGCAATCAGGCTGTTTTATGAGTACTTTGGCAAGCAGGAGTAATAGTTGTTTTCTTTAGGAAAGTTTTAACTTCTCAACACAGTAGAGATGTGATAGACATTATGAATTCAATTAAATGTAGTCCCCGGTCCAGGTTGGGGGTCATAACCCTTTTTATTTCTCTTGCCCATTTTGGTTAACTTACTTAGAAGTAAGTGTGATGCCCCAGTGATATTACAATAAATTGAACTCTGGGCCTATACATATAATGGTCTCTGATCTAAGCTCACTTTCCAGAAATGCTTGTCATTTGTACAGGAGGATAAAGTCCATTCCAGTTCTCTTTAGCTCATTATTCTCATAGTTCATTCATTCATTCCATACATACGTTATCTTCTGTGTTCCAGCACTGTGCAAGGTGAGAGGGATTAACATGTTGAGCAAGATCCCTGTCCTAAGATGATGTGTCAGAAGGTTCTGCAGAAATATGGGTTTTGGTGTTCTTTTTCCAAATCTCCAAGAATTATAAGGAGCAATAAGAAGCAAATAATATCATTCACTTATTCACACATTCATTATCCATTCAGTAAAAAAAAAAAAAATATATACTGAATATCTATTATGTGGTAAGTGCTGTACCAAAAGCCAGCAAAGCAAGGATAAAAGATAGGGAGTGTCTACAAACCATAAGAAAAAGATGAATCTGAAAACAAAAATATTTTAAAAGCCTAAATGTTAAAACACCCTAAACAAAGAAAATGAAAATTTGAAAAAAAAAAAAAGGCTCATTTTTACTGATACACCCAGAACATTAACACATTAAACAAACCCCCAAACATATAACTGATTTAATGAATCCTTTTCAGGGAGAAACGGTGAACATATGAAAAGGTGATCCACTCTAATTTTAATTAAATTAATTGACAAAATATTTTGTTTGTGAATCCCAGGGTCAGTTGGTATATGTATATATACATTTCTTATGCTGACGGGGAACTACTACTTGATGTAGTCTTTGGAAGACAGCCTGGCAATACCTCTGAAGATTTAAAATGCAGTTTTACTGCTAGGAATTTGCCCAACAAATATACTCACAAAAGGATAGAAAAATGTCCAAGTACAAGGAAGCTCACAATGTTATTTGTAGTGATAAGAAAAAATACAGAAGTGATCTGAAAGTCTTATCAATAGAGTTAAATAGATTATTGCAAATAAGGGCATACTTACATGTCAGGTAAAAAGAATAAGGGGTAGATCATTATCTAGATAAACACACACAAAAGAGCCTCAAGATACGTTGTTAAATTAAAAATAGCATGGTTCAGAATGATTATTTATAATACTCTCTGGAAGGATATGCTCAAAACTCCAAACGCTTTACCGCACAGAGCCATAAGCCAGCAATTTGAGTTGGCACAAGTGACAACTGTTTGCTCTCCTGCTGTCCCATGTTCTACCCTTTACTCTAAGCGGTGTTCTCCCTGAGGTCTGTTGGTCTAAGATCCTCAGATATTTGCATATAGCTAGAATCAGGAAGAAATGAAGCATGTTTTCAAAGAAATTAGGGCTCAGGGAGGTCAGAGAGAGAGAGAGAGAGACATAAGCAGCAAGGGATAGGCAAAAGGATCAGCTTATCCCAACTCGCCAAGGACTTTCTTGGTTTGACTAATGAGTCTCCCATGTGCTGGGAAACTCTTCAATACCAGGCAAACAGCTGGGTCTGGAATGGAACAGCTGGTCACCCTGGCCTGCCTTGGAGTTATTACAGAGACTTGTGACATAGGAGAGGCAGAGGTAAGGCACTTCCTCTCCTGCTTATGTTGTGTTTCCTTTCACCTCTTCATGGTGCCAAAGGGCCCCTGCAATTTTCCCTAGCTGGAAATTTCATCACTGTCCTTTGGTGCAAAGATTTTGACACTTGTTTTGGTGATGTGACTTTCTGGATTATGATTTCTAAAGCTGGGATTTTCTGGAGCTTCTATAGAGTTTGTAGGAGAAAAGAAGCTGTTGTAAAAGCATTAGGAGGGAAGGAATTTGGATATGAGGGAAAAAAGTTATTTGTGGGGCTGGGAATAATAAATCCAAGGAGGTTTCAAGGCAATTAAAATCTTGACGATAAGAATGGGAAGGGGTAAAGCAATATTCATTAGAAAAACTGAGATAGTATTTATAAAATTTAGTCAGATAAAAATGGGGGCATTCTGTGGGGGGCACCTGGGTGGCTCACAGTTGGTTAAGTGTCTGCCTTTGGCTCAGGTCATGATCTCAGGGTCCTGGGATCATGCCTTACGTGGGGTTCCATGCCCAGTGGAGAGTCTGAGGTTTTCTCCCTCTCCCTTTGGCCCTCCCCTCACTTGTGCACAGGCTCACTCTCTCTCCCTTCCTCTCTCTCAAATAAATAGATCTTAAAAAAAAAATGGGGCCATTTTAGGGGAGAACTTTCAAAACAAAACACACTAACCCTTAGGAACTATGTAATCAACAATTTATATGCTTCTGGCCCCTTCTGTATGATCCAGGATGGCGTGGAAGGACTAGCTGACTAATGCAGTAAGCTGTGATTATCCTGCTGGCAGGTGCTGTGCTGTGTGTACACGGGTCACCCCACAAGATTAAAGGAGAAACTCCTAGAGAATCTCACAGTTTTCAGTGTCTATGGCAAAAGGGAACCCAAACACTGGGGACACATGTTACTATGGTTTTCTTCAGGAAGTGGGAGATGTTTCAGATTTGAGAATGGAATCAGAAGGACAGCTATTCAGTGCATGTGTTTCTCAACATGATATTGGTATTCCTCTCATATATGTCCCCACAGTAACCATTTACTGAAGGAAAGCTGAAGCCTTTTCAGCCTGGTTGCATTTTCTAAGACTTCCCACAGAAAGAAATCCTCATTCTTACTTACAAGCCCTTAAGTCTGTTGCCTTCCACATTTTTGCACATCTAAGGATGGGTGTGTTGCTTTTTTGTGTTGACAGATTGGTAGCTATGCCACTTTTTCAAAACCAGATTTATTCTGCACCTTGGACCTTTCATTCAATCATTTAACATTTGCGAGGAAATGAGTGGGGGCCTGGAGCTTCATATAGGAGTAAGACGCAGCTTCCACTCTCAGGAGGTAATGGCATGTTAGTGATTGTAAGATGAACTTCAATGACAATGTAAGATGGAGGACGTGTTAGAAAGATTTTATGGAAAGATTAAACTCAAAAGGTATTCAGGGGCAAGCATCAGCTTTTGTAAGAGATAAGGGTGGAAAAGGTCTTGAAGGGTAGCAGAACAACTTTGGCAAAAGCTACAGAGGTGTGGGAGAGCGTGGCTTCCCCCAGGGAATTACCAACCATAGGTGGAAATCCAAGGGGAGCACAGGATGGAAGGGCACGTATGTGGGAGGAAGGAGCCAGACAAGGAGAGGAAGGTGGAAGCAGGGGTGCTCATACTTATTGAGCACTTATTTTGTCCCAGCCTTTTTCCATCTGGTATCTCACATAAGGACTTCAACATGGTTCATTACTCCATTATGCCAATGAGGAAACAGAAGATGAGAAAGGTTACACCTGAGCTGACCCACGATTTGAGGCCAAGTGTATCTAATGCCAAAGCCCCTGGTCAGTTTACCATAGGGCACAGTTTCTAGGTGAAATGTAGAGCTTAAACTTTACCCTGAAGGCTCAGAGTACTTGCTAGTGGGAATCAGTAGGAGAGAGACATGATCACAACTACATTTTAGAAAAAAGAAAATTACTCTGAAGTCATGTGCAGGAGGGGCAAGTAGAGGCAGCGATAACACGGAAGGGGCTTTTCCTAGGAAGAGAGAGAAACAGTTTTCACATTTTTGTGCAAAAAAGATCAGACTCTAGTGGCATACACGGAAAAGTCAAGTTTTCCTTGGGCCTTGACTTTGTCATATGCGCATTATGCTTTGAAACAGGCAAGTGTGAAATACAAGTTATGAATCTGAAAATGGATCCCAGGAACTCTGACCCATCTTAGAGGGGGGTGGGACTGGAGAAGGGACATAAGGGCAAAATAAAAAATGGGTTTCTAAAATTGAGAAGCATAATAAAAACATATGCAGATGCAGTCCTATATGGATGGCCAGGCTACCTCTTCTTCTTAAGGGTGACAGTCAGGGATGCTGGAATTGGGGTGTGGATTGGGATATAGACTCAGGACTGGGGAATTAATTTGCTTTTCAGATTGAAAATCTGATAACCATTTTAATCCTCTTTGGTTTTGAAAAAGTAGGTCCTTAAAATACATTCACTTGGGGGCACCTGGGTGGCTCAGTGGGTTAAGCCTCTGCCTTCTGCTCAGGTCATGATCCCAGGGTCCTGGGATCGTGCCCCATTTCGGGCTCTCTGCTCAGCAAGGAGCCTGTTTCCCTGGCTCTCTCTCTGCCTGCCTCTCTGCCTACTTGTGATCTCTGTCTATCAAATAAATAAATAAAATATTTTAAAAATACATTCACTTGGCACAAATGAAAGAAATAAAACAAAAAGCAGGGAGTGTTAAAATTCTTAGACTAAGGACTACCTTATCATAAGCTCTAGTAAACAAGGCTAGAGACTATTTCTGGTAGAACTGGGAAAATTTTTGGCCTGATCTTTTTCAGAAATAGACTGCAGATGTCTATAATCTATTGTAGATTCAAATGTTTGCTCCAGAGGGTCAAGGTTTGGGGATGGCAAGCAAACATTCTTAGCATGGTTGTAGGAATTAACTTAGAGAGTAGTAATATTCCTTGACAAGATCTTGTCATAAAAGGTTAAAACCTCTACTAGGTTTACATCTTAGGGTCAGGAGAATATTATTCTTTGAAGGTTGAAAAGGCCTGGCTAGATTCAGGAATCACTAGAGTGTGCCACTGAAAGCAAACTCTGTTCCTCTGAAGGTAAAATTTATATCTATGAATACATGTTCCATTTGTAAAACTGGAAAGAATCCTCCATCTATAAACTGTAAATGGCTTACATATACTATAAATGGATACTTGACTTTTATTGCAGAGGACAAGTTCTAGAGGTTTGAGGATCCACAGCAGGAAAGAAAATGCGATGTAACCGGCTGACATATGGCAACTCATTTGGTGATTTTCAAACTAAATAAAATAAAAAGAAAACTAATAAAAATTTTTGGAATAAAAATCATTCCAAAACTAAAAATTCCTACAGATGCTTTTCCTTGAAGATGTACTTTATTTGCACTTACAAAAGACATCCCAAAGTGTATATGTATATCATACCACAGTTTAATGATCTTTTAGTTCTGTTTTTGTAGCCAACATGCTTGCCCTAGTATGTCGTGATAGCTGTTAAAAATAGTTTAGTTCACAGCTAAAACCATCTCTTTTTTTTTTAATTTTATTTATTTGACAGAGAGAAATCACAAGTAGATGGAGAGGCAGGCAGAGAGAGAGAGGGAAGCAGGCTCCCTGCTGAGCAGAGAGCCCGATGCGGGACTCGATCCCAGGACCCTGAGATCATGACCTGAGCCAAAGGCAGCGGCTTAACCCACTGAGCCACCCAGGTGCCCCCAGCTAAAACCATCTTTAAAAAGCAGTTTAGGTGACACCCATAGTTCACTGATGAGGTCCAGAGAGGTAAAATAATTTTTTCGAGGTCATGTATGTATTTGTAGTCTATTATTAACAAAATCAAGATAATGACAATTGCAGGATCTTGGGGTGGGGTTTTTTTTGTTTTTTTGTTTTTGTTTTTTTGGGGGGTTGATTTTGCTGGTTCTGGGAAGTTTCCTGAGAGGACTGTCCTGAAAAGTAAATAAAACAAGGAGGAACCAAGGTGGTGCTCATGACCCCATACCTGACCTTCATCTAAAGCGGGTCTGCTGTGTTAGGCTGAGTTACATGCTAGGCTTCTTTCTGAATAACATTATTTAAAGAAAGACTTCTTTTGCTAAATGAAATTTTTAAATGAGTACACGCTGAACCACACTGATATGCTGGGTGTGTGGAAGAGAAGCTGTGGGTGGGCACTCTGCGTATTCTAGAAGGCCAGAGCCAGAATTTTTCAACCTGGAATTTTTCCCAGAATGGAAATTGGTGTCTTAAGGCCTAAAGGCTAGGGTCTGGAGGTTATACCTCTTGTAGTTATACCTCTAGAGGTTTCCTTCTGACCTCATATAGTGCTCTCATTATCTCCTTGTTTTCTTCCACATACCCCTGGGATGCAGTTACCTTGCGTCTCTAAAGGCCAGCCCTGACCTTTTCTTGACATACATATTTTAGAGTTGGTGATACAGTCTCCCAGGTGGGACCATTCTTTCCACTCTGCACAATCCTTGAAACACATGCGAATGCATGAATGAATGAATAACTATTAGGTTGATTATAACTGCAGGGAAAGAGATAAGAGGTAACAACAACAACAACAACAACAAAAAGATGAAATTTATATGGTAGTAGAGGCCCTGATATCTAAGAAAGGAAAATGAGTTCAATCTAGCTTTCCACCGGTCTTCTTAGAAATTTTGATGACTGCTTTTGAGTAAGGGACAGGCAAGGCTAGGGAGGGAGAGATAGGAAAGGGGCTACGGGATCAGACTCACAAAAATCCCCAAAATGCAGAGGTGTAAAGAAACCAGAGAAAAGGGAACAAACCAGACATTTCTGCCTTAGGTGTCAGAGGTGGGGTCTTATTGTAATGGTCACTCCTGACCAACAAATAATTAACAGACCCTAAAGAGGAAGTAAGCTATTAAAGATGTCATCACTGGTCCTTAATCGAAGGAAGACATCACAAGAATGATAAGGCCACAAGTTCCCCCACTTAGCTGTCAATAAAAGACTAACCCTAAAAGCACTTAGGCACAACCCTGTCGGGACCCCTCTCACTCCTGAGAGCTTTTTCTGTAATCTCACTTAAAAAAAAAAACTATCTCTTTACTCTCTTCCCTTTGCAAGATTCATTCTTCGACTCCGTGAGACAAGAAACTTCCTCCCCTGCTTCATGTTCTGCCCTCTTTTGTTTATTACTTTATTCTTTTTTTTTTTTTTAAGATTGTATGTATTTATTTGAGAGAGAGAGAGAGAGTGCATGAGAGGGACTAGGGTCAGAAGGAGAAGCAGATCCCCGCTGAGCAGGGAGCTCTGGTCCTGGGACTCCAAGATCATGACCTGAGTCAAAGGCAGTCACTTCACCAACTGAGTCACTTCACCAACTGAGCCACCAACTGCCCCTACTACTTTATTCTTGAGAAGCATCTCATCCTTTCCTACCTATAACATCTTTATAATTCTTCCCTGAAGGTATTTTCTTGGGGAAGCCTGAAGAATCTTTTCTCCCATTCCCCCATTTTAGGGGAGAAAAGATTATAGTGACAGAAAATTATCTCTAAGTAATATATGATTTGGCTTTAGTGGGAATACAAAGTAGCATTGGGAAGTGTGTTCTAACATTTATATTCATAAAAACAAAGTAGCATTGGGAAGTGTGTTCTAACATTTATATTCATAAAAAAAATGTTCTAACATTTATATTCATAAAAAAACATTCCCTCCTTCTAGGGAGGCACTAAGTTCCTTTCTCTTTCCCTTTTCCCCCCATCACTTCCCTTCCTTTCTTTTCCTTCCCTCCCTCCCTATTCTTCCTCCCTTCCATCCTTCTTAGAATCCTCAAATGTTTACTTTTATTCAAATACAAACTCCAATTTGACTGGGTTTTACAGTGACCGTTCCATTTTGAAGAAAACTAAAATGAAATGTCACCATCAATAAATCAACTAAAGGATCAAGAAGATTTACAGCATGAGCACAGAAATCGATTTAGCATAGGGATTAAGAGGTTATTGACTCAGCCAGAATCCAGTCTGGACACTAGCTCTATCATTTATTGTGCATGTCCTTGAGTGAGTTAATTAAAGTAAATCACACATCTTCCTATGAAAAATGGAGATAACACAAATTCCGAGTTTAATTGTAAAGATTAGATGACAATGTGCACGTGAAAAGCTTAGATGTGCCTGGCATATAGTGAGTACTCAATAAATATGATAATTAATACAGCATTACAAAATACATCTTATATTAGCCATAGCATTGTGAAATGATAAAGCAGAAGGCATTCTAATACTCTGCCTAATTAAGCAATAATTCAATTCATGTGCTTCCAGTGTTGTTTACTATTACCTCATTCAAATGACATCCTGTAAAAACCATTTGATCCTCCAGTTGACTTGGATTTTACAACCAATAGTGAATTGACAGGCTTTGAACTTGGGAAAGCTCAATCGAGTCTTCGGAATTCCACAGGGTTGATGTGGTTCACTGCTCGTCCAATGTGTACCTCTACTCTGAAGCTGGCTACCAATACAGAATAGGGCAAAAGTACTTCAACTCTTTCATAATCACATGTTTTCACTTTAATCCAATTATAACTATTAGCCACATGTTTTAAAGATCACAGATCCAAGAAAAAAAAAAAAAGAAAAGAAAAAGAAAAAAAGGAACCATCAGGAATTGTTCTATGGTTTATAAAAGGGAAACATCTTTTATGACTTTATTAGTCTGATTTTCTATTATTGGTAAAGAGAAAAAAAAAATCTTGTCTTTGTTCTTTGCCTTCTTAAGAAAACCAAGTGTACTGTGAGTTAGGAGATGTGAGTTCTGGCCATGGACCAGCTGTGACCACTGAGTACTGAGTCAAGTCTTGTCTCTCAAACAGATCCTACACTGATGATCAGTGAGATCCTTTTCAGCTCTAACAGCCCATTATTTCACACACAGTTACTTTCCCAGATGGACGAGAAGGCTATAAATGGTACATTCAGAGAAGACAACAGGGGACAGAGTGAAAAATAGGGTGTGTGTATGTGTGTCCTTGGAAAGCAAAGGAAAAAAAAATCGGTGGATGCTATTCATTAGATGTTGATGAGCAGCAAGATGAGTGCTGTTCTGAATATTGATTTTCATGATATTTCAGCTGTTAAAATTAGCTTTATCATGAATGGACGGCATACAACAGGGCTTTATAAGTCTTAAACAAACATTTGTTGAGCACTGACAGTAAACACAGTTTATATTTAGTTGCCAGGGAGTCTGATCAAGTTCGTGTGTAAGGAAGTCTGTCCTGCTGCAGCTTGCAATCAAGTGGTCAGGCAGAAAAAATGAAGATTTAAAATAAATTGCTTCATGGGTGACAGACAAGTCATGTCCAAACCAAGTATCATCCCAATTAAGTTGACTGCCTTGGGGTGATGAGTTAAACGGCTTACATGTTCAACACATATCTTTGGATTCCCCTTTTAGAGATCCTTTCTCCCTTGAACAATTTAAAAATTCTTACCCAGAAGCAACTTTGTTATTTTATAGATGCTCTTCCACTTTTAAAGAGATTTTAAAATAATGTGTTGTTTTTTATTACAGAATATATAACCATTAAATATATACCCATTAAATATATATTATATATTACATATTATATTTTATATATTATATAATATTGTATATATTACATATTAAAAATAAACCCATTAAAGATACTACATTAGAAAATACAGAAGAGAATTTTTTTTTAAACACTAAAGAGAATAAAGGGCATATAGAATGGAAAGCCCATTTTCAAGTGCAAGGATGTATTTGTTGCATTATTTTTGTGTGTTGTGTACAGTCTCATTTAATCTTTGTAATAACACATGGTATTATCACCATTCTGTGTGACAGATGATAGAAATGAGACTCATAGAGGCCCAGCGATTTTTCTGAATTCACCAGGCAAATAAATTAGGGAGCTATGAGAGACTCCAGATCTCATGTTCTTCCTAATTTCTCATGCTTCTTCTCTTTCTTAGTGCTTCTCTGGAATTGTGTGCATACAGACAGAAGTCCTGGGGAAGCCACTTTCACCTCTGCTCAACAGAGATGTTGAAAAAGAATCCTGTGAGACTTACTGACCAGCTTTGTTTATGAAAAATGTACGTCTATCTCCCCTGTAGGATTTTATAAAAAATCAGATTTTCAATGAATGAATTTTAGATGCAATTTTCCATTCACCTACCAAGAATGGGCAGGTCCTTCCTAGAGATATAAGAAATCTACTGAAAACAAGAAAAACACTATACCAGAGTCAAAGCATGACTGTTGCCATAAAAGATATCCTGTATCTAACATTATCAAGTCCTAATTAAAAACTGCTGATTTCATTTATATAATTCCATGTTCAGGCAAATTATGCATTGTTTCCAATGGGCATAAATATATTTACAAACAGATAAGAAAAATTTTAAATATGTCTTTAAAGACAAGATTAATAGGTTTTGAAAAATTAAATCTTGTTCTTATTTAAAAAAATACTAAAGAAACTTTAGTTTCTTTACTAAATACTAAAGAAACAGGAAGCTTTCTTTACCTATTGATACCTTTCAAAATATTAACCTAATAAGATTAAACATTTCCTATTATATTTTTAAAAGGTGGCTAGAAAATTCATATATTGCTTGTATATGCATGAAATGTGTTTACCTAACACAAAAGAAACTGTTCACATTTTGATTATTGGAACCCTTTTGAATTTTGAGCATGAGAATCTACTATTTATTAAAAATATTCTTGGGGTGCCTGGGTGGCTCAGTGGGTTAAAGCCTCTGCCTTTGGCTCAGGTCACGATCCCAGGGTCCTGGGATCAAGCCCTGCTTTGGGATTTCTGCTTGGCAGGGACCCTGCTTTCCCCTCTCTCTCTCTTCCTGCTTCTCGGCCTACTTGTGATCTCTGTCTGTCAAATAAATAAAATCTTAAAAACAATAAATAAATATTTTTAAAAAATAATAAAAAATAAAAATAAAAATATTCTCAGTTGTAAATAAAGTCCTACGTATGAGCAGTAATCACTAATAGTAACTTAGGATAGAAATGTAACACTTTCAAAGCCACTGAAGAGGGTCATTTCCTAAAAGTCGGTAAATGAGATAGTTATTTCATCAAGAAATGGATACAGTCTGACTCACCCTCTTCCAAATCACACAACGCGGTCCAGTGCAAATTGTTGAAAGAGTTTTGGTTTTTTTAATTTTCAGATTGGATTTGGAGAGTTTCTTCTTATTCAGACTCTGTCTCGGGCAGGAGCAGAGCAGCAAGACCAAGCTTGGTAACTGGATGAGGACCGCTACAGAAACACTGCAGAAAACAATTGCCTAGGACTTTATTTCCTCAGTAAAAGATATTTCTTGATAAAATAAATAGAAATATTGAAAAGAATATATATACATAAGCTAGACTTATACTCCCCTTGATTCACACCTCTGGCCATAACGATAACAGTTAAAGGGTACACGGGTACATGGCAGTACTAGGCCAGTTTGAAAAATGGAGTGCCTCTGCAACTCCTATTTCAAATATTCCTTTTTTTTTTTTAAGATTTTATTTATTTATTTGATAGAGAGAGACATAGCAAGAGAGGGAACAGAAGTAGGGGGAGTGGAGAGAGAGAAACAGGCTTCCTGCTGAGCAGGAGGCCCATTCAGGGCCTGGAATCATTACCTGAGCAGAAGGCAGACCCTTAACAACTGAGCCACCCAGGAGCCCCTCAAATATTCCTTATCATACAACAACAAAAAATACATTCTTAAGGTACAGTTGAGAGGAAAGAGAGGTACTCTGAAAAGTAGAAAAGAAATACCTAGTAAGAGCTTTCAGCTGACTGGAAAGAAACTTTTTAAAAATATTGCCTAAACTCTCAAGTCATTCTTTTTTTTTTTTTAGATTTTATTTATTTATTTGAGAGAGAGACAGTGAGAGAGAGCATGAGTGAGGAGAAGGTCAGAGAGCGAAGCAGACTCCCCATGGAGCTGGAAGCCTGATGCGGGACTCGATCCCAGGACTCTGGGATCATGATCTGAGCCGAAGGCAGTCGTCCAACCAACTGAGCCACCCAGGCGTCCCTCTCAAGTCATTCTTAAGATGGATCGTTTGGGATAAAATTGATAAAATTCACCACTTGTCAAAGCTGTCTATATTTTTCAGTGAGTTGGGCAGTGTGAGTCATGTACAGAGTCATCTTGACTTTGACCCCTGAAAACCACAAGTTGTGAAACTGTTTAAATCTCTATTCTTTTAACACTTGTCTAAATAAATGGTATTTAGAATTTCTTAAGGTCTTGTTTTTGTCTCCAGAATCCTAAATCAGATTTTAAGGCATTTCCATGGTAAACTCAAAAGGGTTTTAACTTAATAACTATATGTCACATCACTGGTTCTTTTGCCAAAATTTCTGCTTCTTTCCAACCATGTCCAAAGAGATATGGTAATTATTTTTCCCCATAAAATCTATAATTTGAATAGTGTTTTCTTGACCTTCCCATCCGACTATCTCTAAAATCCTTCAAGTTAGAGGAACAGTTATGAATATCACCCACACTAAATTGTAGTAGGCTCCAGGGTGTGATTTATCAGTATGAGGGGATTTTCAAATGTCTTCCTAAGTCAGCAGCCACTTTCATCATTTATATCTGAGTTATTTCCTGTTTTTCTCAGTACAGGAATGATTTGGTACTCAGGCCAGTAATCTTGGTGATTTAGTCATGTCATTATTGGAAGTAACCTCGATTAGAAAAAAATACGCCTTTTCCCGAATTGCTGACTTACTTTGTTAGGATTTTGGTGGCAGTGACTTCAGAGTCCTGCTTCTATAACATATAGGTTGGGTGACCTTATTTCAGTTGAGAGCAGAGGAAAAAAATATATATTTTAAAAGTGGGAAAGAAACACTAAGATTGGGTGCCTGGGTGGCTCAGTGGGTTAAGCCACTGCCTTCGGCTCAGGTCATGGTCTCAGGGTCCTGGGATCGAGCCCCACATTGGGCTCTCTGCTCAGCAGGAAGCCCGCTTCCTCTCCTACTCTCTGCCTGCCTCTCTGCCTACTTGTGATCTCTCTGTCAAATAAATAAATAAAATCTTATTAAAAAAAAAAGAAGAAACACTAAGATTTTTCAGTTGAACTGAAGGAGGCTTTTTCTTCTCACCATAACTCTTTAAATATTATCTAAGCCCTCAAGTCACTCCTCTGCTCTAAGCTCCTGTGGTCTCCTCTGTCCCATGGAAATGACAATGACAGACCTGTTCCTCACAGAATATGGGGAGGAAGAAATAACAAGGCAAGCAGAAATCTTAGCCCAGCTCCTGGCATAACAAGCACTCAATACAAGTTGTGTGTTATTACTTTAACTGGGTATTAATCGTATTTTATATATAACCTGTTCTCCCCAGAATAAATCTATCACCAATGAAGACTTTTAAAAGGAACTCCACAGATGACAGGTACTCAGTGGGCCTCTAAATATTCACCGGAAATAAAGCCATTTGCTAAAACCAAATACAGATCATATATATATATATATATATATATATATATATATATATATATATAAAATGAATGTGTATATATATAACATATATATACACACATATACATATATGTATATATATATATGGTATGATATATGTACAATTTTTTAAAATTTGGATTTGTTTCAAATAGCAGGAAAAATATTTTCATTGCTCTAATCCTCATGTGGTTCAAATACACCGATGATGTTTATTGTTCCAAGGAAAAGCTGACCAGTAATAGACTGTGGAATCCTATAATGCTTTTGTTCAGTGTGGGCCTGGGCATTGGGATTATGTGTAAGAGATGCCAGACCCATTCTGGTAGCAATGGTACTAATCATTGCCCAAACTTGGCAATCATCAGCTCATAGAATTTGGTGCTTTGAGCAGAGGTGTTAATTATTCCCCTCCCCCCTTTCTTCAAGAGTACCCTTTTCTCTTAAACTAACACATATACTCATGATTAACTAGACAGAAAAACAATCATAGGCAAAGTAGATGGGCAAACAACAGTGAATCCGAGTGCACACTTTGCATTCAATTCCAAAACTGGTGTCAAACTCAGTTTGGTCAATAGTAAACACTTCCTCTCAAGCATATAGGGGTCAATAGAAACAACAAGAATTAGAGATCAACACTCTTCCATAATGTTAAGTTCTTTCACTAAGGGCCAGGTTCTTTCAGGTGCTATCTTATTTGGATTTTAATTTGTCCTGACATTCCTCCAAGAACTATTACAGCACACCACATCACTGTATTCCATTTAACTCCCAAACCATGGGGAAGCTGGCCGCAGCTTCAAACAACACTATTAAAAATATCACAGAAGAACCTTGGAATAGGAATTCCAGGCACAAGCTACATCCTAGGGACAAAGAGAAGCTGTGAAGACTTTGAGAGATACTGGGATAGAGATTCAGCAGAATTTCAGAGTCTGAAAGAAAATAGTCTTTAAAATTCTTGTGTTAAGTTCCTAGGGATGATTCTCTTGGTTGTTCAGGTTTATTGAAAGACAAGAATAAACTGCCTCTCTTCCTACCTCCCTTAAATTTTTCTTGTCAATAGATGTGCAACCAAGTGTAACCACAACTCACGGTGGCTTGGCAAAGTTGTCCGAAAGGGAGGTTCCCCATTGCTGGGCCTTGCAAAAACCAGCAGACTCATTAGTACATCATTTCTGTTTCAATCTGGATATCTCTATTGTGCCATCTAAGCAATTACTTGAAAGTCTTCTGGTGAAATCCTGACTCTAAGGGTTTAAAATGCAGGCACAGAAATGAGCTCAGCCAGGGCTGCATGAGAGGCCCCAGGCATCCAAATGTGAATGAGTGTTTTGAAAATCTAGCAGACTTAATAGATTAGTCTAGAGTCCCACCACTTGGGAGGTCCAAATTCAGGGCCTTAGATCTGGGAGGAAGATGCTACAGTTGTGCTGGTGAAGGAAGAGGAGGAAGAAGAGCCAGGGTCGGTCTTTCAAAGAAAGACACATTTTCTGGGTGGGAGAACAGCAAAGAAACTGATCCTGCCTATCAAGTTCTGCCACAGAGTCATGGCAAACTAAGTACGACAACGGAAGAAAAGGCTTTGGCATAAACTTGCTTATTCTGGTTGATTGGCTTACAGGCCTCTGGATTCTTCTCAGAAGATCCAGACAACTAGACATGATTATTTATTTTTGCAGGAGATTCCAGCAGTATGGGCAGGCTGGGCTTCTTCTGGTCTGCCCCTCTCAGAGTATTTCCTTCATATCACATGCTTCAGTTTGGAAATTTATACTCTGTACTATGATTATCTGATTAATGTATATCTCCCTTCTCCTGGCTCCCAGATTAGAGGGACTCAGGACAGGGATAATGCTGCTTTCAGTCATCTTTGTATCTCAAGATCCCTGCTTAGGTCTGGAACCTGGAGACTCTCAAAAAACTTTTAGAATAGAGAGCCCAGAAATGGATCCTCAACTCTAAGGTCAACTAATCTTCAACAAAGCAGGTAAGAATGTCCAATGGGAAAAAAGTTTCTTCAACAAATGGTGTTAGGAAAATTGGACAGCCACATGCAGAAGAACAAAACTGGACCACTTCCTTATATCACATACAAAAATAGACTCAAAATGGATAAAGGACTTAAATGTGAGACAGGAATCCATCAAAATCCTTGCGGAGAACACAGGCAGCAACCTCTTCAACCTCAGCCGCAGCAGCTTCTTCCTAGACACATCACCAAAGGCAAGGGAAGCAAGGACAAAAATGAACTACTGGGACTTCATCAAGATAAAAAAACTTTTGCACAGGAAAGGAAACAGTCAAAACCAAAAGACAGCTTGACAGATGAGAGAAGATATTTGCAAATGACATGTCAGATGAAGGGCTAGTATCCAAAATCTATAAAGAACTTATCAAACTCAACACCCAAAGAACAAATAATATAATCAAGAAATAAGAAGAAGACATAAACAGACATTTCTGTGAGGAAGACATCCAGATGGCCAATAGGCACATGAAAAAGTGCTCCATATCACTTGACATCAGGGAAATACAAATCAAAACCACAGTGAGATACCACCTTACACAGCCAGAATGGCTAAAATTAACAAGTCAGGAAATGACAGGTGTTGGCGAGGATGCAGAGAGAGAAAGGGGAACCCTCCTACACAGTTGGTGGGAATGCAAGCTGGTGCAGCCACTCTGGAAAACAGCACGGAGTTTCCTCAGAAAGTTGAAAATAGAGCTACCCTACAACCCAGCAATTGCACTGCTGGTATTTACCCTAAAGATACAAATGTAGTGATCCAAAGGGGCACGTGCACCCGAATGTTTATAGCAGCAATGTCCGCAATAGCCAAACTATGGAAAGAGCCTAGATGCCAGATGAATGGATAAAGAAGATGTGGTATATATAGATATACAATGGACTATTATGCAGCCATCAAAAAAATGAAATCTTGCCATTTACAATGACATGGATGGAATTAAAGGGTATTATGCTAAGCACAATAAGTAAATCAGAGAAAGACAACAATCATATGATCTCACTGATATGAGGAATTCGAGAAAAAAATGAAACGAGATGAAACCAGAAAGGAAGACAAACCATAAGAGTCTCTTAATCTCAGAAACAAACTGAGTATTACTAAAGCAGAGAGGAGGTGGGAGGGGTGGGGTGGCTGGGGGATGGACACTAGGGAGTGTATGTGCTATGGTGAGCGTTGTGAATTGCAGAAGACTGATGACTGACAGACCTGTACCCTTGAAACAAATAATACATTATATGTTAATAAAAAAAATTACTTGTTCAGAGAATATTGTCTAAAATGTTAAATATACCAGTTCTGGAGATCTAACCCCAAAGTAAGCAATTCATGGGCTCAACAGTAACAATGGCTTATTTCATATGTGCCTAGAATAAAAAATTGTCTAATTTACTTACAAATCTATAGTTTCTATTTACCTGCAACTGCCAATGAGACATTGCAAACAAGGTAACTGGTGTCAGGAAAAGTAAGAAACAAATCTATCTATAGGTGATCTGAAGTCAAGTCAGAGTTAGAAAAGCTATGGCAAGCCATATGAAGGTGGGGACAATGAACACACAGAGAACATGAAGAACTGAGTAAGTAGGTCCAGAAAAAGAAAACATCAGATAGGCATACAAACAAATAAGTAGCAAAATCTCAAGAAAGATACGCTATGTCATACCAGCAAAAGAGATTGTAACTCTCTAGAACTGTAATTCCTCCAAACTGATTCCTCTAAACTGTTACACCCTAATCCTTGTAAGAATGACATTTATTGCCATCCAGTTATTTCTGATAACTAAGCCAATCTGATGGGAATGCTACTACATGCTAATGTGGGACCTTTGTGAAGTACTGTGTCAAGACACCCACTTTTTGCCAATAGCCTGGGAATCTGGAGTTCTTTCTCGGAACTCTTAAGAGTGGTTCCAGGAAAAGTTACCTAATAGGCTTGATTCAAGGAAATGAAACTCTTCTGTCTTTTACTGGCTGTTTGAAAATATGGTCACTCAAGCAAGATATAACTTTTTTCCGAAGTACATCATGGTGTACCCCTCACATTTATTACATTTATTACAACCATACAAAGGAATTCTACTCATCTTAGATCTCATAGTCCTTGCGTTGGTTTCTGCTGGCTGCTTGGTGCTCACTTCCTGGTAGAGATCATAGCAAGATGCATCTTCTTTTTCCAGTCACTAGAGACCATCTGGAGCTCAACAGAAACCTAACTTGGGACATCTCTGGCAGCAATGAAATTCCCTTCCATAATCACTTTAGGATCACGAATGGTACTCCTTGCATATGAGAGCAGAGTGGCCCAAGCTCTTCTTGAATATATGCTTGCTCTGTCTTGAGCATCAAACCACACCCCACTCCTATTTCACACATAGATGTTGGGAAGGCAGCTGTGAAGAATGACAGAGGGGCAGAGTCTCAGGCTGGGAGATTCTGCCAGGAGAAACAAGGAGGTATCATGAGGGGAGAAGGGGATGGGTTCTGGGAGCTTGGAATTAACAGGGTATGGAGGGTAAGGAAACCAATATTAGATAAGATACAGGAGAACATAGAGAAATAAGGGAAGGAGGCAGAGGAGAGAGTAGGAAAAAACAAGGCAGAGAACATAATGAAAGAAGTGCAGGAGACTGCAGGGGAGGACATGAAAATAGAGAGAATATGGAAGAAACAAAAGTGAACAGCCATGAAATGAGAGCGATGCAACAGAGGGTTGTATTATTGGTGCAGAATCTGAACCGTAACTGCCAGGGTTGGAATCCCAACTGTATAACTTCGGAATAATAACTATGAGAAACAATGACTATGAGCTTCAGCTTGTTCTTCTGTAAATGGTGTAATAATCCTACCTCACAAGGTTGTGAGAATCCAGTATGATCACGTGTGTTGTCTTAGCACAGAGCTTTGCTAAGTGCTAAGTGGTGCTACTGTGAGTGAGGTTAAAAGAGAGAGGAACAGAAAGGGGAAGGAAAGAACAAAATGGAGGAAGCTGGAAGGAGAGAGATTTGGACAGAAGAACAAAAAAAGAAAGAAGTGAATTTCTCCTAATAATTTTAACCTTTCTTTTTCCATACTAAGTTCCAAGTTTCTTTGCCCACTCTATTACTTTTACCTGTTTTCATGACACTTGGGATTAACAGGTACATGATGAATATGAATACCTATTTAAATGTATTTTTGTATTAAACTAACCTGCAGTAGGTTGTATTTCTTTAAAAGTTGAAATTATTCGGGGGCACCTGGGTGGCTCGGTCCTTTAAGCATCTGCCTTTGGCTCAGATCACGATTCTGTGGTCCTGGGATCAAGTCCTGGACAGGGTTCCCTGCTCAGCGGGGAGCCTGTTTCTCCCTCTCCCACTGCCTGCCACTCTCCCTGCTTGTGTTCTCTCCCTCTGTCACATAAATACATTTTTTTTTTTAAAGAGAGAGAGTTGAAATTATTCCTTGGAAATGAGTAAGATCAAGTTTACATGATGTTAAACCAGTCATCCAAAAAACCCATTTATTTTCCCTTCCTCCTTACTGTATTGACTAGCTATTTGATGGAACTGAATGAATTGACTGGTTATTTTGAAATGTGTGAACCCAGCTGTAGCCTGTAAGGAGAATAGAGCACCTAGTGTTCTTGTGGTGTATCTTTCCAAGTTTCTCTCCACAACATGAACCACTTCCTTTTACTTGAAGTCATTTTGCTTTTATCATTAGTCTCATGGTCCAGGGCTAGTGTTGAGTACTGAGGGAGCTCTAAGCACAAGACCATAAAACAACACAATACCCAAAGCATAAAAGGAATGTACTATGGAGTTGTTCTTACCCTCTCAAGGAAAGGAAGAAGAAAAGTGGAGCTGTAGGTGAAATATGATAAAGATATCAGAGATCTAGTCTTACAATAGGGAGGAGAAATGAAGACATAGCCTGTATCAGAAGGGAGAAACTCTATACACTCATCACACAAATGCTCCAAAGTGCACTTGGCATGGAGTTGAGTACTTGTCAATCACAGACATGCCTCCCTAGTACTTCCACAGAGCTGGATAAATGGTGTGCTCACAGACCCACAGCTGGCTTACCTTCACTGACCATGAGTAAAGCTACTCTTAAATGCCATTCAGAATAAACCGAAAGGAGTTTTATCTTCTTCATATAAACATGCCCTTTTGGAGGACCATTGGACTTACATGAAATATTGGTTAGTACTGGCACTGCTTCTCACATTTTCCTCATTCTGACATAGAGGTATGACAATATGGACATCATCCAACCTTTCTTTCTTTCAAGTTATTCCCTTCTGTCAAAGGGCTTAAGAGGAAGTTTGATTCTACTTTCCTTCTTGAGTCAGAGACACAGTTTACAACATTAGCTTCTACTGCCCTATGTTTGGCTTCAGGTTCTACTTAGTAGCCATTTAAGACATTCCAAGAAGAGAAGTGTAAGGACCTCCTGACTCCAGGACTATGGGACACACAAGTCGATCATGACGGTGTTCTAGCACCATACCCTGCACTGTGAAGGCACAACAAAAGAACTGACATATTATGGGGTAGGCTGTTTGGGAATAAAGAGACATAAACTAATTTTTAGAACAATTTTACTAGAGGGACACCTGGGTGGCTCAGTTGGTTAAACGTCTGACTCTTGATTTCAGCTCAGGTCATGATCTCACAGTCATGAGATGGAGCCCTCCCCATGCTCAGCGGGGAGTCTGCTTAAGATTCTCTCCCTTTCCCACGGCCCCTCCCGCCCCCCAAATAAATAAATAAAGCTTTAAAAATTTTCATTAGAGTTATGCCGGAGATAGGTATACAGGCTATGGTAACACAGAGAAGGTCCTGACCCAGCCTGGGGAAGAGGACAATGCTTGGATTCAGGTGTCACCTTACCCAAAGAATGAGATGAAGTGAGTCAGACAATTAAGAGAGGAAAGTGAGTTGTAGATGGAGAGAAGAGAACAAGCAAATGCAGAGAGCTTTGACACATGACATCTATGGGTGGAAGAAATTTGTTGCTGGAAGAGTCAGGTGGGTCCTATGTACCACTGCTGAAGAGATGAGATTTTATCTGGTGGCTGATGGGATGTCCAGAAGGGTTTTAAGCAGGGCAATGCCATTTTCAGATTAATTTTTCAATGGTATCAATTTGGTTGCACTGCAGAAGACACAGCCAAAGTGAGTACACCAAAGAGAGACTATTTAAGAAAGTGGTTCTCAAAATTTTTGATACATTGTCAGATATACATTTTCATGGTAAAATGGCTATGAATGTTGGTGTGTATGTGTGTATTAACAATATCATAAAATGATATTTATTCTTGATATTATAGATGCTGCTTTATATTCTATTGCTATCTATTTAATTCTCTCTAATCAATATCTATTCTATTTTTTTTTAAATAAAATGCTAAACGCAACCGACAGTTTCAACGTACTATTTCAGGGACTACTACAGTAATCTGGGGATAGCTGAGGAGTACCTGAACTGGAGAAGGATCAGCGGGGTGCAGAGGAGAGCACAGATTTGACAAGTATTTATTTATTTATTTATTTATTTATTTATTTTAAAGATTTTTATTTATTTATTTGACAGAGATCACAAGTAGGCAGAGAGGCAGGCGGGGGGAGGGGGAAGCAGGCTCCCCACTGAGCAGAGAGCCAGATGCGGGGCTCAAACCCAGGGTCCTGGAGATCATGACCTGAGCCGAAGGCAGAGTTTTAACCCACTGAGCCACCCAGGTGCCCCATGGCAAATATTTAGAAAGTAAAATAAAACAATAATTATTTATTTGATGGAGAAGTGTATGATGTCCAAGTTTCCAGTTTGGCTAAAAGTGCTTCTAATTGAGACAGGAACTGAGTAAGTGAATAAGGAGAGGATCTCAGAGGAAGGTCTCTCAGCTCAAGGCAGAGAAGGCAAAAAGGAGCTCGTTGGACACCATGGTGAAGGCGGTGGGAGCAGAGGTGTATGAGAAAGTCTGCCTGCTGCAGCTTGGGTGGTGCCTGGGAGGTGAGGAGGAGGAGCAGCTTGGCCAAGAAGAGAAAAAAGAATGAGTTAAGGGATCAACAGGGGGTCTGTCACTGGCCTTTGCTATTGTTTTGTGTTTTTTGTTGTTGTTGTTGTTGTTGTTGTTTTTAAGATTTTATTTATTTATTTGACAGAGAGAGAGGGAGGCAGAGAGAGAGGGCAGGAAGCAGGCTCCCTCTTGAGCAGAGAGCCCGATGTGGGGCTGGATCCCAGGACCCTGTGATCATGACCTGAGCCGAAGGCAGAGGCTTTAACCCACTGAGCCACCCAGGTGCCCCGTATTGTGTTGTTTTTAAGACTAAGACATGTGAATAGGGAAAGAGGCAGAAGCAAAGGAGAGATTATGAATGTGAGAAAAAGAAAGGAAAAAGCCAGAGCAAGGTCCTGGAAGGACTGAGAAAAGAGCACCAAGTGCAAAGATGTAGAAACTGACTTACAAAGGGAAGGGGTAAAGGGAAGGGTCACATCACCTGCTGAGGCCAGAAGGGAGAGAAGGATGGGTATGGGTGTCAATGAGAGGACACAGACCCGAGGAAATTCATATCTTCACAGTGAATTTCTTCATTAGGCACAAATAAAGCCACTTGCTGCAAGGGGGTCCAGAGCAGCTGCAGGGTCAGGAAGGTTGACAAAGGGAAGGAAGTTCAGAATAAGCACTAAGGGAAGTGAGAGAGGGCACAGAGCAACAATAAGGTGTCAGGTGGTACTGAGGGTCCAGCAGAGGGGAGAACCTTGACTTTATTCGAACTTCAGCTTCAAGTCATGTGGGATTTTTTTCCCGCCAAGTTTAGATAAGGAAACGGAACAGGCAGATCCTGAAACTGACAGTGCTGGGTCTTTCCTGTGAGGTGTAAGGAGATCAGGATGGCAGGGAATTTGAGAGAAAGCCTAGACAGGCAAGAAGGAGAGGAAAGGAGACTAAAATCCCCTAATTAGGGGATTGCCAGGCGACATATTCTATTTCCCAGCGTCCTTTGCACCTAGATGTGGTAGGTGTCTAAGTGAGCCAAAGGAGATATAAATAGAAGCATTATGTGGGGTTTCTGGGAATTTTCTTCCAAAGGGAGGGCATGTACTATTCTTTCTCTCTTCCTCTGTCCTACTGCTGGCAATTAGATGTGATGGCTAGAGCTCTCTCGATGTTATCTTGGATCACTGAGGCAAAGCCTATATGGCGGAGGAATTATTGGAAAAAAAAAAAAAAATCAAGGTCCCTAAAGACATTGGAGCAGCCGTACCAGCCCTGGACTGCCCACTTGTATGTCTCTTTTACAGGAAAGAGAAATAAACTTCTATCTTGATTAAAGCATTACTTTTCAGGTCTCTTTCATTCCAGCTGAACCAAAGTCCAGCTACAACAATGTGCACACACAGTGACGGGACCACTTGGAAGGCTGCCTTGGAAGAGAATGTGAACTCTCTACCACCTAACGCCAAGCAGAAAATTTTACAATAAGCAAAGAAGCTTTGGTCTTTCTAGGATATTACAGACTTCTCTTGATTTGAAAGGAGAGAAAACAAAAGCTAAAACTTGGATTTCTTCATGAAATTTTTAAAAAATAAAAGGAAGCCTCAGGGACGTTATTGCCTTTTTTCCTGTGATGGCAAGCAGTCGTCTCTGCACTTTTTGTAAAGAAATGTACTAAAATTAATGACCACATTAACACCCACCATGACACATTTCCACTGTCTTACACATTTTTTTTTCCTTCCCTGAAGGGTCGGAATTCCCATCGGTAGGCATAAAACGATCTAAGCCCAAGCCTAGTAAATCACTTGCATTGGCTTGTTTTTAAAGTGACTAAGCAGCTGGAGTTTTCAAGGTCAGAGGAATCATCTGCCAGGGTCACATGTGTTTCACATGTCAAGTAATGTATATGGGTTCCACTCCATCCAGGATTGTACGGAAAAAGACATTTGCAAACAAGTGATCCAAAGCCATGTTTCCAAACAGCTGCTATGGTTATGCGGATAAGAGTTACTATGTAAACTGTGTAAGTTGAGGACTATGTTTCCAGTCACTCCAAAAGAATAGTCATTACAATCCATAATGTCGAAACTGAGAGGGCCTGTTTCTGATCATGAAGACACACAATAAATATTCCATCAGGATAAAAAGTGAAAGTATATGATTGCTGTTATTATCATAATGATCTTGTTCATGTGCAAGTGGGAAGAATGTGTACTGGGTATAAAAATAACACAAACACAGAAGTAAGATGAAACCTGGTGGACTTCAGGTAATGAGCCTTGGCTAATACTTATCTCTCCACTTCATGCTGCAGGCAACACTGACTAGAATCTACAGACATGACTCCCGGGTGCTAATAACTTCCTTAACAAGCTGGACTAATTGGTATTACAGAGCCAGACTCATGGCACAGGGAGGGGATGACCTGAGGATTTAAGGAATTTAGGAATAGAAAAAACTTTTTTTTTTTTAAACTTCACATTTTAACTCATAGCATATTTAGAGAAGTCTGGCTTCAACAAAGAGAAGGACAAGGGTATTGATTTTTGTGAACAGCTCTTCCAGTGGGTTGTCCTAACTTGAAAGGGATAATTGGCTTTGAAGAGTAGCTCTTATATTGAGTTTTTATTGAGTTCTCATAATGTTCTTGGTATGTGCTCTTCAAAGCCCACAATCGGCCTCTTCATCTTGTTTATATTTACCAGTCCTAACGATCTCTCATGTGTAAGACGTGCTGAATGAAGATTGCCTTCTGACCAGTTAACCCCTCTCTGCAGGTTTTGAGGTTGGCTTCTGTATTTTGTAAGCAAAATAACAGGCACCTCCCAGTCAGCAGAGTGGCACAGACAGGCATAGACAAATACCCACTCTAGCTAAGTATGGGCGCCATTCAAGCTGACTCTCAGCTCTGAGTCACTTATACAATCAAGTCCCTGAACATGTTTCTGTCCCTAATATTTTGTTGCTCCAGGCAACCATCAAGTCCACACGAAGACTTCTGCCAACTGGAGAGGATGACTAGCCAGGGAAGCCAGAATTTTCTTTTAACTCTTTGTTGAAAATTCAAAATAGTAAATGATGGGTATCCCGGATATTCTCTACAGGATCTATATTGGGAAAAGTGGAATTCAGACACTGAGTTAGTGTATCTTTTATTCGCTTCTTAGGGAAATATAATTATATAGAAAATATAATTATAGAAAGGTAATTCATCAGAAGTATGCATTTTTAAAAAAGAAAACAGCTGGTTGGATATTTAAATATCATCTAATCTAATATCCTCATTTTATAGATGGAAAACCAGCTTAAATTACTGACTCAAGATTCAACAGGGAGATAGTGACAGAGGAGTGATTATAGCTCTGGTCCCCACACCCCAGGGTTATTGCTCTTTCTACAACTTTCACAAGTTCAGAGCCCCATGTAGGATGAAGGAAAGTGAGGAGCACCTGGGTGGCTCAGTTGGTTATGCATCCACCTCTTGATTTTGGTGCAGGTCATGATCTTGGGGTTGTAGGATTGAGTCTTGCATTGGGCTCTGTGTTCAGTGGGGCATCTGCTTGAGATTCTCTCTCCTCCCTACCACCTGTGCTCTTTCACTCTCAAAAAATAAATAAATCACAAGTGATTATCTTTCTTTTGTAATAGCAAATGTTCCTGTAAAGGGCTAATTCACTGGGGTGCTGGAAGCAATCCTAACTCTGCCACTAGGTAGTGATCATTCATTAACACACCCATTACAAAAGTCTGGCCAGGAGGGACCTTTAACTATTCTAACATTTGAAAAGCATTCAAGGTGTATAATTGCTTATCTGAATGTGATCTTTGCTTCCTGAATTCTTAATACACTTGTTGTCTGTGACACAATCCTGGAGAGTATCTAAGATTCTTTGTGTCGTTTTCATATGAACAATTATATCTTGCTAATTTCTTGGAAGTAGGACTGCATCTTATTCGTTCCCATTTCCCTGAAACCCAGAGCACAGAATTAAAAATGTTTTTGTTGACTGCTTAATGAGAAGTCAATATTAATTTTATTAGCTCTTAGAGTTTAATAATAATCTATTTACCCAGAAATTAATTGTCCACGTACTGCTACAGTTCAGTACCAGGCGCAAAGAACCCCAGAACAGTCAACAAATGCATTTAAAAGCTTATTTGTTAAAAAGCAGAATCAGGTGGCTGATTCTGATGGCTACCAGAGGGAACAGGGTTGAGGGGATGGGTGAAATGGGTGAAGAGTGGGAGGCACAGGCTTCCAGTTATGAAATGAACAAGTCACAGGGATGAAAGGCACAGTATAGGGAATATAGTCAACGGTATTGTAATAGCGTTGTATGGCGGATGCATGGGAGCTACACTCACGGTGAGCGTAGCATAACATACAGAGAAGCTGAATCACTATGTGAGTCAACTAATGTGAAACTAATATAACATTGTGTTTAAACTATAGTAAAATTTAAGAAACAAACAAACAAAAAAACCCCTCATTTGTTATATGCATTAAATATTCTAAAGCTCTACCTTAGAGATGGACTGGTCCCAACCCCACTTTTATTTTGAGTTCATTTGTTCTCATTCAGACTCAGTGCAATGGCTAGGACTCTGGTTTGCCAAGGTGAAAGAAGCAGCAGATCAGAAGAGGCCACTGATGCCAGGTTCACTAAGAACGTTAAGAGGTAATCATTGAGTGCAGAAAATGAGAAGTTAAAATGCAGCAACATTTGGTTCTCCTAAATGTTGGGGGGAAAGTCCATAGATCATTAGCTCTAAAATGCCTCTGTGAATGTCAAGGAAGCATAGAAGAATAGATGTATATAGTCATAACCAGAGCCACTAAAAATAATTTCCTTACATTCAGTGTGTGCCTTTAAGAGGTTATGAATGAGCATAATACCTTTGAAAGGTTTTCATTCTAAATGATTAAGATTATGAACTTTGGTTTCCTAGAATATTTGTCATATGGATCATTTTCTTCTAAATGAAATGTAAGTAATCCACGCACTGAGATAAACCAGCCTTAAATTCCAAATTGGAATTCAAGCATCAAACTATATTGATCCAATACATAATCCTATATATGCTACATATAATAGCAAGGATCATAATAATTCATACACTGTCAGAGCCATTCTACATCCACTCAAAATCATGACTACCAGTTACTAAACCCCACACATCTGTTCTTTTATCATTTACAACAATCTCCTGCTCCATATTTCTGCAATCTAGCTATCTTGTTAGGAGAGGGACTTTATTTGACCTTATTCTTAGACATCGCTATTGTGCTCTAACTGGTCTCTGAAACTTTTATATCTTCTTCTTTCATTCTTTGGAATTTTAAAAAGATTCCTAGGTGATTCTAATGAACCTACAAGTCTGTGAATCACTACCCTAAATGCCTAGCGCAACATTCATGTGACTCTTAATTATACCTTAAAATGGAACCAACTCCTTTAGCGGCAGACATCATACGTCAGTGATTTCTGAGCTTAGCTGCCCTTTAAGTGTGGCTCCCTCCATTTCCAATTCCCCCTTCTGTTTACTTAACAACTATTTGATAATTCTTAGGTGCCACTTCTTCCAGAAGACCTTCTGTATCTTGCGTTAGATCTCTAGCAGAGAAGTACTAACGTTTTCTCTGCTTCTCTATCTAGAGGTGCCATTTGACATTCAGGCTCAAAGAGACAAAGATGGTGGGGTGGGAGTGGTTCTCTTCATTTTACTTTTTCTTTGTAGGGAAACACCTAAGGGGATCTGTCATACTTACGAATCCACCCTTCTTTGAAGGTTTGATGTGAAAGCAGATTGGGCTACGCTTTGCACAAAGGCATTTTAAATGTGCAGGTGTGACTGTCCAAATGAGCAACAATACTTTGAACTTTTATAGAACCTTTCATCAAACGATATCAAAACAATTCAGCTTATAAAGCCTTAGGAAGCTGGTAGGCAAAATTTTCTATTGATATATAAATGGGGACTTACTGCATTAGCTATGTGGGTGATTTATTTCAAGTCCCAAACAATGGGACGTTCGTTTAGGCAGAGGAAACGATTTTCTGTGGGTGACTTCTCCAAGTTGTGACATTTAATTTCAAAAATGTTTAAGGAAAAAAAAAAACCTTTAAAAAATTTTTTGTTGAATTTTAGTTGCCAGTTCATAGGCATTTATGTTGAGAACTTAATAATCCTTTTTTTCTTTAAAAAAAATATGGAATGCTTCACAAATTTGCATGTCATTCTCAGGCAGGGGCCATGCTAATCTTCTCTGTATCATTCCAATTTTAGGATATGTACTGCTGAAATGAGCGTAGAACCTAATAATTATTTTTCCCTCTTTTAAAAATTTTTTTTTTATTTTTTATTAATATATAATGTATTATTAGCCCCAGGGGTACTTATTTTTCCCTCTTAATTCGACCAAGCATTAGCTTCTTTTTTGGATAATCCAAAGATGCTCATTGAACATACTAAAATGGACTTCACCTGTGGTGAGGGAGAACAATACTTATTAATGGTTTTTAAATGAAGAAAAGTGTGGTACAAATCAGTTTGGGTCTTATTATTATTTAAATGTGTAGCTGAGTACCAAGTCTCTCCACGAACACAAATCTAATCTTTTTCTGTCTTCCTCCTTCAGGCTAATTTGTTTTTCCTCACATACAATCCTGTGAGCTCCAGACTGGGAAGAGCGGTACTTTCCCATTTTCCCATATTTTAAATCTGCTGTAAAGTAAACATGAGCAAAATGTGTCTGAGGAATGTTTTATCAGACTATGGTTTTTATTTTGCTTTGTCCCAGCATATTAGTTTTTTTTTTTAATTTTTGCCCCATTTCAATGGTTTCTTTGATGTCTTGTTTTGACCAGCTGCTAAGCTTTTTTGTGGCTGTCCATTTACATCACTTTAAAAAATGGTACATAAATGAAATTTGAACAAAATGAACAGTACTTTCACATTGTTTCAAAATCAAACATGTTCCTAAGGAATCTGATTTATGGCAGATGGAGAACAAAACCTTCCAGAGGGAGGGCTGTTAAATGAGTCTTAATTGCTTGCACATGAAAATATAGTGACTAAGATTGTGTGCACAATTAGGAATTTAAACATGTAGAAAAGAACTGGCCATGGAAACATTTTTGCAGGCATAGCTAGTTTGTATGAACACAGACAAAAGAAGACAAGTTAGTAAAGGAAAATAATTTCAAGAGAAATTTGGTTGTTTACTTCCTTCTTCTTTATGTCAATCTTCTAATTGTAAAGATGATTCATTTACCTCTGAAACTCACTGTACACTCAAGAAAAAAATGTTTTGTTCAAGAATTAGAATTTCTTTTTTAGTCCCCACTCTGTGCCAGATACTAGGCTTGGTGCTTATTCATTTCATTTAATCCTAACAATAATTCTCTGAGATAGGTTGGTTATTGATCCACATTGTACAGATGACAAGTAAGTTGCTTAAAGTGAAATGGCTAACAAGTGGCATAGGCAGGCTTCTCTGTATTGACGGAATAAATCCAGAGCCACACGCTGGCCCTTTCCCCTGCCCCAGCCTCCACCGTGCCAAGCTCTTTCCCCAGAAAAAGATACATACCTTTCAAAAAAAAGTAACCCTAAAGGTCTTCTACTTTCAGTATCCAGTCAAAATGCCTTCCTAGTGTTGAGTATATGGCATGGTGAGGTTGGGTTTTGGGCTAAAGTTAGTCAGGTCTGGAGTCGGGGATTAGGACTGAAGATGGCAGGTTTAGACACAGAGGTCAGAGTGGGTTGGCTTCAGAAGCGCTGTCAGAGTTTGGGGGTCACATGGAAGCATCCAGTCAAGAGATTCATGCCTTAGTGGCTGTGTAGGCAGTACCTGTGAGGGCAGTGAGGTTCTATCTGACTGGTTCTGTCACAATGTGTGGTCCTCAGTCTAGCTCCCCATGGCCTGGTGCTATGCTCTCCTCCTCACCATAACACTGACATTCCCAATGAGTCCTCTGTGTAGTGCTCTACAGTGAGCTTCCATTTGTCTTCAGAGATTTAAGACCATTTCATGCCTCTGATGGACCGAAATGCTTTTTCTAGTAGAATTCAAGTTCTCCAGATTTTTTTTCTCCTTGGAAACCTTTACTTTCCTGGGATGGGGTATAGGCCGTTTCTAAGAGGGACTCTGATGAATGTCACTGTGTGATTATCCATAATTAAAGTTCAAACAATGAACCTTCAAATAAACTCTGAAACCCAATTCATCCATGTACTGGGGCTCTATTTACATGTTCTTCTTAGAAAGTTGAAAGGCTTAATAACAAACCCTCTCTATTATTCTGTATCCCTTAAAGTAGACTTAACTAGGTGCTGACTTATTAGACCACAGTCCATTTAGATTACTATTAAAGATTATAGGAATACAAATTATTCCTCACTTTCATTCCTGGTAAGCAAAACAGGAGCCACAGATTATGTGACCCTATGCAGAACTAAGCACAAAGGAAGTATCAATCAATGTGTGTCAATCAAATGATCAGGCAGTCAAATCACTTTTCTCAGGGATATGTTAAAGAACACATTTCTAGAAACTTAATATCATAAAGAGCAGCTTGCTGAGAAATATATTAGCAAAGTAAAGTGTGTTGGGCCAACTTTCTTATCTATAATCAATAATAATTTTTGAAATACCAATATTTATTTCCCTTTTTTAATGGTACCTTACTTCACTTCAAAAAATTATTTGGTGTCTCCGCTGATAATTTTAATAGCAGCATAGCCCATAATGACCAAGTGCTTCCTATGTGCAATGCATTGTGCTGGAGTTTTTATAAATATCATCTCAAATTTCATGAGCTCCTTATGAGATAATTACTATTACTATGCCCACTTCAAAAACGAGGCACTTGGGACGCCTGGGTGGCTCAGTTGGTTAAGCGGCTGCCTTCGGCTCAGGTCATGATCCCAGGGTCCTGGGATCGAGTCCCACATCGGGCTCCTTGCTTGGCGGGGAGCCTGCTTCTCCCTCTGCCTGCCTCTTTGTCTGCCTGTGCTCACGTCTGCCTGTGCTCGCTTGCTTTCTCTCCCTCTGTCTCTGACAAATAAATAAATAAATAAATAAATCTTTAAAAACAAAAACAAAAACAAAAAAACGAGGCACTTGAGGCTCTGAAGGGTTAAATGAAGTGTTTGAGGAGAAACATCTGTAAGCAGCATAGCTGAGATATAAATCCACATAATCTGGCCACATAATTTATGCTCTTAGTACTACAGTATAATACATAGTCTGGAAAAACAGCCAGATGCCCTGTTCTCCTGTAGCCAAGACCAGAGACCCAAACTCAACCAATGAGACCCTCTCCTGGCATTTTACATGCCACAGATGAACAAAGAAACAAAAAACAGTTGCAGGAGGCTCACTGCGTTCGTTGCTCCTGTCATGAGAATTTCCCTCTATTTGTGCCTCTCTAGCACTCTGAAGATGAATTGTTTCCTTTAACCCTGATCCACCATCCTGCCCATTAATATCCAGGAATTGGAAATTATTTCAATATTTTATTTTACTTAAGTAGACTGAATTTCATTTTACTAGTCTTTATTTTATGTAAGTTAGCAGAGTTGGTTTTTACCCTGCAACCAAAGGATCACTGCTGATACACCATCACCTGAGGGGAGGGAGAAGCCAGCCTAGGAGAGAATTGTATGAATCCTCAAAGAGGATACTGAAGCATGGTTAAGTTCCCAGTGATAATGTGAAAGACTCAGAAATACTGTGTGCCAAAATGTCATGGTGATTTTCTCTGCTGCCCTTTCTGTTGAAATGATCAGGGCTTGGTTCCCTCTTTAAGCCAGTGGGCTGGGACATGCCAGCCTCTCCTTTGTCTCCAGGACTTTGAGCAGTTTCCAGTGAATGGAACAGGCTTGGGAAGATCTTTAGAAAGACAGACTGCAAGGTATGACTGAAGAGGCAAGAAGACTTCTAAAGATCATTGCTTTCCCGTCACAAAAGGACAAGATTTCAGATGAAGCTAACTCTTTCAAAGTGTCCCCTGGAAAAACCTATCTATATGCTTATTCTGTATGTTGCCATCACTCTACAGTTCGAGGACACTGTCTTGGGAATGTCTCCCTTCGGAGTCCATGCCGTATTTCTTTCAAATGCCTCAAAAATGTCTTATCCCTTGAAATGGATTCATTTCTAGAATTATCCTGGTCCAGGCTATTCTGACATGCTATTTACTGACTAGGGTTGGTAGTCATGTTAGAAATAATATTTCTGGTCAAAAGTGAAGCATGACAGTAAACCAATCAGGTGGCCTTTTCCTAATACAGTCTATGAAATCAATTATCTGTAAAACCACTTCTTCTCTCTCTCTCTTTTTAAAGATTTTATCAATTTATTTGCAAGAAAGAGAGAAACACAAACAGAGGGAGCAGCAGACAGAGGGAGAGGGAGAAGCAGGCTCCCTGCTGAGCAGGGAGCCCGGAAGCGAGACTCCTTCCCAGGACACTGGAATCAGGACCCAAGCCGAACACAGATGCTTAACCAACTGAGCCACCCAGGTGCCTTTCTTTTTTTTTTTTTTAAAGATTTTATTCATTTATTTGACAGAGAGAGGGATCACAAGTAGGCAGAGAGGCAGGCAGAGAGAAAAGGAAGCAGGCTCCCTGCTGAGCAGAGAGCCCGATGCGGGACTCAATCCCAGGACCCTGAGACCATGACCTGAGCTGAAGGCAGCGGCCTAACCCACTAAGCCACCCAGGCGCCCCCAGGTGCCTTTCTAAAACCATTTCTAAATGCTCTCATCAGGGGCAGTTGGGCTAAAAATGGTACAGCTTACAAAGATAACTACTTTGAGGATCAATGTGAATAGCGTAATAGTGTCTATGGATAGTCTTATAGTGCTTTTCAATACGTAAGGCGTTTTCTGCCTACCTTTTCAGTAGAAGCTAACATTCATTATTGCCAGACACTGTGCCAAATTTTCTACACACATTACCTTTTGTAATCCTCAAAATCAGAAAGGTATTATTATAGTTATTCACCACACTTTAACAGAAAAGACTCAGAGTATAGAGTATGTTGTCTAAGATCACAAAGTGAGTGAGCAGGAGAGCCAGCCATGAAACCCCAACCTCCCGCTTTCTCTCCTCCAGGTTCTGACTTGTATATCAAGTGAGCAAACAAAACTTACAAGAGTTTGGAATTTTTTCCGAAATAAAAACCGGCTGGAAGAGAAAAGCCCAGGTCTATTTCTAGGTGAACAATTCTAGTTAAAGAGCCCAGGCACATAGTCACGGACGTGAGGCATCTCAGAAGCCAACGTCTGCCCCTCACCTTCCAGCTCTCAGTTCCAGGGCCTTTTTTTGTTCCCTTCCCTACTGACGTGGGCAACATTTCTTCTTTTACTACTCTGTCTTCTACTTTCTCGTGCTGCAAAATCTTCCCGAAGTTCATGTACTGGGTACCCAGACCCTTTCTAGTCCTGAG
The DNA here is from genome assembly GCF_020171115.1 of Neogale vison. NCBI lineage: Eukaryota > Metazoa > Chordata > Mammalia > Carnivora > Mustelidae > Neogale > Neogale vison. Next base: position 228,165,606 of record NC_058091.1, on the reverse strand, counting down.
CTAAATAACAACGTAGACAGATTCCTGGTTCTCTAGAGAAAAGACCTCTCATCCTGACTCATTTCTTCCTCCCTTGTTTAGCTACTGACTCATTTATAAGCCCTCTGTTTTCTTTTAACTGAATGCTCTTCATCAATCAACAGTCCACATTTTATCTTTTTCAGTTCTGAGAACCTCTAGGAGGGTGATTCTAAAGCTCAGTGAACATATTTTATGCCTGACTGGGTCCTCAGAGCCTACACAGTCTTTCATATCTCAGAAACAGAGAGGGAAAGAGCAAAGCCAGGAGGGCATACAGAAATGAGGTTCTCCACGTGGACAACTCAGTGTGCAGCATGCTAATATTGGACATAGCAGAAAGAAGGAAGAATAAGCACCTATTTCTATTACCAGGCATGAAAATACAGAGAACTACATGTACTTCCAGAGTGCCCACCGTGCTGGGTAAGAACCACACTAAAAGGAGAGATAATACACTAAAAAGCACTGGATATTTAATTATTAGAAATATCTAGAGGAAGCGCATCTGGGGGAGGAGGGGGCTAAGGAATTTCATGGCTAGGAAAAGAAGCCAAGAAAATGATAATGGGTATGAAGAGCCTACACTGAATCTAAAAGAAAGAGATCATGAATCTTATCACTCTGTAGAAACTGCTGTTTCAGGGATTAATAGTGAGTGGTCCTAGAAGCAAGGGGAGTGCCGACTTCCAAGCACTGTCTTGCTCCCAACATTCTATTTAAAATTTTTTAGAGATTTGTTTATCTTAGAGAGACAGAGAGTGGGAGAGGCAAAGGGCGAGGGAGAGAGAACCCCAAGCAGACCCCATGCCTAGTGCATGGAGCCCGATGTGGGGTTCAATCCCAGGACCCTGAGATCCTGACCTGAGCTGAAGCCAACAATCAGATGCTTCATTCAACTGTGCCACCCAGGCGCCCCTGCCCCCAAACTTCTGGCATGCTCCATCTGAGGCACTTCTCCCACAGCCCATGCAGCATTTTCCCTATGAAAATTCCTGCCCTGGGTACTCTCACCAAAATAGGAACTTCAGAGGAGTCAGGAAGAGGACTGTGGGGATTAAGGAATTCTCGAGGAATTCTATATCCCCGGCAGGAATCCTTCCCTTTGCACTCATTCCCAAAGGTTTCTCTGTATCCATAGACCTTAGCCATCCTCTTGCCCTACTCTCCACTCATACCCATTCAGTAAAAGGACCATATAAATTCATTTTCTGCTCTCCCTTAAAAAATAAAAAAAGAAGAAGAAGAAAAGAAATTCCCAGGGAATAACTCTCCTAGGGGAGAGGCAGATGACAATAAATTGTGTGGGTTTTTTTGTGCACATGTCAATAAATCTTAAGAAGAGAAACCTTAAGGACATGCTTTGAGTCAGCTATAACCTATACTTTGTCATTTGTAGCTGTTTATTGGATTCTCATAAGATTTAAAGGATATTATGCATGTAAAGTCTTTAGTACATATTAAATATCAGAAAATGTTACCTTTTATTAATATCAGTAGTCATGATATATCCAATGGATTTTTAAAAAACATTTTCTGAGATGGTGAAAGAAGGCTGCTAGAAGTGAGCTCCCCATTGATTCATGGACTCAAACAATTCAGTGTTTAACCAGTAAAATTTGGGAAGTTAGACTCAAAGGAATTTTCATTACTTTGCCCCACCACAGTAATGCGTTTCTGAGTAGGCCTAAAATATTCTCTAAGGCATACATGGGTGGGAAGCACTTTGTGGGTAAAGGGAGCAACTTAAGAATGCAGCTTTTGTTCTTTCTTTAGTTTTTTGTTTTGTTTTTTTTTAAAGGAAACTTGGTACTGTGTCTAAGAAGACAAAAAGGATACAGTTACTAAACATAACATTTCCCAAACCTGCTCCCACCCGCATACACAAACATGGACTTGATCCTTCATTTTCTTCTAGAAGAGCAAGCTGAACTATTAAAATCTTGTATACATTTTGAGAGATAACAGCGATGACAGCCCAGTGATGACGACCATGATGACGTGGTTTGCACTGATAATAATATCACCTTGTCTTTCCTTCCTAATCACATAGCACTTCACACATAGTATCTTATTTATCCTAGACTGCATTGTTACATGGGGGTGTGGGTGTCACTAACACACTTTGCAGAAAGACAGTGATTTTACAGCAAATTATGAGCAACCCCATGACAACGTTGTACATGGGCACTCTTACCTGCATCAATCAGTATTCCATTATGACCCCAAATTTGGCTGGTCCAATGGTCCACCTAGGAGCACTCATTAATAATAAAAGTCGTGAACCTTATCCCAAAGACTGTTGTGGACTGTCTGGAAATTCGTGCTTTGATGTTTGTTTTCCACCATCCACTGCTGATGTGGTCAGGGGGCTTTGGGAAATACTGTCCTTTTCAAACTTAGGGCAGTGAGGAAGGAATAATGGCTACAGGGAACTTGGGTGACATTCAGATCCTATCTGGTGGTAGTTTTGCTGATCACTGGCAAGATAATGGAACAGTCTTGCCACAGGTGTCACAAGCTCAATATCAACAGACACAGTACTGTCCTATTCAGGGATATTGTTATTTGAAAATACAGTTAATTCTTCACTGTGGCTCCCTAATACTGAAATATCATTACGCAGCCTCTCATTGGTACCTTTTCCAGGTGGGGAGAGGCAAACAGTCAACTGAGACCTGAGAAATACTTGCATGTTTGTCACTAGCTTCTGTGTAAAGCTATCTGCCTTTGCTTCTTACTAGTCAACAGCTAAGAAATGTCTTAATCTGTTATATGTGATTAAAATGTGTTAAATGTGTGCTTAATGCCCATTTAGCACTTTATCATGTATTCTTTAAAGTAGAAGTATTTTTGCATGACTAAACTTTTCTAATAAATCACTTAAAAACCTTTTTATTATAGGATTTTTTTATACCTAAATAGAATTCATATATTATTTAGCATCTGGGATTGTTTTCCATCTTTGATGGATATATACATGTGCTGTGATGAACATCTGTATATATGATTAAAGCTTTCCTGTCTTTTCTCATCACTCCTCAAGTTAATCAACTGCCAATTCTTCTCCAGTTGGTCTCTGGAAAGAGCTGTGGCTCTATCCCCTCATCTTCACTGGTGACAGCAACAACCTGAGGTCAGAGCTGCATTATCTTTAGCATGTACTTGACGAATGACAGCCTCCTATTAGTATGGTGCTGTCTGTTTTTCCATCTGTTTCCATTTCATTTCATTTCTTTCTTTCTTTTCTTTTCTTTTCTTTCTTTCTTTCTTCTTTTTTTTTGTGGGGGGGTGAGGAAAAGGGTAGAGGGAGAGGAAGAGGAAGAGAATTTTGAGCAGGTTCTGCATGGGGTGGATATGGGGCCTGATCTCACAATCCTGAGATCAAGACCTGAGCCAAAATCAAGAATCAGATGCTTAATCAACTGGGCTATCCAGGTGTCCCTTTTTCAGTCTGTTCTCTTTACTGCTCCCAACATTGTCATTCTAAGACACATACTTGCTTCTCTGCACAGACATGATTGATGATTTTCGCTTGTCCTATAGAATAAAGTCCACCATGAACACTGGCTTCTAATAATCTTCATACTACTGCCCTAATCTCCTACAGCCTCCTATTTGGTTGGTCCATACACTTTTGACTCTTTGTCCTTTATTGTCTGCAGTCTCCTGATCTGACAGGCATTCCATGTTTCCACGCCTTACTTCTGCTGGTCCCCTGGGCTCAAGTGACTGTCCCCTAACTATAGGCATAACTCTATGTTCTTCAAAGCTCAGCAGGAAGCCTTCCATAGGTAGTACATGTATAGTACATGTATTTGAAGTTGCTTCAGTCATGGCCCTTCACTTACAAATAGCTATTCATGATTTCTTCTCCCCTTGACTGTAAATTCCTTGAGGCCAGCAGTCACATTTTACTCATCCCTTGATCTCCAACCCCTACCTTATTGCAGGCCATATAGAAGGTGCACAGAAAATATTTGTTCACCACTGGCTAATAGTAATAATAAAAAATTACAGCATTTTCAGTACCTACCACATGTTGTATACATTCTGGGAATCAATCACTGACTTAGGATTTACTGATGAGAAAATAAATGCTTAGAGAACTTCCGTAAATTGACCACAATTACACAGCTAATTTAAGTAAAGCTAGAGTTTTGACCTATATGGTTTGACTCATAATGTCTTTATTGTACTAACTAAATGAATACGTAATCTCATTTAATTATACCATTTAAAGTTATAACAAATTCTCAGAGCAGATATTCAGGCAATAGAGATTCAATTAATTATTTTTCCCATGATTATGCATTTGTTTTCACTGTTTAAAAAACCAAGTATGATGTCAATTAATTCCTGGTTGAAAAGTCACTGTGTCAGACATTTTTCTGCGTATGTATGTATGTATGTGTGTGTGTGTATATATATATATATATATATATATATATATTCTATTAATGTATATAAGGCTAAAGAAAGGCAAAGTAAGTTAGCTTATAAGAAAGAAAGCAGGGGTGCCTGGGTGGCTCAGTGGGTTAAAGCCTCTGCCTTCACCTCAGGTCATGATCCCGGGTCTGGGATTGAGCCCCGAGTCGGGCTCTCTGCTCAGTAGGGAGCCTGCTTCCCTTCCTCTCTCTCTCTGCCTGCCTCTCTGCCGACTTGTGATTTCTGTCTATCAAATAAATAAATAAAATCTTCAAAAAAAAAAAAGAAAGAAAGCAGACTTTTACACCTCTAAAATATTATAACAGTCATAGTCATATTCCATGCATTTAAGCAAATCTTTTAGTTTGATGCTTTTTGCAGTAAAGTCTTAATTTTTGAAAAGTAAACTTCTTTGACTTAAAACAAATTATTTATTTATTTAAAAAAGACTTTATTTATTTATTTGTGAGAGAGAGAGAGTGTGTGTGTGTGAGCAGGAGTAGGAGCAGAGGGAGAGGGACAAGCAGACTCTGCACCAAGTACAGAGCCCGACATAAGGCTCAATCTCACAACCCCAAGATCATGACCTGAACTGAAATCAAGAGTCAAATGCTTAACTGACTGAGCCGCCCAGGCACCCCTGACTTAAAAAGAATTTAAGCACTCAGTAGTCATTAGATATAATAAGTGTAAAAGTAAAATAAGCAAAAAACTTCCTAAATAGTCAATATACAAACACTGACATACACAATCTTCATCAATTTTTCATTCAAGCTACTAAACCACATGTACTCAGCATTTTTCAATCACATTCCTAAAAAAGCTAACTGAGCTCTCATTTTCGGCTATTATTAGAGTCTTGTTACAATCTGCTTTTATTAAAAAAAAGGGGGGGGGAAGGAACTACATGATGAAGCAGTGGCTGATACTTGATGAGGACTTCTATGGACCAGCTCGGTCCTCCTGTTCTCCAAGCACACTGTCCTGTCGCACATTTTAGCTCAATGTCTCCTTGAGCCTTGCTCCCCTACACCTCTTTTGCTTTCTTCATGCAGATCTTGCTTTCAATTATTATCTGTTATAGTACATATATTTCTTTTTGTATTATAAATGCTACTGTTTCTCTGTCTCTCTCTCTCTCTCTCTCTCTCTCTCTCTCTCGCACACACACACACACACACACACACACAGACCTAAAGGGACCTAAGTACTTGGTATCATTATTGTTACCATAAAATAGTTTCTTGGTTTCTTTTCTTTAATAAGCTCAGAACATTAAGTGATTGGTCCAGATAATAGCACAATAATTGTTCCAGTTAAATATCTTTGTTCCTTTCCCCCGGTTGTTGGGACTTTAGCAACAGTTTTGTGCTTTAGAAGAACAATAAATGTACAAGGATAAGTTTCTTCTCATTGTGTTTTGACTGGTTAGTACTATTTGGATAATTTACTTTTTAAATCCTCTACTTACCAACTGTCTAAATTTTATCCAGAACACACTCATTTTTTTTTTCAGGAGCTGTTAATATTCAAGATGAGAAAATATGAAGTGGAGTGGAGACTTTCACCAAAAATTTTTTGGACTAAAACCCATTTTGTTTTATGCTTGCCACTGTGTCAACCTTACAGGTAAAAGGCAAGCAAATATATTTATTGCTTGGAGAGAAAAGCTTATATTTTCTAAAATCTCAAGTCTTTTGCCTTAGACCACCCAAGCTCTACTTACCTAATGGCTTATAAGTTATAGTCAGTAAGGATAATCAAAACAGCTATAAATATAAAAAGCTCTCCAGTGAGAAGATGGAACACGATATTTTCTAATTTTCAAGTTTATATACAAGAAATACAATGCTCTCTCTATCGCCCAGAATAATATCATCATCACAATAATATCCTTTAATTCTTCTTTTACTTTTCCCAGATATACACTTCTGTGGTGGGTCTGAAGGCTCCCCTACTAAGACGGATAGTTTTATAGGGGTGAAAGAAGGCCCCTGCCCTCTGTAATACTTATTCTTGGATCTATGTCTAAGTATCATTTGCTCTTACAAGTTCGCAGTTTTCTCAGAGGAGAGAATGAGTGGGAGGGGCAGAGGGAGAGGGAGAGAGAACCTGAAGCAGACTCCATGCTGAGCACAGAGCTCACTGTAGGGCTGGATCTCATGACCCTGAGCTCATGACCTGAGCCAAAATCAAGAGTCAGATGCATAACCAATTAAGCCACCCAGGCACCCCTCAGTTTTCTTATCTTTACAACAGAGCAGCTTAAATAAAATTTCCCTGAGTGACATTCGCATTTGAAAATCCTTAACTTGAAAATGATTAAATAAAACAATTGAAAATATGGAAATTAGAAACATAGTAAAAATTGACATTGTAAAGACATGACAAGGTTTTAAGAGATGACTTTTCCTGAGTTAACACTGTTTGAAAATGAAATGTTCAAAGGACTAATTATGTCCAAAGAGACATGGCTGTACTCCTGACCCAATACAGAACAGCACAATCTGGTGATGGCTTGGGGATCCCTGACACTTCGCTGCCCCCTCGTGTTTCAACACAATCTTGAGTTCTATTCTTTATTGCCCCTCAAGGATCTATGCAGGTGAGTCTTCCTCTAAGTAATAGAAGGATTCCTAAAAATGTTCTGTTGTTACTATTTAAAAACAATATAAATGAAATGTTCCAGAGAAGCTGACACAGCATCACTGTCTTCCTCCTCTATGCTCTGTTTTCAAATTAGCTTTAAGAACAACATCAAAAATTCCAAGCATGGATCAGTGTTGTAGGAAGAAGCACTTGGTGAGTTACTTATAACCTGCTGACTTCTGGTGTTTGTCTAACTTATCTCCCTGAGTTTCTTCCACAGCACTGAGAGCTAGCTAATCATGGCCCCATTCTTCAAATGAGGGAGATAAGCTTTGCACTCCAGCTCCAAATGCTACACACCCTGTTTCTGTTATATCATAATAAAGAACAAAACAGCTATTTAGTATTAAGACTATTTTATAAATGTACATCTGGAAACTTTCTTTGAAAAAAAAATGGTGAGATCATTTTAGAGCTATGTATTTACCTATTAGGTATGGAAAAAAACCTGCCAAGTGATTTAAATGCGTTAATTCTAAAGATACAAAATCAAGCTCTCCTAGCTTTAAAACATATCAATTGGAATAACCTCAAAAAGGGAAAAGGGTATTCTAAGTTCTATGGAAGAAAACTTTAGAAAACACAGCATGACATAAGTAGACCGTCAAAGTTCTTACCTCTTCTTTAAAAAAAAAAAAAAATCAGTTGATTTATGGAAAAGTTAAAGAGAGTTCACTATTTTCCTTCAAAGAGCTATGACTCCAATGTAAGTTCTTTAATTTTGAAAATGATTCTGAACCACACTTTCCTGCCCAGATCACAAAAGCACCGATATATGTGGCAGTGAGGAGAGGAAGAGAGAGAGCACTGGGAGCAATGGGAGGGCCCATTTTTGACAGGCACCAAGTTAGTATGTACCTTTTGACCATTTGTCGGGAGCTCCGTATTTGTAGCTCCCCTGCAACCTTTCTCTCATTCTTTCCTTTTTTCATCTCTCTGCCCTATTCTTTACATCATCCCTAGTTCTACATCAAGAGAATACAGACAAGGGCAAAGTGATAGAGAAAATGATGCACTGAGTGCTTACCCTGTGAAGCACTATGCTAAGAGAATCCACATGTGAACTCATTTAATTTGGCAATAACTGTATGACATGTGATAACCAATTTATAAATCAGGAAACTAAGGCAGAGAAAGGTATGTGGCCTGCCCACGGCCAAGCAGCCATCATGGTAGAGCACGATTTGAATTCTAGATAGGTAGAGCATCCACGCTGCACAATTCCAGGGACTTCTGTCAGTGATGTTCTACAGGGTTGCCCCCCAGGGACCCTTGGAGCTGTCTCCACAGTGGCCTTTTGGACCCCCTCATGGACTTTGCCATGTGCTATACTTTTCCTCTAGATCCTCAACAAAATATTGAAGGTCAGTTCATCGTATGGGATGCCCCACTGACTCTTTTTTATTTTTATTTATTTATTTATTTAAGATTTATTTATTTATTTGACAGACAGAGATCATATGTAGGCAGAGAGGCAGGCAGGGAGGGGTGAGGAGAAGCAGGCTCCCCGCTAAGCAGAGAGTCCGATGTGGGGCTTGATCCCAGGATCCTGGGATCATGACCTGATCTGAAGGCAGAGGTTTTAACCCATTAAGCCACCTAGGTGCCCCCCCACTGACTCTTTTAACACTCTTCCCTACCCTTCTCAGGACTGCCATAGAGGTGTAGCGGGGTTCCAACAATAGGGGGAGTGAACATGACAGGTAGGACCAGAACAGTCAGGTGCTGAGGGAGGGAATTCACTTTTCTGTGTGTCTCACCTTTACTTCTGTCGAAGTTTATGTTTTTAAGGGCCCACTTTCCCAGAATGCGCTCAGAGAAAGGAATCTTTCCCTCTTACTGCCTTCATCACCGTACCCTCCATTCTACTTTTGCACCTTGGTTCACTAGGCTGGGGCAAGGAAAAAGACTTCAATTTTCTAGCTAATTTCCTGGTGTGCTTTGTGGTGAACACAGCTGCACGAAGCAGTTAATGACACTTCATTAGCTTCCCTTCCTAGGTAAGATATTTCTGTAGCCCCATTGTCCCTAGGCCCCAGGTCAGAAGCTTGTGGGTACAAATGAGGCCATGTTAACCTTAATTCCCAGATTTCAGTTCCCTCTGGTATTGTTCCTGGGCCTCAATACTATGTGAACATTTCTGGGAGCTTCTAGAGGGTCTCTAACATGTGTTTAAGACAAAGTCTGCCCTTGGAGTGCAATTACTCTCCATTTAATCACTTTCAGGCATCTGCCAGGGTGGCTGGACAGCTGCCTGGAGCACTGACCACCCACCACTTCTTGATGGACACAACCATCTCCACTGGGACCTGCAGAATGTGGGGCTATTTTGGTTCCTGAAAGCTTTTGTAGCTTGAGGTCACATAGGAGCCAGCCCCCCAGGAGCATCCTCCCCAAAGAGCAGCTGCAGGTCCCAGTGGAGATGGTTGTGTCAGGGTCCTGCCTATGGCAAAAATAGCAGGGGTGGGAGGATGGCCCCTCCTCATCAGGGGTCAGATCTAGGGCCCAGAGCAGGGCTGGGGATGAGCTTGCATGCAGTCTCTCACACTAGAATATCCAGCTGTCTGCCTACAAAGATTGGTCTGCTTGTTCCTCAACATAAAAGTCAAGTGTACGGAGACAAAGCCATTCACTTCTACAGCCCTATCTCAGTGTAGGCTAGGCTCATTGACACTGAATTTGGCTTTCTGCAAAGAAATTTGTTAGTCAAAGAACTTATTCTGATATATAGGAGCTTCGGTTATTATCCATCTCTCAACCAATGACAAAGAAGAAAATTGGTGGACCAGGCATACACCATGAAATGACAGTGGAAAATCATTACCAATAAGGTCTTGAAAGATAACCACGGGAAAGAGAATCAACAATTTAATATTCATTGAAGTACAAAATCCCACTCAAGAGCTGCTACAAAAAGAAATACATTACCAACTATTCCAGAATCAACTCTGAGGTAGTGACCACAAAGGAGACCAGAGGAAAAGTGCTGACCTGGACAGGGAAATTAACTTTCAAGCAAAGTTTTCTCACTAATAACTTAATGAGGCGCTCTCAGAATATTCTGAATTGGAGTCCAAGGAAGACACTTGAATCAAATGAAGTATTGGTCTAATTTGGAGACTATGTTAATTTTCTTCTGGTATTAATTCTAGAAAACATAGGTTTGCTTTCCCAGGCAATTATATTAATGAATCAATTGGGGTTTCAAGAAATGATTAAATGAGTTCAATTTAGTTTCAGGTTCAGCAAAATGAGATCATTTGTTCTGTTTTTGGTTCTGTTGAGGTCAAGTCCTGTGTCCAAAATAGACTAATAGGAATCAGGACAAATTTTTTTTTTCTCTTTATGTCCATCGTCCTCCTTTCCCCTCCTCTTCTCCAAACATCTGTTCTTTTGATCTCACTGAACTTTGCTATGTTGTATAATTACTTCTTCTCTCCCCTCTCAAAGCAAAGTTCTTCTCAATTCCGAGTCCCAATCAGAACTATTGGAATGGGGTTCCTTCTTACACACAACTGGGATATCAATTAACAAGGAAGGTCCCTTTTATTTATACTTTCACTTTCATTAAACCAAACTACCACACGTTAATATCATGCTGGTAGCATAAGCCTGGAAACAACACAGTCAACATTTGGAAGGTAACACTATCTCTTAAAACACAAATGCCCAGAGCAATGTTAAACTTAGCACAAGCACAGACTTAAATGGTTTTAAAAAATGGCACATCGGTAAAGATTTCCCAAGTAATAGCTTTAAATGGACAGCTTTTGGGCTCAATGAGACAAATGATAATAGAGAGAAAAAGGATCAATTTCTTTAAAATTATAGAATTGCAATATAAAATTGGTGCTAGTGTTGTGCTGAACCTTGGAAGGTAGGGTTTCTTTCTAGATGTAATAAGAGTAAGCTACTAGAGCTTCCTTACCTGTTATGGTGGCTTTGTTGATGGATGGCTGGTTGCACATGGGTGATCTTCTGACAGAGAGAGGAAAATACGAAGCTGTAAATACGTGGTGCATGTTCACTGGAGGACTCTCTGAGTCATTTCACATATGTCATTTTAATTTAAAGAATTATTTTTAAGCTAGGACATCCAAAAGAAGACTTCTTTCAGACTAGCTACTTAAGTTCCCAGGCACCCTTTGCTCTACAGTTCAGATCATACGCGTCAAAGAAGAAAACAGTTAAATCTCACAGGGATAGACTTCTGGGGAAATAAAGCTGAAGTAAATGTCAAAGGGACATGACAGAAGAGGACGTTCCTACTGACCGACTGGGTTCCCTTAAACCAGGGCTTACAGAGCGAACACAGACTCGGTGAATCCAAAAAAGTCAATCTACAAGTCATTTTCCAATTATGGTGGTGAGAAACTTTTATTTTTGGCGCAAATTCTCAGAAGTGAATGACTCCTTGTAAACTGTATTACAATTAGAGAAGTCATTGAAACCCTTTCCTTTCTCTTTCCTCACGCTGAGAACCATCTCCGATGCATTTGTTAGAGTGGTATATTAATGCTTTGTCCAAACAGATGCTACAGAGGCTTTAGAAATACTGTAAACTAAAGGTACTTAAAAGATTCTATCTTGTGTTCTCTAAGTTTTCAGATGTTTGCCAAGTTTCACAAGGTGATTATAAACCCCTTGACCAAAAAAAGCCCCTGCTATAAAACTAACATTCTCTACAGAGCCCAGAGCAATGTATCCAGTATTCAATCAATGCTTAATAAATTATATTGAAAAGAATATAACTTATGAAATGCAACTTTAGGAAGTTGTTCCTTACAATTGGAAGCTTTAAAATATTGCACAGTGATCTTTTACACTTACCCAGCACTTACTAAACACTTACTGTGTGTCAGACAGTGTGCTAAGTGAACACTTAAGATGGATATTCTACTTTGATCCTCAAAAGAAAGCTTAAGGTAAGTAAACTCACTGTTTCAATTTTACCAGTGAGGAAAATAAAGCTTGGGAAGTTGAATCACTTGTTCAGAGCAAGAGAGCGGAGATGTGAACTAAAGCAGTGGGATTCCAGAGCCAGCGCTCTGCTCTGCTGTTTTTCAGGATATTTTTGGGGAAACTGGACTAATAGCCACGCATCTGTGCAAATGGCAGGTCCCTGCAAAGCTGTGTTCACACCTACTCTTCTGAGATGACAAATCTCTTGACTGGGAGATGCAATCTAGTATTTTGTAAATTCTCACTGCCTTGGTTCCAGTCAGTATCTGGCTCTGTCTTATTGCTCTTAAGTTTATTGATGTCAGTTTGGGACTGAAGTTTTTATGTTTGACTGGAAATGCATCAAAGTCGATTATGAAATTATTTTAGTTTTTATTAGTGAATGAGATAAGGAAATTTGAAACTTGATTAACGCTTCATAAAACAGGAAGGTTAATGCTTTAAATTGCTACTCTGAAATAGATCTGATCTCTATATAATATAGTTATCTTGCTGAGAGTGTATTATTTAAATAGTTTATAGCTTAATTTAGTTCTTGCTCTGTGACAATTTAGGAAACATTTTATCTGAAAACAGTATCAAATGAACAGTCCTAAACTTTTCTACTATTTTGGAAAACCAAATTATTGACTTACTGTTTGTTATCTCCTCTTAATGTCAATCCTACAACCTGGGGACCTGATATTTCAACATGCAATGACAAGCAGAAAATATTAATCATTTGATAAATGATTTTATGAAGAACAAACCAGAACTCATTCTGGAATTGAAAATCTCAAAGGCATGAAAGAGGAAGGTGACAGGATCCAATAGTAGGCTAGCAAAGTCAGCATCACACATTTGAGTACCCACAGGTGCTAGGCTTTGCTTGCATTCTTCCTGAATGGACTCCCTTCCTTGAGCAAACAAAAAGGGTGGATTGTGCAAGGTAGCACATGCCTTCCGTAAAATCCATGTGTCAGCTTGGAAACATTTTATGGCACTATACGTATCCAGCAGGGAAAATTCTGATCCCCTCATGGTCATCATGTGATGGCCCAGAGTTATGACTATTTATTTCACTGTCACTGAGCACAGCAGAGTTTAACTGTGTGTAGACTGAATCCTACTATTCTGATACCTGAAGAGGTTGGTTTGATTTGAATCAGTAAAGGAGGTACAAATCTGCATTAACACAAAGAGAGACCACAAAGGCCTTTACTTAGAGTCTATCGCTACTATTTTTTGGTTAGATGTCACTGGGCATACAGTAAGTCAAATTTAGGCATAAACTAGGGGTTTCTATCCTCCTCTAGCTGGTCTTTTCCCTCTAAAATCTGTCTTGTCCTTTTAAATCAGTTGAAAACTGTTGTTTTACAAGGAATGGGCTGTAAATCATCTCTTCAGAGACAGAAGGCCAGGGTGATGCCTTCACACTTGTCTGTTCAACTGCTTGCCTACCACAGGTTTAGATGCTGACACCCACGTGACCATGTCTGAAAGAAGTGTAAAGGCATTATACAGTTTCTTGTTTGCCTTTTAAAGGTCTTGACTGAATTTCCTGGATATTTGGGACTGAAAAGTTTGGGAGTGACACCAGTAATCTCATGCCTCCTGTGAGGCTGAGACTTTCTAAAGAGGAGGTGACCTTACCTACAAGTTACTGAATGCCAAAAGCCCCACAAGGCTGTTGAGGTCAGGGTGGTATTTTATGGCCATGGAGCACAGAAGACATGTTTGGTAATGAACAAGTACCTCAAGTGCACCCTCCAATTCCACGTGCTACATTATCAGTTCACTCTTTCAGCCAACAAGCACATGCAGAGTGATTTCTCTGTGCTGGGTATTATGCTAGGCACCCGGGCTACACACGTGAGGCTCACTGCGGACGGACGTTCTTAAGGTGCACTTGGACAAGTAAGTAGGCATGTGGAGCACAGAGGGATCTATGTTAACATAGGAGTGGTATGAAGGATGTTATCAGACAGAGATGTAAAGGCATACCGTCAAGTTTGGGACCTGTGGAAATGAGTGTATGTTGGATGTCCGTCAGGGATGACGGTCCCAAATAAATTATATTTAATATGCGACTTAAAGAATGAATTATAGTTACTCCAATGGGTGGGGTTGGGGTGGAGAGAAGAAGGTGAGAAATGTTGAAACTGAGGAAACGGGATTGCAAAAGTTCATTACCTGGAAAAAAATGACAAGTGACTGAAGCTTCTGGGTCCCATTTGAATTATTTGCATGGTGGCTTTTATAGCGACTTTTTAGAAACCTTTTCTATCACAGGAAAAGCAGCATAATGGTCAAAGCTTTTTTTAATCATGGAAAATGTGAATTGGGGAGGTCAATTACATTATTATGGGATAGAAGGTTCAGATTTTTCATATTCTTTTATACACTTAGATAAGTTTTAATTCCAAATAAATTTCTATTCACTGTCCTCTTACTATTGATTAAAAAAATTTTTTTAAATTTTCTTTTGGAAATTCTTTGTGGAGTTGATGTTTTAATAACTTTTTGTTTATTATTAACAATAGATTGTCAAAATAAGGAGCATTTAAATAATTCGTTTTCCACTTAATCATAGGAAATTCTTTTCTCTTTTTAGATTTTTTGCTTTTATTAGCGTTCCCAAATAATACTCAATTCCCATCTCAGCTTTCCTTCTTTCAACTACTTCCTCTGTTATCATAAAAATCACAATTTTATTAATTACTCCAGAACACTCTTGATCTAAGATTCAGTAATAGCAGGAGAATTAAAGATCTTTGGTATGATGATGTTTCTCCAAGTAATTGTCTTAGAATTAAGAGGATGACTTTGGATTGACTTTAAGTCTTGATAAGATTCTTTGTCCTTGGTTAATTTATGAAGTAAGCCAAAACTATAAAGTTACCCTGAGTGTAAATAACTGGGCAGAGGACTGATTATGCCAGATGATTTCTGACAGATGCAATCACCATATTTATTTCTCATACTGCTTCATTTCTGATATTAGAACCATCACTACAAAGTATTTATAGAAAATTAACAGGACATCTTATGACTTAGTGTAAATGGTTAGACAACATGGCAACAACTCAGAGAAATCTAATATATTGCCCTGAGTTCAATCAAACTGAGAAAACACCATTTTAAAGTTCAGCAAGAAGGCCTGGGGAAAGGATAACTTACTTGCTAGGTGCTCGATCTTGCAAATTAGTTAATGCAGCAAAGTTGTTTCGTACAGTTCGCAGGCTGGCCAAGACCTACAACAAAAAGGGATTCTTTAAGCTACTTGGAGTGCAGCCATTTTTAGTGCAATTTAAAATGGCTTGGTGATTTAAAAAATAGTCTGTTAAGTGAAAACCTGATAATACTTTCAACCTAGTTTCATATACCACTGAAGAATCTTCTAGCCCTTAGTGAAGTTTACATCTATCTATTTGAAATCTAGGAAGGCCTGATTGCAAAGATTTTCCAGACATTTCTCCTCATTGTCTATGACTACGGTGACAGAAGCAACAGTTATCACAATATTCCCAGGCAATATATATACAGCATTGTTACATTTAGTGCAAATTTTAAATAGTACAATATAAAATAATAATAAACTCTTAATTTAAGGGTTAAAATTGTAAATATATATCACCAAATTCTCCTCAAACATTGACCAAGAATGTCAGACTTCCCAAAACAGAAAGCTAGGTGAATTTAACATTTTTTTCACCTTTGCTACATGGCTATCTATCTAATAAAAAGAAATTATTTTCTTTGTTGAGGTTATTTGAATCATTAACTATAAGATTCTTGGGGATGCATTTTCACATAAAACAGGACCACCCTGATGTGCACAGAGGTGAACCCATAGAAGATACTAAAAACAATGTGCTGAATAAGTGAATACATAGACACAACACACCCATACACTTAAGGCAGGACCAATATGTTCCCCTACTTCTGAAGGTCCTTTTTCTAATTCTAGTGCAAATAGAAGGTGGCAAAAGAATTGGAAGTAAGACTAGGAGAGAAAATTTACAAAGGCTTTTCTTGCTTCCCTTTCCACTAAAATGGGCAAGTTTCCCCCAGGTTGGAGTCTATATTAAGGCTATAATTAATCTGGGTGACAATGACAATATTGAAGTTGCACTAAAACATAGATTTCAAATGTCCCATTAGGTACTACATAACAACCCAGATACCTGACTTTGTTATGTATTCGCTGTGTGAACTTAGACAAGTTACATAATCTCTGTGTGCCTCGGTTTCCTTTTCTATAACCCGAGATAAGGATAGCTATCTCTGAGGGTTGTTGTGAAGATGATATGAAATGATAAGTGCCAAGACGTGCCTGGCAAACAGAAAACACTCAATGAACATTAGCCCATTATGGCAACACGCCATCTGATTAATGATCTGGTGCATGCATAGGGGTGTTTTCTTAATGCCTATAATTGGTTTAAAAAAAGGGGGAGTGAGGAATGCAAATTTATAATTGCTCCAGTGTTCCAGAACTATACCCAGAATGTTTTCATCTGGCCCTGACTTAGACTGAAGGCAGCCTAAATGTTTTTCTAAGACAAAAATGTCTCAGACATTTCTGAAACTGACCTTATTTCTTATACATCACTGGGATGCTGTTTGCACCCTAGGATGGTGACCTCCATCATTATCTCCTGAAGGAGTTAATGGTGCTTCCTGAGGTGCCAACCATGATTAACTCAGGCACTGGAAAAGCCTAGCTCATTATCACATATAAACAACTCACAGCTCTGGAAGGTCACTCTACCTATGACGGAGTATTCAAATAGCCAACTGTTGACATCAGAGCACGCTGTCTTTCATAAGGTATGAAATCTTGAATGATGCAGAAATAAATTTGATAAATGATCACTGTCATTAAGTCATGCAAGCCAAATCTATGCTTTAAGAATTGAAGACCAAATACACTAATAAAACATTTTAAATAAGATTATTGCACCCTCTAAGTGCTCCTTTTTCTAGGCAAAATTTAACCTCAGAATTCTGAGAACTAGGTTCTAATAAATTATTCTAAGTGCACTACACTCAGTACCTAAGTAAATAGAAATAGTGTTGCAGGTAATTCAAGTTCTATGCTCATTTGAAAGGAAACATTAGTTCATGAAAGTTATACCATAATTGTTTTCTGACTCTGTTATAATAAAATATTAAATCAGATTACTTTATTTCAGTTTTTAATTTAGATTTGATGTATTTATTTTGCATAATCTATATTTTCACGTGGTACAGAATTTAAACAATAAAAAGGTAGAATGTAGAACATATTCTCCTCATTAAAAAAAGAGAAAAACCCAAATTATTGTTATTTGTGAGAGGAAGTGGATAGATGAAATGAGGGAGGTATGCTCTGGGGTATTAAAAATATTGGTACTGTTCTATTTCTTTAACTGTTGGTTTTAGTGTTCTTTATATTTTAGATAGTCACTAGATATATTCTCTTACATGTATGAAGAATTTCCAAGTAAAAAGTGAAAAAAGAAATTTCCTTCCCAGCCCCTCCCTCTAGGCATTCAATTACCTGTCCCCTCTACCAACTGACTTTTAAGTTGTCTCCTAAAGTTTCCTTTACAAGCACTGCTGCAATAAATAACTTTGTAAATCCATCATCCCTTATGTGTGCAAGTATTACACCACTGTTTTTGTGAAAGTCAAATAATACTCTATAAGTTTTATATTAAGGATGATTAGATCCTGCACTATGGCAGACATATGATAATGGCAGAAGTGTAAATTAAAGTTCCAGACCAGAGGCACCTGGGTAGCTCACTTGGTTAGGCATCTGACTCTTGGTTTCTGCTCAGAACCTGATCTCAGGGTGGAGGGATGCAGTCCCTCCAAGTGCTCTGAGCTCAGATCCTTTCCCTCTTGCCTGGGATCCTTTCCCTCTGCCTGCCACCATCACCGTGGCCCCCATACCCACCCTGGTTCGGATATGCCCATTCTCTCTCTCAAATAAATAAGTAAAAATAATTTTTTTTAACTTCCAGCCAAATGTTATGGAAAACATTACCCTAAATTTAGTTGATTGATTCTAGGTGGCTACATCACCAAAGCACTGATTTCATCTTTCACGCTTTCACTTGTCTTGCAGACTACAGAGTAAGGCATCTGGTTCTATATACTGTGGGAGAGAACTGGAAGCAGTTTTACTCAAGCCCTTGAGTCAGGATTTAATTATTCTTTTCTTTTGCCGTAGGGCAGTTCTCACTCCCCTTGAATTCAACCTCTTAAGAACTGTAGTCAGGGCTTTAAAATTCCTATACTTTTCTCCACTCCTAAATGCTTGCTAACCAAAAAGAACCTTGAGGCTTTCCCTTATACAGCTCAATGGTTAGAAAATTAAGGCTATTTCTTTCTCTTTGGCCACTCCAAGCAGAAGTGTAATCAGTCAAGGTCAAAAATGCACTTGAAATGATGAGAAATATATACACTTTAAGAAAGAAATCATGATGGTGCTATGGAAAACTGGCAGAGATGGGTCATGTACTGGCTCGGGACAAGGATTAAATGTTCTTTACACACACACATCTCAGATTTTCTTAAATACTTTAAAATTTATCAGCCAGTAAGATTCACCGAAAATAACAGAACAAAGTCGGCTTCATTGAAAAGTTAAACAACTGAACATAGAGCCTAAACGCAATGTATGCTTCTATAGTAACCATTACTCGAAAAGATTTAAAGAGGAGACTGCTGTCAACAAACAAAAAAGATGTGGCAACAACATTCTCTTTAAAAACCCCTACTTAAAGAGTAAACAAAGAATTTTGAGAATTGTTTTTCATTACAGATACACTTCAGGTCACTAGATGGTGCTAAAACACAGACCAAGAGTTGCCACTGGCGCTGGGGGAGAGGAGAAAGAGGAAGAATTCCTAGTCTCAGTTTTAGTCCAGAAAAACAAAAACAAAAACAAAACAAGCAAACAACAACAATAACCAAAAAATTGAGTCAAATTATGATTATTTAGAAGATAGAAAGGTCATTTTGATAGAAACCTTTCCAAGTTATGTTTTGGTTAAACTGTATGAAATTGCTCTTCTTGTATGTAAACAAAGGTTGAATACTGATTATTTCATTTAGTTCAATCTAAAAAGTACTTTGATTAACAGAAGATGCTAGCTGTCATTTATTTTAATGAAAGATCCAAGGAGAAACGAACAGAAGCAACTGAAATGTGATAACCAGCTTCCAGCAGGGGGCGCCTGGTGGCTGCATCAACCTGGAGATTGAGCTGCAGCCACAAGGTGGCTGCTGTTAGGTGAAATGGGGCAGGTATTTAAAAAATACTGGCAATGTTCTATTACCAAACGAAATAATAATGTTCTGTAGTGTTAAAGGCTAGTACATTTTTTTACAAAATTATCCCAGACGCTGTATTTTGATTAATTTTAAAATGACTTATATGTTCTTACCCTGTGGACTTAAATCAGGCCTACCTCCTTAGTTTGAATAACATGAGGCTTCTCCAGGGATCCAAGAAAATAGTTGGGTATTTTCTGTCTCTTCCTCAGTCAGATATTCCACTTGTTTTAACAGTCAATACTTCAAGATGAGAATTTTAAGTGACTTATAGTTTCACAAGGTAGTCACATATTTGGGTGGGTGTGGCCAGAGGCAACTAATTGCAAAGCAGAGTCTCCGGCATTTCATCAGTGTTGAGACCTGTTGGTATTCCTGAATCCCCCTAATGAGCTCTGGCCAAACTGTTCCTATATTTTTAGGAGGAAAAGGCCAATTGTGCGGCAGCATGACCTGGCATGGCACTGGGATTCCTCTCTATATCTAGCCTTGGTGCCTAAGGAAATCCCCACACCAAAAGATTTCAACAAAAACAAACTATTTCAAAATGGAACTAAATCACATCTACAAAAAAGTCACTTTTTTGAGGACCAAAAGCTCTGAGCTTATGGGAGAAACATATGAAGTTGGAAGTGGCAAATGGTGTGGGTTAAACACCAGCAAGAATTTCTTACCCTGACAGTATCGGAGACATGGGAACACGACCTGAAGCAGGGTTGTAAGACCGTTTCCGAAGATGACATCTATCCTGGATGGGTTAGGGCTCAGCCCTGTCCATCAAATTGGATGTCTTTCTAAATTTTCTTATAACAAGATTCTGTTCTCTTAGCTTTACAGGAAACCACGACTAGGCTTAAAAAACAAAAAAAAAAAAAAAAAAAAAAAACCAGGGAGGGATTCAAAATGTCAATACTAGTTATTTGGGGAGTTGCAATTATGAGAAATTTTCATTTTCTTCCTTTTCCTTTTATTTTTTTCTAAACTTTTTTATGGAAAAAAAATTCTATTCTGAAAGAAGTTTGTCTTTTTTAAAATACATTTTTAAAATTTATTTTAGAGAAAGAAAGAACAGAAGTAGAGGCAGAGGCAGATAAAAATATAAAAGACTAGATTTCCTATGAATTTAAGACCATTGATGGTAAGGACAAAATCAAGTTTATTAATCTATTTATTAGAGAAAAAAATCCATCAAATAAAAGTATTTATTATCACTTAAGAAATAATACCTTAAGTAAGAGAAAAGTATCATGCAGTTTTTTCATTTTTTACTATATATTTAGACACTTGTATATATATATTTTTCTTATAACAATATCTAGAGATTTTACTTAGAAGTAAAAATAACTACCTGAATAAACTGTAGTTGGAATGATTATTTTTATGTTTGGTGATGGTTACTTATGTTATTTTTCCTGATTTTAACTGTTCACCCGGCTCTCAGTTCTTAGAAATAAAATTATGGATCCTCAATAGTAATCAATTAAAAAAATCTCTAAATTTGTGTGATCTTGTTATCCTAAAATGTGATTAGAACTTTGAAGAGTTGTAAATGTTTCTGAACATAGAAATATAGGTTCTAGAAAGAATTTATGATTTCCAGCAAAATCTTAAGCAAACAAAACAGTAACTTCTAAAAGTTATGGTGGTCATATTCTATCTCTAATTGCCTACAGTAATGAAAAAAATCACTCTTACATGGTGTGTTATTTATGGATTCATTAGGGTTTTGTTCTGAATTATAGCAATCACAAAATTTCAGGAAATTTGAAAAAGGCGATGAATTATACACAATCCTATTATCCAAACACTGCCAGTATGTATCTAAAAAACAACCTATTATAACATTTTTGAGATGAAACAGCTCTTAACTAATTACAACACTTAAAATCCATGTTGTTTTCTAGAAATTGTGCCGAGCATTTCACAAGTTTGGTATTATTTTAAGATCTTACAAACCTTATGAAGTAGGTTCTCTTGGGACTTT
This sequence comes from Neogale vison, assembly GCF_020171115.1. Classification (NCBI taxonomy): domain Eukaryota; kingdom Metazoa; phylum Chordata; class Mammalia; order Carnivora; family Mustelidae; genus Neogale; species Neogale vison. The sequence goes on along the minus strand of NC_058091.1, from coordinate 228,144,257 downwards.
CATTTAGGAGAGGGGTAAACCAGGCTTGAAAAAGTTCAGTGACTTGCCCAAGGCCATTCACTGAGCAAGAGGAAGAGATAAGGTTTGAACTGACATCTACCTTTATCCAGGCCAAGTTATCTAATTTTACCAGTTGAAAAATGAAGTTGTAGAGAAGTTAAATGAGCTACCTGAGGCACTAGAACTAGTTTTGATTATGATTATGGTTAGCCTTGATTACCATTTTTATAATCTGTCTGGATCACTTGTAACCTAATATTCAACATTTCTTTTTAGAGTTAGTATTGGCTAATACTAATAATAAGGCTTATAAAATAAGCCTATTTTATACCCCAGTTAAATCAGTAATATCCCGTCCTGTTCCCATCTACTTATACCAATGTCTCTCAACTTTTCCTGGAAAAATACTGGTCCTTTAAAAAGTACAGGTGCTTGGATCCAACCCACAAATGTTTGAATTCCATTGATCAGGGATATGGCCTGGGATAAATAGCCTTCTAGGTGATTCTAATGTGCAGCTAGGGTGCCAAAGCCCTGGCCTATATAAAGACTATCTGCCTATCAACCATTTTATACATACTCTAAATGCTTTAGTTTGTTTTATCACCTTCTAGAACTCATGTTATGTGGTTAAGGTATTTTCATGATTTGTATGTCTAAAAGGAACAAATTAAGATAAATTTAAATCTGTACAAATGACACATAAAAAAGGAGTAAATAAAGCATCAAGGCGAACTGAAATATTAAATTTCAAGCCCTAATCATGTATTTAATTATACTAAATGTAATTTAACCCACAATATAGCCCTCTGCTTCCAGTGTTTATATTAGTTAAAGAAATATGGTCGCATTTAAATTTATCACTTAGGTAATTTGTAATCTGAAGCAAAGACATTCTTTGGGTCTATGGGTTTATAGGAAACAGTCCAATATGGTTAAGGTCACATTCTCTAGCATTGCCTTTGAATTACATAAATGAACCACAGAATTTTTATTTGCATTTGCATCTGACTTAAAATGAAATTAAGAACCAGAACTAATCCCCTAAATTAAATTTCCACATCTGTGAGAAACCTGCCCATTCACCAAACCATGCTTACCTGAGCAAATGGAGTCACAATCAAGTCATCTCCATGTCTGAAAAACAAACCAAATCTCATGTTAGAAATTATGATAACTCTGTGACCACTTTTGATCAGAACTAAATAATAAATTGCACTATCATAAATTTCCATAGAGAATTACAGTAATTCCATCCTTATTCTTCAACACATGTTATTGCCAGCCAGTGGGTTGAAAAACTGTCTTCGGGGATGTTAACCATTGTCCATCTGCCTGGGCTAAAAGGGGCTTCTTGATCATCAAGCAAGGTCACTGTTACTTATTACGTGCACAGGATATACAACAGTAGAAACAGAGTCCCAGCTGCATGTCCTGAGCTTTACTCGTGACTTCTTATTGTAGGCATTAGTAAGAGATGCTGTGGAAGGATCTAGCAACTGCAGGGGCCTCAGTGAGAGGCCCCTGGACCATCTAACATTTGAAGGTGATGAGCATCGAGTGTTCCACATCACGGTGTGTGAGTGTGGACAGGCTAGCAGCTGTAGAGGACACGGGACTGCATCATACACTAATAAAAACCCTGCAAAACTTTTCAACTGACTCACGTCCCGCTGCTGTAGCTAATAGGGCAATGTTACCCAGTGTGTGCTGTTGCTGCAGCAACGTTGGCCACACCAAGCCTGGGATACAGGGGCAAGGTGTCAGCATGACGTGTCTCAGAGAAACCAGGAAAGGCAAGGAAGGTTGCACAACATTCTACTTGGGGGAAAGTGAGGAACTGGGGCCCAGAGTTCTTTCGTGGTATTTCTTAGCATGGGTGACTCGTGAGAAACATTTCCAAAATCTCCATGGGGTATCTTATCATCTGGCTAGCTGAAGCTCTTTCATCAAAAATGAATGTAATTACTCTACACAGAAAGCTTCCTGGACATGACTGAGAGCATTGCAACTGAACTGTGCACTCGGTCATGAACAATTCTGGAAAGGACTGAACGACCTCAAACACCACCCATGAAATATGTTTTAGCACAAGCAGCATATGGGTGACGTCAGTACGCAGATCGTTACCAATGATTAGACCATTCGTTACGGCCATCATCAAATTACACAGAGATCTTGAAATTCAAAGTGTGCAAAATAAAAAGCAGGAAATGTCGGAGCACACTTTAAAGGAAATGTGCTATTTTGCACTCCTTTGCTCCAGGATTACATTGGGGGGGGGGATGTATGGTACCTGATTTTTCTGTAGATTATTCAGATGATCAAAATTAAAGTAATATGAAATCTAGATGTTTTCCCAAGGGACAGTCTTTTCTTCTACTTCATTCTTTATAATTGCCTGCCTACAAAGTTTATTTTCTAAGAATTAAGTTACGCTGACCAAGGCACACTGCTAATCTGAAACTGATCCCTGGAAATAAGTTTCATTTTTTACATGAATTACATTGGATGACTCTAAACCAAAAATGGTGTGAATGCTTATTAAAACATGAATTCTTTCTTTGATTGTATTTTACTACTAAGTTCTGTAAAAGATATATTTAGAACATAAAATATTTAGGATGATTTACCAGTCTTGCTTCCCTTCCCTGTCAAAGCAGAAAGAAAGAACATTATATTTTTAATCATGGAGATACTTCATTCCTCAGAAATTGTTTTTGCCAAATATCTCAATTGTCTCATTTCAGTAACAGTAAAATTATTTCTACTCTTCCAATGGGCATATGTCCTCAGTCGAGGACAGGTTATATCCTATCCTTCTCTTTTCAAATGATATAATGCTCAAGTAATCTTTGACTATACGACTATATATATACATATATATATGTATATATATGGAGAGGATTATATAGTATTGTCTCTCATTTATGTAAAAATCAAACAAATATAGCAACAACAACCTTTAACAAAATAGGAAGAGGAATGGCTTTAAGGAAAGAAGATAGCTTTTGGAGAGGGATTTGTATATTCATAGGGACAGGTGGGAAGGGAGTCATATGGGATGGGGGGTGAGATCAGAAAAGAGGCTCCATTTTGGACATTGTAGGTATGTATGCATGTGTGTGTGTGTGTGTGTGTGCATGTGTGCATGCACGTGCGTGCGCGTGTGTGTGTAGTATGTATGCATGCATGCATGTGGGCAATGAGGTCATTTGTACCCAGGTAACAGTCACAGCAATCAGTGCCAGTCACCTCCAGTCTCATGATGTGGAAGGAGGTTCTCAACAGCCCGCCCTGGCTACCACAGATTGAAACAGAATCTCCCAGTCTAGGTAGGGAGGGCTGGCTGTCCTCTCTCCCAAGAACTTGCTCAGTGTACACTGCTGAATATTTCCCCCAAAAAAGTAATGACAGTGAGAGTCAAGAACTACTTTCTGGGCCTTTGGCCATCCTTCCCCTACTTCTGTATCACTTACTACTTTATTTTCTGCCCTCATTCTTCCTACAATAAGAAGCCAGAAACATTAGCAAAAAGCTGAAGGAAAAAACCCAAAAGCAAACCCTCACAGAGATTTCACTGGGATCCGGAAACTATTCGAGTCCTTAATTGTGGCAAAGCCCCTGGTCATCTAACAAAATGAATCCAACCAACAGCACCATCAGTAAACTAGCTCATTTCAAAATAGTGTTGAAGCACACAAGGCCGCCACCTCTCCACACTTCATGTGGCCAAAGCAGAAGGAAAAGCAGATGATGTTAATCAAAAGAAAGTTTTGCTTTATTAATCAAAGACTCCCTAATCCTCTGATACCAAAAGCACTAAGGGCCACAAAGTCCTGACTGCCACCAAAGACCATGCCCGGCAGTGACAGCCAGCAGGACAAGCAGTTGCATGAAAAAGCACGTCTGACGCGAAACTGAAGGCTTACTTTCTGAACTGAATCTCATGCAGACTTATAGGTCTTCCGTGCTTCAGTCGGTCTGGCTCTAAAACTAGAAAGAAATTCTCCCCTGAAGTTTATCAGAGAGGATTAGGGAACGGATAAACTTACAGATGACTGGGTGTTCTGAAATCCTGGTGTCTTTCTTCCCTTTGACTCAAAACTATCACCCATTCCCCAACTCACCCTTGATCCACCTCTTCTGGAATGGTAGAGAAACAAGTATGTTCTCATTTCTAGAGTGTACATAAAAATGTTTCTGAACACCTAGGCTATCTGACAACCCCCGAGAATTAGCCGCAGGAGGAATGCATCTACTCACCCCTCTACTCCCGTATTCATGGAAGTACAGACATAAAAAATACACAAACAAATATGGAAACGGATTTCTATACTTGACCTTTTAAAAAACTAATATGTATATTTTGCATGTAAATCACATATTAACTGAAGAAACTTTGGAAAATACAAAAAAAAAAATCCTTGCAGAACTACTCAAAAATAACTGTCAATAACATTTTTCTTCCGGATGCAAGTAAGCACATGTGTGTTAGGTATGATTTTTATGGAAAGCAGGATTTCTTACACAGTTAGAATCATACCGTGTATTGTATTTTATATGTTGCTTTTAACATTAAACATATTGAGTCCTGAAAAACTATATAAGCCTTCATACTTTTAAAACATTTTTAATGATTCCAGTCTATTTTTAATAATCTCTAAATTTTTCAAGTAGATATCAATCCAAATTTATTAAAATCTAAGTGCTGATTCTATTTTAAAATTAAAACAATTTTAAATAATGTATGAACACTCAAACTCATTTCAGTTCTTCGTTCCTTTAAAAACAACTCACTAAAGAAAAATATGTTTATTTTGATAAAAAATTCATAAGATAAAGCTAAATATTAAAATAGTACATGAAGAATTGGGTTCACTGAGTGCAGATTCATAGGGATGTTGAATATTTTATGTTGTTACCATTTTAAATTAAAATCACAAAACTATGATTTCAGACAATAAAGGTATTATAGAAAATAGAGTTCCCAAGTACATTTTGTGAAACTAAATTATATTTTTCCAAAGATATAATTTTTTTTATTTTGGGTTTTTTTTTTAAGAGTTTATTTATATATTCAACAGACAGAGATCACAAATGGGCAGAAAGGCAGGCAGAAAGAGAGGGGGAAGCAGACTCCCCGCTGAGCAGAGAGCCCGACATGGGACTCCATCCCAGGACCCCGAGATTATGACCCCAGCCGAAGGCAGAGGCTCCAACCCACTGAGCCACGCAGGTGCCCCCATAGATATCATTTTTTAAAAGGTGATCTGGGGGCACCTGGGTGGCTCAGTGGGCTAAGCCTCTGCCTTCAGCTCAGGTCATGATCTCAGGGACCTGGATCGAGCCCCACATTGGGCTCTCTGCTCAGCAGGCAGCCTGCTTCCCCCCCACCTCTCTTTCTCCCTGCCTTTCTGCCTACTGTAATCTTTGTCTGTCAAATAAATAAATAAAATCTTTTAAAAAAAAAAGTGACTTTTTCTTTTTTTTCTTTTTTTTCTTTTTTTTTTTTCAGAAAAAGTAATGTTAGGCTCCAGAAACTACAAATGTCACACATTTAAGAATATAATGACTCCTTGGGACACCTGGGGCTTAAGGGACTCCTTAAGCATCTGCCTTTGGTTCAGATCATGATCACAGGGTCCTGGGATTCAGTCCCCCATCAGACTCCCTACTCAGTTGGAGAACAGGGAAGCCTGTTTTTTCCTCTCCCTCTGCTCCCTCATGCTCTCTCTCTCTCAGATAAATAAATTAAATCTTTTTAAAAAAATATTTAATTTATTTATTTGACAGACAGAGATCACAAGTAGGCAGAGAGGCAGGCAGAGAGAGAGGGAGAAGTAGGGTCCCTGCTGAGCAGAGAGCCCAATGTGGGGCTCGGTATCAGGACCCTGGGATCATGACCTGAGCCGAAGGCAGAAGCTTTAACCCACTGAGCCAGCCAGGGACCCCAAATAAATAAAATATTAAAAAAAAAAAAGAATACAATGATCCCTTTAAAATTACTTATGAAGAAGACATTATGCTTTTGGTAAACTCCCAGTAGACATTATACCACTAAAACAAACAAAAAAACAAACAAAAATGAAAAAAAAAATGTGCTTCATTTGTATCAGATTCACCTGATGATATTGCTCCTCCTATATCACTTGGCCTTTTAATTTAGAACTGGCTCCACTCTAAGCCAAATAAAAAAAAAGCTAAGTAGTACCCAATTTATGGAACCCCAAAGAATGAAGTTCCTTTGTAACAAAACCAACTTCTGCCAGACCTGAATCTGATTTTCCTCTTTGAAGCTACTGCCATATAGAATTCAGGTAGTCCATTACCACAAAACTTGGTCCTGTGGTCAAAAGTCACAACTACTAAAACTTGCATTTTGGCAGGAATGCTCAACATTTTACTGAGAACCCAAAATAATGTAAATCAGTATAAAGGCAAAATTAAAGCTGTTCAATATTGTATAAGGTAGTATCTTCCAATTAGAATTTTTTCAGTGTCAAATTTCAAGCCACGTTTATGTATATTTGTATATGTAATTTTATGGTATTTTGATAATGCTAACTATAATTATCAGTCATCAAGTTGAAATGTTTACCCTAATTGAATAGCACCTTTGTATTTGTATTCCATACCAGTACAAAAAGGAAAAAAAAAAAAACCACAAAAACTTACAGCTCTTTCCTCAATTTTAACAAATAAGCTAACATAAATACAGATAAGGGGAACCTGGGTGACCTGTTCAGTTGATCAGTGGACTCTTGATTTTGGCTTAGGTCATGGTCACACAGTCTTGGGATCAAGCCCAGAGCTGGGCTCTGAGATCACTGGTGAGTCTGCTTGGGATTCTCTCTCTTGCTCTGCTCCATCCTGCCCCCTCTCTCTATAATAAATAAATCTTAAAAAAAATAAACAGGTCAAATGAGGCCATCTAAGTTCCTAAGTTTACAGAGGAAACAGTCTTAATACTTTTAACCCCTTTTTTGCCCTTGCATTGTAATTTTATAATATATTTGAGTAATAAATTGTTCTTTTTCACTGATGCCCTGTAGAATAACTCAATGTCTTACTAGTTTTAGCACTGGAGGCCTTGTAATATGTTACCATTATTATTATTTTTTTTTTTACTTTCTTAAACTGGGCTTTCAATATAATTATTTTAAAAAATCAGAGTACAGGGGGGTTGGGAGAAGGGGGTGGGGTTATGGACATTGGGGAGGGTATGTGCTTTGGTGAGTGCTGTGAAGTGTATAAACCTGGCGATTCACAGACCTGTATCCCTGGGGATAAAAATATATATTTATAAAAAATAAAAAAATTTATTAAAAAAAATCAGAGAACAAATATCCAACAAAATTGTAAATAATAATGGTAAAAATCACAAGGAATGATAATGATTATAAAACAAAAATGATAACATTTATTGTTTACTGTGTGCCAGGCACTGTGCAAAGCACTTTACATTATCTCTTATTAAAGTCTTTTTGTAGGTGAGGAAAGGAAAACCCAAGCACAAAAAGTCACATGCCTGTGGAGTGATAAGGCCAGGATTCAAATTTGAGCAGCACGACTTTGGTGGGTCTGTACTTAAATACTGCAAATCTGTACCTGCAATATATTTATCAATGCCAAAAGCAAATTTGAAACAATGCCTAACCTCTAGTACATTTTCCATTTCATGAAGGTGATATGTCTGATAAAGATAACAAACAGAAATTACATAAAAGTGCAAAAAATAAAAATATTAAAAAACCAACAAAACAAACAAAACCACCAAAAATACCAATGACTTACAAAACATAACAAGCTTCACCTACCTACTGATTTGCATATCCTTCCACCCAAAAATAAAATAATAAATGCAATGAAATGAAATAATCCTTGGTTTCTAACCAGGTGATAGTTCTTGCTGATAGTTGAAGACCACAAGTCCATATGCAGAGTGTAGCAAGACTGTATGCATGCTGTATGTAACGAAGTCCTCTGAAGATGGCATTTATGTTCCTATGCATTTATATATATAAACATATGTAAATGTGTATGTGTGTGTGTGCGCACACACACACATACATCACATGTGCGTGTGTA